>NC_092873.1:84951496-85263419 GCF_028372415.1 Notamacropus eugenii | reverse complement strand
TGGGATCGTTCTGTGCCTATGGGGCCAGGAGGCAGGGGTGGCTCCTAGGGTAGGAAAGATGCACAACAAAAAGGACCAAAATCAGGTGAGCTCAGTGCCTTCTGGCTTCCAAAGGTGGAAGTGAGGGACTGTGTTACAGGTTGCACCTCCCTTCTTTTCTACATCTCTGTTACCTTCTTGTCCCCATCACGGGACGCAGGAGGACGTCTCCTTGGAGGGTCAGAGGGTTCAGAGCCAGATGGACCCTCACCAGGGGCAGTGCTCAGGGGTGAGGGGCCTCCAGGCCGCTTGGGTGCACCCTCCCCTGTCCCCTTTAGCCCCCCATCAGGGGAACTTCGCTGGCTGCAAGGGCCTGATGAAACCTGAGAGTCGCCACTCAGATCCACCCCACTGTCAGACTGGCTCATCTGGCATAGGATGGGGGAGAAGAAAGTAATCAGTCTCCAATTGAAATACAGTCTTCCCAAGTCACCCCCACAAAGGACAGACAGATGAAGGAGGATGAACACAAAGGAGATGTGAACATGTACAGACATCATACTGAATATAAGACAGTAAAGTGGTCAGCCTTTATGGATATACCCACTCTAGATGCCCAGATTGCCCCATCTTGCTCACCTCTGTGCCAGCCACATCTTCAAAAGGGCTGAGGGGCTCCATCCAGGGTTCCACTGAGCCAGGTCGATAACTCTTTCGGCTGGTGGCTAAAGTGGCCCAAAGGGAAAAATTAGTTAGATGGGGTGGGTGATAACAATCCTAGAGTTTGCCTTGGATCACCCCAAAATCTCCTCTCCTACTGCAGTTCCACTCACTAGTATGCAGACGATTCCAGATATGGGGAGCCAGGGCCTCTGTGCCTGCATCTCTGGGCTCTCCCCGTGGATTGGGTCCCTCTGGTTTGGGACCTAGGAATCCAGGGCTATGAGGAGGAGGCAAAGACTCCTGCAGAGAGAAAGATCAGAAGAAGAGGGGATATTGAAGGTGGAGAAGATACAGGGTGGAAAATAAGGCAGAGACAGAAAGAAGTAGGGGCAACAGGTAGGTGAATGGAACATAGAAAATAAGGGAGATTTGAGACAATGATTAACAATACCAAAAGCTCAGGATGAGGGGCAGGCCTGGAAACCTTTAGGACAAGGAAAATAAGAGTATAGCCCCAGCCCCCTCTCACCTCCTGTAGAAGCTCCGGCTTTCGAGGAGGCCGATCACGACGTTTGGGGGGGAAGGGATTAACCCCAGTAGAGTCCCGGGAGGTCCCACTCACCCCCCTCACCAATGGCCCTGGCTCCGCAAAGTGGGGCTCTGAGAAAAATGGGGAAAACCTGGTAGCATATGGATCCAGAATCCTAGGGTCTCTTCACCACCCCAACCTTTACTTTTTGGGGGGTAGGTGGGGATGGGAGAGGTAAGGGATGGGAAGAGATCCTAGTACTTTGGGCCCTTGATAAACAGACCTCCCACCCGGACTCATATTTCCCTTTGGTGACAAAGGCATTGCCTACCCCACCCCACCTCCAAGCCATTTCTCCCAGCTCACCGGTGCCACCTACACCGTTGCTGCTGGCCCGTGGGGGCTCGAATCGTGCTGGGGGCCGGGGAGAGGGGCCCTGAGGGGCTGGGGGGGCCCCTGGCTTGGGCCTCGGGGGGCCCCCTGGGGCAGCTGCACCCCCCTGTCGGCTGCTGAGTTGGGCCAAGGCCTGCTGGATACCAGCTGGGTCGCTGTGGATGACTCTGTCCAGGCGGAAGACGGCAGAGCTGCTGGGGGGTGGGGGAGGCAGGGGAAGTCCCGGGGGGCGCTCCTCTGGGGGTCGGCTGGGGATATGGCAGGGGGTGGCTGGCATCAGTCCCAGTGCTGGCCAAGCACCTGCCCTCTCCCAAGCATCCATGGTGTCTAAATCCCTAAACTTCTACTGCCTTCCTAACTGTTCTCTCCCCTAAATCCCAGATGGTATTTTCTCCCTCAAATGCTCCCTTGCCTTCCCTAATGGCTGCCTTCTGTATGTTGAGACTGGGGGAGCAGTGGTTCTTTAGAACAACCTCTACCTTCAGCTTGTCCTAGGCACTTATTGCTCCCACCCAGAAACCACAACTCCTGCCTCATTCTTGAATCTCCTCAGGGGCCCACATAATCAACACCCTAGCCCACTTCCCCACGTTGTCCTCCCAGACCCACAGGCTTAAGAACCTGTTTCTACTCACCTTCGGTTCTTGGGTGAGGGCCAGCTCCTTTTGTCCCCTCGCCCAGGGCCAGCCCTCCCCCCAGGGACCCCGCTGCCTCCGCCACCACCTGTCTTTCCCCCTGGTCCTGGGCGCCGGTTCTGACGTTCCATGCCAGGTCGCTGGCTGGAGAAACTCCGCTTGCTCAGGTCTTTGGCTCTCTGGCTCAGCTCACCTCGGGGCATGGATGGGACCCCAGGACTTGCCCCAACCCCTCCACCTCCACTGCCAGGGGTTCCCACCACTTTGGGGGTTAGCAAGGCAGGTGGGGGGGCTTCTTTGTCTCCCCGACGCTCGCTGGCAAAATCACTGCTCTCTGATGCTGTCTCCCACTCCTCGTTGGCCTGGTCTGAGTTCTGGTTTGACAAGTCAGGTGATTTGGCAGCTGCCCTTCGTGGAGGTGGGGGTACCACTGCTGCCACTGGTACTTCCTCAGGACCAGGGGGTGTGGCTGTGAGGGGCAAGGCTGGAGCCTTTCCTTCAGCCCCCCTTGCTGCATTCTCCCTTTCTTGCTTTAGTCTCCGGAATCGAGGTGGCTTGTCCTGCTGTTGTGCCCGTCCATGCCTCCTTCTCCGGGGACGCTCCCCATCTTCTATACCACCACCACTGCCTCGAGCCTGGGGTGGCAAAGGTCCTGGAACCAACTTCTCCTTTGAGGCTTCTTTGCCTGGTGGCAGTGGGCCTGCTGGAGGCTTCTTGGGAGCCAGGGACTTGGCAGGAGGGCTCCAGCCTGGACCAGCAGGGGGAGGAGGTCGACCACCCCCTCGACCCCTTCGTGATGGGACACCTCGGGGAGTGAAAACACGTCCCCCCCGGGTGGCAGGGAATCGAGCTGGAGCTGGTGAAGGTGGGGCTCCTGGTTGTGAGGGAGCTACAGGTACTTGAGGTGCTGCCCCCTCCTTCGTTGGAGGAGCTTCCTTGTCTGAAGGGGCTAGATCGCTCTCATGTGTCTCACTGCCTGTCTCTGAACCTCGTTGCCGGCGCCGCTTAGGGATCTCCTCATATTCTGAACCCTCACTCCTTGTCTCACTGGCTGTTCGGCCTCGGGGAGGAGGGGGATGGGAAGGTCCTCCAGCCCCACTGCTCCGGCCATCATCTCCTCGGAACTCCCGGTAGCTACGGAACTCCCGACTTCGGGCACCTCTGCCCCTTCCCCCATAGGTCCCTCTGAAACCCCTACCCCGGGCAAAGTACTCTCCACGCCCCCTGCCTCGACAGGAAGTTGGCCCCACACGCTCATATGAGTAATCCCGACGAAGTCGAGGTGCAGGGGACAGGGCCCCAACTGGGGGAGCTTCCTTGGAGCCTGCTGTTTTTCCCTTGGAGACCTTGAGAGCATCAGGTTTGGGGACCTTAGAGGTTTCATCACTTGGCTCAAGAGGCTTGGGAGGCAGTTCTTCTGCCTTTGCAGGGGGTGGAGTTTTTTTGATAGGTCCAGCACGGCGAGGGGGTGCCCCTGGCTCCTCAGGCGGTCCACCACGGCGACTACTACCTGGGCGAGGACCCCATCTGGTTTCTGTTCGGCTCTCACGACGTGGTGGTGGTGGGCCTTGGCCCCCGCCGCCACCACTCCGGGGGGGTTTACGCCCAGTTTCTGGTCCCCCTAGCTGCTGGGATTCTTCTTTGGGGGGTTCCTTCTTGGGTGGGATTGACAATTTGGCTGATTCATCACTGCCAGGAGGCCAAGGAATTGGACGAGGGCCCGGGGGGCCTGATTCCTCCAAGGGAAATCGAGAAAGTGGGGGACCAGGGGCCCCATTCTCAGGGAAGCCTGGATAAGTGGCCAGGTAGGGTGGTGGAGGAGGAGCTGGAGGAGTCTCACTTCTATATAAAAAATGATGTTGGAAAGTAGAACAGAAACAAAAATGGTACAGAATCAGCATACTGGGATATGAAGGAAAAGACCTAGGATTCATGATGGAAATATTTCTAGCAATTCAAACGTTCCCCTCTCCCTAAGGATGTGCACACACCAATCTTTCCCATCCATATAAAAGATTTTAAGTTTATCTGTTCAATCTACAAATCTGCTGAGGACTTAGGATTTCTTCCGTCTCATCTCACCTTATGCCCTTGTCATCCTCTTCTGGGGCCTGGCGCAATGGAGAAGTGAGAGGGCGGCTGTCAGCAGGCACAGTGGCAAAGACATCTCCTGCCCAAGCCAGTTTTGGGTCCACTGGTGGGGTCCCTCGTTCCCTTAGGAGGGGAGGTGGGTGCCGATCAAAAGGCTCTGAACCCGAGCCCCCACTGTCTGAGCGTTCCCGGGGAACCAGACCTGAGGTATGGGATGGTGGTTAGGAAAAAGGATAAGACTTTGGCACTAACATTCCCATGTAATGGGTACAACCACTCAGAACTCTGAAAACCTCTTGTCAAAAATCAAAATAATGTTCATCCTAACCCTAATTCTATCTCAGAGATCTTCCCGTTCTCCCTTCACTAGCCCATTTAACAACGCCCACTCCTTACCAGAAGGATGTACACCTGGAGGGTAAAAATCGAGGGGAGGCCGCCCCTGGAGCAGCCTGGGATCCATGTAAGGTGGGATCATCATCCAACGAGGGTCAAAGTTCATTGGGGGCATCGGTGGTGGCCGGCCTAGTGAGCCAGGGTACAGGGCCTTAGGTGGCGGGGGTGGAGCCTGGGGGGGTGGCACAGCGCCCATGGCCACTGGCTGTGGAGGTGATGGGGGCACTGGAGCAGGAGGGGCGGGGCCCTGCTGGTGTTGCTGCCATTGCTGTTGTTGCTGCTGTTTCAAAAGCTGCTCCTGGGAAAAAAAGTGTAAAAAATCATCCTATCATAGAAAGGAACACGGGGTGAGACTGGAAGAAGAGTGAGCATGGAGAAGAAAGATGAGGACGGGAAATACCAAGGAGCTGAAGAAATAAAGACAGAGGGAGAAAAGCCAAGGCCTAAACTAAACCAAAATGAAACGAGATAGAGATAAAATTCAATGGAGACAAAGAGCAGAATGCTCTACAAAGTGGTCAACGGTCACAACAAACACTGGTGAAACTGGAGAGATGGGGAACCATGGGGAATCGCGGGGAAAGGGCCTCAAGCTCACTTGCTGCTGACGCTGAAAGCGGGGAGGCAGAGACTTCTGGTATTTGGGATAGCCCAGCCCCTGGTTAGGGGGCTGTCGGGTTGGCCCAGCTCCATCAACCTTGGCTTCCACCTTGGGAGCTGGGGGTGTGGTAGGTGGGGGAACCTCTTCTGGTGGCTCAGGGGCCTCCTTTGGTGGCTGTGGAGGCTCCGCTAAATTGAGGGGGAGAAGAAAAATCAAGATGGCTCAAGCAAACAGATTCCTAACTACACTCAAAAGTAACTATCTCCCTGCCTTCAAAACAAACAGAAACTGTTCTCACACAGTCAGACCTAAGAAACCCTCCCTCATGCTAGTGTTCCTCAAGACAATGTTAACATCTTCTCTACAAGCCCTTATTCTTCCTTGTCGAACCAAATGGAAATCGGAGTCAACTCACTCAAGAGATTATTTAGTCCATTAAATCATCCCTTCCCAGTTCATAGTCATGAGGGTGAGGGCTCTTCTTTCATCCTACCACTAATCGTTCCCTGGGCCCAAACCAGCCAAAATAACTCCACAAACCGGGAATATACATCTGGCTATGTACTGCATACCTGGGCTGGCATCAAAGCTGCTGCTGCTGGTACTGCTACTGCTGCCACCGCTCACTAAGGTGGGAGCTGGAGCCAACACAGGGGCAGGGGCAGGCTGGGCAGGGGCAGCAGGGACCAGGACTGGCTCTTCAGGCTCCTTCTCAGCAGGTGGGGCTAGCACTGGAGGTGGTGCTGAGGGTGCTGGGGGCTCTTTGGAGGCAACAGGAGGTGGAGCTGGGGTGGGAGGGGCAGCAGGGGGAGCAGAAGGCTCTGCTTTGAGTCGTTTGTCAGGAGCCCCAAACTTTTCATCCAGTCGCTTAAGCTTCTCTGCACAGGCTGCCCGTCGCTCCTCTTGCATACGTCGTTCCTCTTCTTCTCGGCGCCTTCGTGCCCGCTCTACTGCCAGAGAGATCTCTGATGACGACTGCTTCCGACGTTGCCGCCAAGCTTCATCCTCATCTTCAGGTGCTGGTGGCTTACAGGGTGGGCCTCCACGATCCTGATGACAGACGTGGACAAGTATCAGACACTCACTTCCATATAGCTTCACTAATATTTGGCTCTCTGGCTCCATATTCTACACCACCTAAACCCTGCCTAGTCCTCCTACAGGGACCTCAGCTGTGGGAGAGATGGAGAAACACTTCACTAGTCTTTCCCTCCTCAGAGCTTGTTTTGATCACCTACCTCCCTTCTTTCTAGATCTCAGGCTTCATCCACCCTCAAACAATTCTCTATCATTTTGTCTCTGACGTCATTTTATTTCCGCCATCTCTTCTTGTGGCATTCTTAAAACCCCAATATTTCATACTGGAAGGGGCCTTAGAGATCACCTGATCCAGCTCACTTGAGACAAAGAAACTAAAGCCCAAAATGATGACATTTGCCCCAAATAAGAAAAGTGCTAAGTCAAGGATTTATACCCAGGTGTGTCTGCCCCTAACTCAGTGCTCTACCACCTACACATCACCTTGCCTCCTCCTCATGTAATCCTGGCTCTCTTATCAGTCCATACTGCACTAACTTTCCACAAGATACTATTCCCCTCCCCTTTGATACCATATTTCTCATATATCTCACAATGCTCCCTGTCAATACTCACTGGATAGTCTCCAGGAGGTCCCCAATTCCCAGTGGGGCCTCGGTGAGGTGGGGGTGGGGGAGGCTTAGGGGCAGGAGGCCCAGGCTCTGCCTCAGGAGGCCGAGAGGTCTCTGTCCAGGCTGCCTTGGGAGGGGGCGGCTCATTTCCAGGAGAGCAGCCCTTCTTGTTGTCTGTGTCAGGGGGCCGATCCTCACTAGAAGGACGGGACTCCTTGCTGTGGGAAGAGGAACAAGGGCAATCAGAGCTAGGTTAACGGTACTCATTTCCTCCTTCATCGAAGGTGAATTACTCCAAGAACCAGAGGACCTCAGAATTCAGAGAACTGGAATGCCCCCACCTTCCACCCCCACTCACTGGCCCTCTGCTCCCTCTTCATCAGAATCACGACCATCCTCCTCATCGCTGAACTTGAGCTTTTCCGTGTAGTCTACCTCCTCATGGGCCCCTGAAGGGAGAGGGCATAAGCTGGTAAACCTGGTCTCTTTCTGCTGGGACCTGGGTATCTGGCTTGGAATATTTGGCTGACCACTCCTCCCTCTAGGGTTGAGACCAAGACTTGGGTGGGGATGGGGGAGAAGATAGTAGTGGTGGATAAATTACATTAATTGGTGGACACATTGATTCAGTGTCTGTCTCTTTCAATTCTCTCGTTCCAAATGACCCCTCAAAGTGTCTCCTTTTATAGCCCTAATTCCCCAAACTCTTCACTATTAGTACATCCACCTCACCCCCAGCCCCCATGTATCCTGGAAGTTCTTATCCTTTCCCTCATTAGTCCTAGCTTTTTTTCTCCTAGGAGATCCTGTTTCATAGGTTCCCTTTTTCCAGCTCTCCTTGGATTCTCCACTCACCCGCCCAACCGTCATCATTCTCCTGATCCAGCTGGTCAAATTCCTTGAGGTTATCCTCCTTGAGGATGGAGGGTCGGCTCACAGGCTCTGCCAGGCGCATGGGGGGACCTGAGCCCCGGGGGCCAGCCAGCCGGGGGAATCGGCTGCATTAAGGGTATGTGAATGGATTACACTTCTAAATGGGGCTCTGTTTCCTAGGAGATACATCTCATTCCCTCAAAGGTCCCAGTCTGTCCAGTTTCCCAGATTCTATATCCTAACCCTCAACCCCACAACCCATCCACCCCAGGTCCAAACCCAGTGCTTGCTCTCTCACCTGGGCCCATCAGGAGTAGGGTATCGGTAAGGCCCCTGTGGTCCATAAGGAGGGAACGGGAGATATGGGGGGTACATCTGCAAGAGGTCCCAACACTCGCACTTAGAGGGGAATCTAAGAGGTCCAATCTTCCCCTCCAAATCCCTGCTCCAACCCTCTTGCTGTTCCTTTATTCCTTAGCCCAAGACTCCTTTCTCTCAAAACCCACAACTCACAAAGGGCGGCATCATTCCGCGATAGGAAGGGAACTGGGGGGGAGCAGAGGGCTGGAGCCCCCCCCGGGGGTCGTGACCATGATGGAGTTTGGAGTCCGGGCCCTCCAGCTCATCAGGGCCCCGCCCACCTCCATCCCTCCAAGTTGTGGCATCTGGTACAAGGTTGGATATTAAGAGACAGGAAAAAGGGAAAGAAAAACAAAGAGATGTGACTATTCAGGAGCATATGTAACATAGGTAACAGGGTAACATGGGTAACAGGAACAAGGATGAACAAAGCTGATCAAGCCAGCAACTGGTTCTGGGACAGAAACTTTCCCTTACTGGGAAAGGATATATTGGAAATACCACACAGGTCAATAATAACGGGATGAAGAAGTAATTTTGAGTCACCCCTTGAAAGGGAAAAAGGGACAACAGGTAGTAAAAATGAAAATTTAAAAAGTAGCAATAAAACTTTTTTTAAAAGAGGGACACACTTTGGGGGCGGAGGCTTGGTCCGGGCCCAGACGACTGTTCGGCAGACTCCCTTTCCTTGGCAGCCTTGTCCTGGTCGCCAGCCGCCTGCAGGGTCGGAAATTCCTCTCGAGAGAATCGTGACAGTAGGTTTGATGCCCTTCCACCTACAAAGGATGAGTGAAGGACAGAAAGACTTTAACACTATCAAACATTTGTAAAACACTCACTTATCAGATTTTAGACTGGATTCCTCTTCTCCCCCACCTCACAGGTGGATTTGGGGATTCCAACTTATCACTCAAGGAAAGCTGGTTCTGCTAACAGATATTCTGCCTATCCCTAAAAAGTCTAACATAACAGAAACATGGTTCCTGGAAAGATGAACCTGGACTAGAGGATCAGCACATGACCAAAGCAAACAATCAAACCTCTGATTGCCTTTAGGGAGTACATCACAGAGCCTAGGCCCAAGAAAAAGGGTTACTAAACAGGAAGGCAATGAAGGAGTACTGCAAAGGAAACATACACATAACTGTCCTTCAGGCAGTTTATTCCAGTGCCCTCAACTTACCATCCCCGTGCGCTCCATGGGTGACACTGGCTTGTGCCCAAGACTTTACTCCGCTTGGAACCGAAGGGGCGTTCTGTTGGAAAAGGAATGAAAGTTGAAAAGTGAGCCAGGGGCCTCAGAAGTCTTTCTCTCTTTATCCTGAGTATGGCTGAACCTCCCTAAATAATACCTCGGGGACTGCTGGGGGGCGCTTCGGCTGGCTGGAGGCAGGCGTCTGTGAAGCCGGCAGTGGCTGCGATTCCGGCGGCTGAGCAGTTGAGGCATCGGAACTGGAGGGAGATGGAAAGACAGAGTGGTTAAGCCTGGGACTATCCATCTCTCCTATCCATTTAGACAAGACATCTTAGCAAACCACAATGAAATCAGAATGATGAAAACTCAGGCCCCAGCCCTCTTCAGATCCCCATTGTCCTTGCTTCTGGTTCTCGTGTTTGTGCATGAAAAGAAAATCCAAAGCCTAACTCTATTACACCAGATCCCCTATGAGAAAAGCTGAAGCCCCAACACCTATTCTCTGTCCCCACACCTCTTGGGGTCGGGCTGCTCCTGTTTGCTTGCCCATCCTGTCCCGTCTTTCGGCACTAGCGAGACATTAGGGTCATTGCCTTTGTTCTCGGCTTTCAGACTCGGCAGATTGGCTGGGGGTGGCATGCGCCGGGCGATGGCAACTTTCCCAAGACTCTGTAAGCCATGTCGAGGAGCAACTACAGGAAAGAGGTAGAGAAGGATCAGGAGTGCCTACAACCTACCCCATGAGAGATCTGGCTCCAATGCCAGACACCAACCATTTACACCATTTTTGATGAAGGGACCAATCTGACCATTAATCTCTGGGAATTACTGTAGGACAAGAAGTCCCTGGGCTAGTTAAGGTAGGGTATGCTAGCCCTGAACTTTTCCTAGCCCTCATTTCTTTGCCTCCAGTTCTTACGTATCTATAGATGGGAAGCCACAGACACGCCTTTGTGGGAGGTAAAATAACTCCTACCCAGAAATCAGGTATCTACCCCCTCCCTCTATATCCCTAGGGTAGACTTGCTAAGCCCTCTTGTGTTCCTTTGGCATCTCATGTCTCCACTATGTCTGGTTCCCCCAAAGGACCTTAAGCACTCCCATCATTTCTGTCCCCATCCCCCCCAACATGGCAACGTTCCCATAAGGGCCCTCACCAGCGGGTTTCTGGATCTCTAAGGACTTGCCCTTGTATGTATCAAACAGGTTGAGCGAGGAATACTTCTTTCCATCCTTCCCCTTGGCAGTCGGCCCCGAGCGATCGGACATCGCGCTGGAAGCTCATTGAGTACGTTGGGTCCTACAGGCGCCTCCCCCGAAACGTGCTGGAGCCTGCAGGTGGGGTTCCAGCACCTCACTTGCTGTTCTCTCAGGAACACACGAGGAGGGCTATGCCCAGCTCTCACTTTCTTCAGAGTCAAAGATATCTTAGATCCCTATCCCTGGCTCATTCTTTTATTGAAAGTCTCAGCTTTCTATCATGCTCAGACACCCAAATAGAAATATTTCTCGTACCTTCCAAACTCAGGGACACATGAATTTCAAACCTTGTTGCCTTTTAGCAATAGATCTTCCTACCTGGCCTCATCCTCTGATATCACAATGTAAAGTCACAGATTATCAGAGGCATGGGGGGTGGGGGGGAGGGAGGGAAGGAATGTTACCAACTTAAGGACTTCATTTTAGTCATTATGGAAAACGTCAGGTCTCTCCTTCTTTGTCCTTAGCTCTTTCTACTTCCCAGTAAATAAACAAAAAGTATGTATTTTTCCCTCAAAGGAAATAGATTACGTTAATCCTTTTTCCAGAGAAAACCAGGATGATCATAGCTTACCAAAAAAAGAAAGCTCAGTCCCAACACTTTTCAAATCTCCATTCAGTTTTAAACTCCCCAGCCCAGTTTCAGGGCCCAGGGCCCCAGGCTCTATTCCCAGCATGCCTTCTGTCCCATCTGGGGAGGGTTAGGAAAGAGGGATGCTGGGAGTTTGGGAATTTTATGAGCTTGCCTAGCCAGAATGGAGGTTGGCGTCTGAGAAATGCTCAGAGGAACAATCAGTGTTCACCCACACGCTCTGGCTGAAGCACCCAAACTACCTGCACAACTGCCTGCCTCACAGCCCAAGCCCCTGGAGAGCCCAGGACACTGCAGACCCAGATTCTGGGGTAAGGCACCAGCCAACTCTTATCTTCCCAAATCCAGATGGTGAAAAAATAAAGTAATATGGACTTGGACATTTCCCTCTAAGGGGCCAGTGGTGGCCCTACCACCAACCCCCAACCTTCCCTTTCACCTCCCTCTTCTCAGAACTTAAAAATCCCAGACCCGTGGTTGCTCCCTTATCTTCAGGCGCAATAGAGGATTCCTTATCCCCAGTTCCTCAGCTGCACTACGCCTGCCATGTGTAGGGGAAGGGAGGCAGCGCATCCCCTTCCTTTAGGGCCCAAAGGATGGGAGGTAAAATTTCTTTTTGTCAAGCTGGAGGAGGGGGAGGGGTGGAATATTCTAGGAGGAGAAGAACATTGGGGCCTGCTTCCTTACAGAGGGGAAAATAAGGTGTACATCTCAGGTGTACAAAATAAGGTGTACATCATCATGTACATCTCAGGAAGTTATTCCCAAGGGGAAGGACTGGCCCATACCCAGAAAGGAATGGGGAATCATCCTAAAAGAGGAACCCACTGGTGGTGAGCTACCAATGGGGGGATGTCTAGTTTGATCAGAGGAGGGAGCAAAAAGGTGAAGGGAAGAGAAAGTGAAATGTCCGCTGGGGAAGGAAAAAGGGGCTGGGGGGAGAGAGTGGGACAAACAGGCCCTAGGTGGGAGCAGGTCAGGGTCAGGGATGATGTGAGGGAGGAAAGGGCAGGCACGGAGGGGCACCTGCAAATTAGAGATAGGGAAGGAAAAGGGAAACGGCGAGGAGAAAGGGAAGGATGAGTGTGTGAGGGGAATAAAAGGATTATCTAGGGGAGCCGGGCTCAGGGCGACCCGGAAGGAGGGGAAATGAGGTGACACGGGGAGAAGGGACCTGGAGCGTGGGGGAGGGCTAAGTTCTAGCGAGTCAGTAAAGAGCCAGGAGAGGGGGGCCGGGGTACAATATGGAGGAAGGGAATAGAAAGGGGGTTGTTTCTGCGGGGGAAGCTGTTACCCCAAGTTGAGGGACATAGGGACACCCCTGAAGAAGCAAGGGTCGCCCCGTTGGAAGCTAGGGGAGGCAGGTTATCGCCCCCTTGGAGAGTTGGGGAGGGGGGAGGGGAACGGAGGGGGGGTGGGGGGGCCCCGGGGGAGGGGCGGTCGGGCCCCGGCAGCGAGAAGAGGACAAAATGGCGGCGGCTGATGGCTGCTGCTGCTTCTACCTCCTCCCCCCGCCGCTACCGCCGCCTCTAGCGCCAGCCCCTCCGTCGCAACCGCCGGCCGCCACCCGCGCCGGGAATGAGGTAGCTGCCCCGCTGCGCGCCCCCCCGCAGACTCACCTGGCCGGGTGCGCGGGGTCCGAGGCCGGGGTCTGGGGCTCCCCGGGGCGGGATGGCGGCGGGGCGGGGGCGGATGGCGGCGGATGGCGCCGGCTTCGGCTCCTCCCGTCTCCCTCGCTCGCTCGGCGGCTCGGCTCCGACTAACGGCCCATCCGGGCAACCGCCGCCCCCGGGAGCGCCCCCCCCAACCTCCCGCCTCCCTCCGCGCCGGGACACGCCCCCTTCATTTGCATAAGGGGTGGAGTTCCCGCCACCCGGTCCCACTCTTTAATCACAGTGCGGTTCGTTTAAAAAAAAAAAAAAAAAGGGAAGAAGAAAAGGAAAACCCTGGGAAGGAAAGAAAAAGGGGGGAATGACAAAAACGGGGACAAGGGAGGGTGGAGGGTGAGGAGGCTATTTGCATAAAGGGGTGGGATAAGCCGTAGCTGGGACTGTGGTTGGCTAGGGAGACAGACTCCCTCCTATCCTCAGTCGGCCGTTACGGCGTGAGACGTGAGGCGTGAGGCGTGAGGCGTGAGGCGTGAGGCGTGAGGCGTGAGGCGTGCGGGAGGGGCGGGACCACGGCGCCGACCTGTTCGGCGGTTGGTAGATATGTAGAGCGTAAGCTACGGAAGGAGGCGGCAAAGAGGCGGAGTATGCGTCTTGCGTACGCGGCGGGAAGAGGCGGGGTAGACGTAAGCGGCGTAGCTGGAAATAGGGGCGGGACGCGTGGAACTAGTGGAGCCGTGAAGGGGTGGAAAGGAATAGTCGAATTAATATATACGAGAGAATGAGACCCATGTGGGCCCATGGTATTCTCGCGAGAGTTATGTAGACAGTAATGGGGCGGGGCTCCATCCGGCTTCTGAGGCTAAAATGCGCCTGGGGCTTATTTACATCTATAGACAATATAAATAAGTTGAGAGGAGCCAAATACAAAAAGTGACGAGACCGACTTTCTGCGGCGTCCGGCCGTACGTATAGAGATAGGAGTTGGGGCCGAGCACCTGCGCGGGGCTGCGTCTTCTGCCTCTTTCGGGTTCAGTGACTTGCCCCGGGTGACGGAGGTGGGACTTGAGCTCAGGTATTCCTGGCCTCCGGGACCGGTTTCCCTCCACCATTCGGCGCTGCCTCGCTGCCTTGTAATCAGCCAGTCCTTCTTAACTTTTTTTGCTCTAGGGACCGCTTTATACCATTAATTCTTGAGGACCACCCTTCTCCCCCACTAAGACCCCGCCCGCACAGAACTTTTGTTGGTGTGCGTTATATCTATCATATTAAAAAGAAAAGTCTCTTAATATTATGAAAATCGTTTTTTACTTCCGACACAGCCCAGCAGGGTCTAAGGGACTGCTTCCCTCTCTCGGACCACTGAGAACCACTGCTCTAACTGGTTCTCCTTCTTGGCATAATATCTGCAACCTTGATGAATGGCACAGAAAAGGGAGCTATCTTGTTCAGCATCATATAAGCAATAAGTGATGAAAAGCAATATCACGTGTATGACATATAATTATTTTTAAATTATTTCTATTTTGGAGATTTAAAAAAAATTTTAATTCCAAATTCTCTCTCTCCAGTCACTCTTACACTCGTGGAGAAGACAAGTATGATGGCCATTATAAATGTGATATCAGATAAAACATTTCCATATTAACCATGTAGCAAAAAAAGCAAGAAAAATAAATATGCTTCAATCTGCACTCAGTTTATTAGTTCTCTAGAGGTGGAGAGCATTTTTTATCATGAGTTTTTTAGAATTGCATGACATATAAGAGGTAGATTCCTAGTGCTCTTAACATATTATAACAGGTTTTTAAAAGATGAGGGACAGTACTCCCTCAGTCTTATTTGGCAACTTCTCCCTTACCTAAGTGCTGTGCTTTAACCAAACGTGAGTAGTGAGTGGACTGCTCATTCAGTCACAAAACATTTTCTGTGGTTCTACCATGCATGAGAGACAGAAAGGCATAAATGGATAGAGTGCTGTACTTAGATGGAGAAAGAAAACCTAGTTTCAAATATCACCTCTGACAAGATGTATAGCCATGTGGCAAGTCACTTGACCCCTCCAAACCTCCAGAAACTTTTAAGACTCTTAAGTTGTACTTGTTACCCAAGAAAGTTCCCACATACATTAAAACACAAGGTACTGAAGAGGATACAAAAATAGACAAGACCCAGTTCTTGCCCTCAGTGACTTAACAGTTTGGTAGGGGAGTTATCTTCAGAATATATATACTTCTAGTTTCAATACACACACAAAAAAGTTCTCAATGACATCTCTACATACTTAGTCTTCCAGGTCAATCACTACTTGTATTGTCTGCTCTGTGAAACCATCCCTCATGTCTCACTTCAACTTAGAGTAACTTCTCTTAACTACCCAGAGCCTTATGCAAGCATATGGGGAGGGTCTAATGTTAATGGTAGTGTTAATTATCACTTTAAATATATGTTATCTTTTCCCATCTCTGTGTAGATTCTGTTAGGTATAGGAAAAAGTCACTAAATGTGGAGTCAGGAGACTTCATTTGGTTCAAATGGGTGGTGGAGGGGTAGTTACTACTTTCACTTTCTACTCCATACTGGGCTTGTGAAAAAAAAAAAAACCAAAATAAAACCTGCAAACTTCAAAGCACTTAGTAAGTCCCATAGCTGATTAAGGATTCACAATATATTTTCCATCAATTGGTTATGTATGTGAGAGGGCCCTTCTACCCTATCCCAAAGCTACCCCAAATAAATCAAATAAGCTTAATTTTGAGGGGGAGGGAATGTATTTAATTCACAGTTTGCTTTCCAGTTTCGACTTCCCATCATGGGGTTGGCGGGAAGATGAACCCCCTGATAACCTCTCCTCCCCAGTCAAGGCAATTCAGAGATTGTTTTCTTGGCCGGGGGTGCCTTTGGTTTCTCTTGTTCTTTGTTTTTCTCCTCATACATCAGGATCCTGAATTAGAGAATTAGAAAAACAGAAGGGTGGGGAATGGGGAAGAGTCTGTTTGAGAGAGGAGTTAAGGGGTCAGAAGCAAGTGAATTAAGAAGACATAGGTTGGGGTTATGAAAGTAACCAAGGACTTCAGAAACATGGGAGGAAATAGAGTTGGTGGAAGGGTAAAAGAACCATGGCTTTGTTGGGGAGGGTGGACTAGACAGGGGAAGTGGTCATTGGGAAATCTGGGGAATGGGTAGGGGCAGAATCTAGGAGAAGATTCAGGTGAATAATATGGGGGATTCAGGATAGTTTATGGGGCTCCGACACTTACATTTTAAGAATGGCTGATCTCTTGCCTAGCATCATCCTGAGGAAGTCAGGGTAACAGATAGTTTCCCCAGAGTCACCTGCCACCTCTCTAATTAGTTTCTTCAGCTCCAGGTGAGTCTTGGGGACGCCTAGTTTCTCCAGCATTCTCTTCAGGGACATTGTATCTTCCAGATTGATTAGAGAGGATCACACAACCCCACTTCTTTAGATTCCCATCCTCTTCTTTCCCACCCCATGAAGGGAGTAGATCCCACCCTACCCAGTGAGTAGGACTGAAGCAAATGCCAAGGCCTCTGGTAGTTTGGCAAAAACTCAGGATAGACCACCCTCCCCCATTGTTAGATATGTTTTTGGATGAAATAGCACTTCCACCCCTGGAATTACCCCATTCTCACCAATATTGCCATCTCCATTTAGGTCAAACTCCATATATTTCTCTGAAGAGGTGAGGAGAAAAAAAAGAGGAGAGAGGGAGGGTAAGGAGAAGAATGAATTTATGGTGGAGGACAGGAGAGACAGGTTATTGGCAAGAGGGAGTTAGAGAGATGGGATGGGAGACAAGAACAGTTAGAGAAATTGAAGGGGAAAGTAGGGAAACAAATGGGTGCTATTGGAAATTAGGTTTGAGTGTAGGGGAATTAAAGGGACAGGAGACAGTTTCTCCTTGAATACAGCAAGATTTTATGTCTGTTATTGGCTCCCTGCCCCAACCAGAATTTTTCCCTTTCTCTTACTCTTAAAGGCTTCCAGTTTGGGGGGTAGATCCTCATCATTGTTATATTTGGGGTCATCCAGGAATTCCTGTCAGAGACAGGCAGGGAAATAAACAATCCCTTGCTTCCCTTCCCTTTTTGTTCTTCTCCCCTCTTTTTTCACCTTCTTACCTGGTTGATTCTATCCAATTTCTCCTCCTGCCGAGCCTTCAGCAGTCCAAATTCTTTGCCCCCTAGGAAGGAAAGGGTGGAGGCATAGAGATTAATAGTATTCAACTGACTGTCATATTACTTACCTTCTTGTCTTGTACTCTGAATATCCTCACCCCACCCCACCAGTTGACTTCCCATTACTAGAGTTCCCCTCTCATTCCTTCCTTATCCAGCTCTCCCAGTTCTGCCTCTACTACCACTACCTTTTCTCTTACCTTGAAAGTCTGTGGTCTGGTTCATGACCTCTAAGTGGCTACAGGAGAGCTGGAGCCAGGCAAAGCTGTCTGTCCTTCTGTCAGTCCTCTTCAAGCCAATGTGCTCTGCTGCCTACCTCCTAGACTTCCTCTTTCCTGGAACCCCTTCTCCACCACCTCCTAGTCTTCACTTCCCCATCAGCTTTTGCTGACTCCAGCACCCTAAGGAAGGGGCTGGACTTGGATGTAGGTATATAGAAAGAGTGAAGAAGGAGAAGGAAAATAATACATGAAGGATGAGCCCTCCCTTTCATCTAACCTTTGTCCCTCTCACAGCACATCCCCTTGGAGGGAGACTGAGATGACATATTTCCTGAAATACCTCTGTACTGAGCTACCTGAGGTGGCATCCACTTTCCCTTCATATATCTGATCTCTGTGTCTGTATCTGGAAGATTTTACTTCCTATTGCTCCCCCTCTGATTCTTGGTAGGTCCAGTGTGAATTTGTGATACTGTCACTAGACTCTCTCACTTGTATTTTCTGCAGTTTTCATATGTGGTAGGTACCACTGATGGAAGATATTCTTTCAACTTTTTCCTTTCCTCCTCCTCTATTCCTTCCAGGTCGGCGTCTTTTCAAGGAAATTGCCCAGGGCTGGGTGATTAGAATTTTTGAGGAGAAAAATGGAAAGTGCTTAGGGGAGTGAAACTGTTGAAGGTGGAGAAGAAGATGAAGCCTGAGGAGTGTGCCAGATGAGGTGTGTGATATGTAAGTGTTCAGGGATGGACAGGAATAAAGTATGGACTTCATACAAGTTGGAGAATCTTCACTAGGACAAAAATGGGAACATAGACAAGGGCCCCACAATGAAAGGGATAGCTTCTTGCACTGTGAAGCATAGAGGAGTCTCCCATAGCTCTGGGACTGATTAAGAATGTTTAGCCTTGAGGTACAGGAGAAAGGAGGAAAGAAGTTTGGTGAGAAGAAAGGCAGAGAGTCTATGAGAGAGGCCAATCTGGGGAGGTAGAAACATCTAATGGGACGTGTGGTATAAGAGGAAGAACACAAGTCTAAAAACATATGTGAAAGAAAGGCCTTGAAAAGTAAATATGTGAGTATATCCCCAGATCTAGGACCTAGGTACCTGGTTCCCAATGATCAAAGACAGGACAGCATAGAGGTGGAGATGGTGTGGGAAAAAGTAGCCTGAGTTGGGAGTCCTGATAGTGCTTGGATGGAAAAGGTATTCATATCCTAGGAAGAAAGGAGAACAAGAAAGCTAGGTAATTATTTGGGTGATTAAGGTGCTGACTTGGAAGAAGAAAGATGAAGTTGTTTGGAAGTCCAGGGAAAAATGTTTGGGGGAGATTAGAACTGAAAAGGTGGGGTGGTGGGGCATGTGACCAGAAAGGGCCAGTTAAACAAATTTTGTTTAGCATATTCTGTGAGCTCACTTTCTCTTGACACTGTGGGCATGGCCCCTTGAATTTTATGCCTACTCAAGTAATGAAAGATTTTAGTAGTAGGAAAGAAGGGACTAGGAGGGGAAGGAGACATTAGGCAAGCCTACTCCAGAGAAGTAAGGTAGTGCAGTGAAAAAAGTATGGGACTTGGAGTCACAGGACCTGAATTCAAATCCCAGCTTGGTTATTTATTGCCTGTGTGATTTTCATGCTTCATCTCTCTAGCCCTCAGTTTTCTCATCTGTAGAATGAGGGGTTTAGAATGAATTATCTCAAATGTCCCTTTTATGACTTCTTGTTTTGAGGTTTCCCAATTCCTGGAGATTCTGACCCAGGAAGGGTGCTTTCTGTTCTTTTGTAAACAGCCAAGGGAGGCCTGCTATTGGCTCAGCCATTTTTATCAGGATAGAAAAGTGTGGAACAGGAAATTGGAATCCAGAGGCTGCTAAGGCCCCTCTGATTGTGCCTGCTCTCTCTGGAACTCCACATTGTGGATTTGAATATCTATAGTTATTTTACTAGACCTTAGACTTCGGCAAGTCTGGGTGATAAAGGCACAGAAGCAAGATGAGCAGAGGAGTACAACATGGATGTTTGGTTCTGGCTTTGTCGTGTCGTCAGTCACAATGGTTAAAATTCAGTCAGCAGTATGTATCTAAAGTACCCAGCAGATGGCGAGCTTTTCTAGCTGTAGGCCATATGTGGGGAAGTCTACCCATCAAACGAATGCAGTATTTCCTTTGGCTACTAGAGGACACTGAAATCCTGAGCGGCTTTAAAACACACACACACACACACACACACACACACACACACACACACACACACACACACACACACACACACACACCCCAATTTATTATTTATTTAGGCAAGCAATAATCAATTGATGTCCATATATCAATCCTACATGTAAAATCATGCAAAATAAGTTTCCATATTAGCCATATTTTTTAAAAAAGGAAGAAAAATAAAGTGAGAAAATTATATTTCAATTTGCACTCAGTTCATCAGTTCTCTTTCTGGGAGTGGATAGCATTTTTTCATCATGAATCCTTTGGAACTGTCTTGGATTGTTGTAATGATCAGAGTAGCCAAGTCTTTCACAGTTAACCGTAGTGACAACATTACTGCTACTGTGTGCAATCATCTCCTGGTTCTTCTCATTTCACTTTGCATTAATTCATATAGTTCTTGCCATTTTTTTCCCCTGAAACCGCCTCCCTCATCATTTGAACTTCTTTTTCCACAGGGGGCTGCTTTTCCTCTTCATATCAGGCATGAAACTTGGTCCTTGCATATGCTGTTGCTTCCTAAGATCTAGCCTAGCTGATGAAATTTTCTAAGTAGATAAAGTAGCAAACCATTAAAATTATCTTGGTTCCACTTCCAACTTTCTGCAGTAATTTATTAGATACATACATACATACCTACGTAGATACATCCACTTGGTGTGTTGGTCATTATAGTTTTAATAAATATGAAATTAAGGGATGTAAATCGGGAAAGTTTCTTTCATGCAAAGAAATAGGCTTCTTTTCCCTTTTCCTTCTCAGAGGAGAGGGAGGTCACATACATGTCTGAAGTTCATACAGACGAAGAAAGGGGAAGGGGTTTTGTGTCATTCTTCAGGAACAAAGAAATACAAAGGTTCAGAGGCCTTTCAGATTCCCAGTCTGATTGCTGGGCAGAATTCATAGCAGCTTATGGTGGTTCAGTAAGTAACAGTGCTGGACTTGGAACCAGAAAGATCTGAGTTCAAATTCCTCTTTAAACACTTACTATGTAAGCCAGTTAAGTCACATAACCTTTGTCTGACTCAGTTTCCTTATTTATAAAATGGAAGAAATAATAACACCTACCTCCTATTGCTACGGTGAGGATAAAAGTGCTTTGAAAGCTTTAAAGCACTATATAAGCGCTAATAATTATATAATTATCATCATCATCACTGTTATTGGTGGTAGTGGTACGGTCCTTAGCAGACTCTGGGTGGCAGACTGTTTGTTGTGTGATAAATTCTCCTCATATGGTCTGGATCAGAACTAGTAGTCTGGCAGACCCTCATCTGGCCATACCTGTGGTCTTCCAAGTGTCATCTTGAAGTTCCAAAAAGAGAGAAATGGTATATGTTGTAGCTAGGATTCCTTTTATAAAGAGAATCTATATTACCAAAGGACAGTCTGATTAACTGTAGGAGGGTCTCAGAATGTGTTCTACCTAGGCTTACTAAAATCATTTCGGCCTTATGAGAAGATTCTTTAAAAAATATATTATATATTTATTTTTACATGCATCCATAACCTGGCCCTTCCACTATCTCCTATTATGTAAAAGGAAGGAAGGAAAAAAGAAAAAAAGGAAGGAGGGAGGGAGGGAAGAAAGGGAAGGAAGAACCAAAAACCCCAGGCCTTCACTGTAAACATGAATAGTCCAACAAAAAAAAATTCCTACATTTGTACACTTGAAAATTTTTCAGCGTTTTAACTTCATTTGTGTGGCAGGAGGTGAGTGACGTTTCATCTTCAGTGCTCTGGATTTGTGGTTTGTCTTTGCATTGATCAGAGTTCTAAAGTCTTTCAAAACTGTTTTTTTCTGTGTTGTCCTTGTAGAAACTTTTTCTAGATCTGTTCACTTTGCATTATTAGTTTGTCTAAAAATATTCATTTTGTTATTTCTTATATCACAATAATATTCCATTATATTCACATACCATGTGTATTCATCCTTTATTGCTGAAGAAGACCATGCCATCAGAGAAATAATGACATGACTTGCACTTGACTTTGTTTTGAGTGAGGGAGGGCTGTGCAGGTCACCAGCCTCACTTTTCTTCAGAGCCATCTGAATCCAGTGACCAGATATTCATCAGGATGACTGGAGATGACCCAAGGATGAGACAATTGGGGTTGTGACTTGCCCAAGGTCACACAGCTAGTGAGTGTCAAGTGTCTGAGATGAGATTTGAACTCAGGTCCTGCTGACTCCTGCATGGGTGCTCATCCACTGCACCACCTAGTTGCCCTTTCACATACCATAATTTATTTAGTCATTCCCTAATAAGACAGTCCCTTAATTTTTAATTTTTGACTACTATGAAAAGAACTGCTACAAACTTTTTTTTACATGTAGATTTTTCCTGCTATATCTTTGATCTCTTAGGGGTATAGGCCTAGTAGTGATATCACTGTGTCAAAGTATATGAACAATTTAATATCTTCTTGGGCATAGTTTGAAATGGCTTTCTAGAATGACAATATAATTTTAGAGTTTAACTAGGATAGTGTATCAATATTCCTGTTTTGCGATAGCTCCTTTGAAATTTGTCATTGCTGGCCCTTTTTTCCGGGTTAATTACGCTTAGCACTAAAGCAGAACGCAACTCCCGGATGGACCAACTCCCCACTTCTGAGCCTATTGGGCTCCTTGGAGTCCCAAGAACCCACAGCCATTGGGACAAATTTGGGTCCCATGCTAGGTCCCATGGAGGCTGGAAGGCATTGGTAGAAAATTGGAGCTCAGAGAAGTCCTTCTCAATGGTCATATAGCTATCAGAGCAACTCTGAGGATCCATTTCACTATCATCATATTGACAAAGCTGACCAAAAAAAAAAGGGATGAAAAATGTTGGAAGGACTAGGAGAAAAAAAGTACATTATTGCAGTGTTGGTGGAGTTGTGAACTGGTCCATCCATTTCGAAAAGCAATTTGGAACTGTGCCTGAAGGGCTTCTAATTTGTGAATTATCTTTTAACCCAGCAATCCTTCCAGTTTTATTGTATTCCGAAGGCCTATACCCCAAAGATATCAAAGAAAGAAAAAGACCCATATGAACAAAAAATATTTATAGCAGCTCTTTTCGTGATGACAAAGAATTGTGAATTAAGAGAATGTCCATCAATTGGAAAATGGTTGAACAAATTATGATTTGTAAATGTAATGGAATATTATTGTGCACTAAGAAATGAGATTTCACAGAAACCTAGGAGGATTTGAATGAACTGATGCTGAATAAAGTGAGAGGAAGCAGGAAAACAACTTATACAGTAACAACAACACTGTAAATACAAATAACTTTGAAAGACAAAAACTTTGATCAACAGAGTAACCCACCATGATTTCAGGAGACCCATGATGAAACAGGATACCCACATCCCAAGAGAGAAGCAATGGATGCAGGGTACATTTTGGACTTGGCCAATGTGGGATTTTGTTTTGCTTGACTATATATGACAAGAGTTTCTCTTTCTCTTTTGTCTACACCCTGCTACCCCCATCAAAGGAAGGAAAATGGGAGGTAGAAAAAAAATTAAATATCATTACATTTAATTTAAAAAAAAAAGAAATTTGTCATTGCCTTCTATCTTCTTTGCCAGTGTGTATGAGTGCTTAATTTTCAGTTCTCTAATCATTAATGATTTTTGATATCTTGGGTTTCATCCTTTGAAAACTATCTGTTCATATCCTTTGACCATTTATCAGTTGGGGAACCTCAATCAGAGAAACTTATAAAGATTTTTTCCACATTTACATGTTTTTATAAATTTGTTTGTACAAAAACTTAAATTTTTTTATAATCAAATTTGACCATTTAATCTTTGTGATAATGGGCACTTTTACTTATTAACCATAAACTCTTCTCCTATCCGTGAAGTCTGAAAAGTAATTACTTCTTTCCTCCTTTAATTCATTTGTTATATGACCTAAATTTCTCCATTTGGAACTTCTTTTGGTAAATAATGTGAGACACTGGTGTAAACTCAGTTTCTGCCAGACTGATGTTCACTTTTCCCAGAAATTTTTGTTAACTAGTGGAAAGATTCAAAGATAAGGCAAAATTCCTCTAGATTATAAAAGCAAAACTGGTGGTGAAGAGATGTAAGGAGTGGGGGCATGAGAGCTTCCTCCTATGTAGTTACTGAGATAATATTTGTAAAAGTTCTTAGCACAGTGCCTAGAATGTGTAGTAGGTACTATATAAATGTTTATTCCCTTCCCACTCCCCTCCCACCTTCCTCAGCACCCAGTGGTAGGAATCTGATCGGAGTGGCTGTCAGGCTGGGGGCCCTAAGGAGAAGGTATTCCTAACCAGTCTAGGAGCACAAAGGTTCACAGGGTTAGAAGAATAATTGGCGACCAAGATAACTTTTTAGTTAAGTGGGTAGAGACATATCAGTTTGGTTCAAAGTGAAGAAGGAAGCCGGTTGTATTGGTTGGTTGTTATCCTTCATTCTCAAAGAGGACCAAAATGATATCATTATGTTGGAGTCAAGGTATAGTGTGTCCGACTGTGGTTGATCACACCAATATGAGCTTGGAAGGCTCTACCATAGGTTAGGTACAAATAGTCCATATGAACATTTGAAGGGGAGATATCTCTAAATTTGCACATCTCATGTTTCTTTTGAGCTACTGCAGTTCTGCTTGCTCATAGAATACAGCACCTTCTTTGATGTGGGCACACCATGCTAGACAGTCCTTTGCCAGTGTCTCCCATGTCATGCTATCAATTCCGAAGTTCTCCAGAGAAACCTTGAGAATGTCCTTGTGTCACTTCTTCTGACCAATATGTAAGTATCTGTCTTGCTTGAGTTCTCCATAAAATAGTCTTTCAGGCAAAAATACATTTGACATTCAAACGACATGGCCACTCCATCAGAGCTGCACTCTCTGTAATAGAGGTTGAATACTTGGCAGTTTAGCCCAAGAAAGAACCTCAATGGCTGGTACCTTATCTTGCCAAGTGATCTTCAGAATCTTCCTAAGAGAATTCAAAAATAGAAGTGATTCAGTTTCCTTTCATGGCACTGGTATTCTGTCCAGGTTTTACAGGCATACAACAATGAGGTCAGCACAGTGACTCTACAGACATTAAGTTTGGTAGGCAGCCTAATACCTCTTGTCTCCCACACTTTCCTTTGAAGCCTCCCAAACAGAGCTAGCACTGGCAATGTGTGTATCAACCTCATCATTTATGTAGCCATCCCTTAAAAGTATACTGCCAAGGTAAGTGAACTTATCCACAATATTCAGAATTTCTCCATTTGTTGTAAGTGATGGTTCCACATATGGATGGTGTGATGCTATCTATTGAAAAACCTGTGTTTTCTTGGTATCATTTGTTAGGCCAAAATTATCACAAGAAGCAGAGAATCAATCCATGCCTTGTTGCATCTTAGCTTCAGAGGCTGCGTTGTGTACACAATAATTTGTGAACAAAAAATAATACACCAACTCTCCCTCCACTTTAGGTCTTGGCCTGTAGCCTTTTCAAGTTACATAATGTATCATCAGTGTGGTAGCTGACCTTAGTGCTATTTTTGTCCTCATTGAAGGCATCTGACAACATTGCTTAAAACATCATACTAAAAAGCATGGGAGCAAGCACACAGCCTTCACACTCCATTGGTGACTGGGAAAACACTAGAGCATCATCCATTATCCAGAACCCCTACAAGCATGCCATCATGAAATTGATATACAATACCGATGAACTTCTCTGGGCAACCAAATTTTGACACAATTTTCCACAAACCCTCATGATTGATAGTATCAAAGGTCTTAGTCACATCAATAAATGTTGAATGTAGACCTTTCTTCTGTTCTTGGCATTTCTTCTGGAGTTGTCAGGTAGCAAATATCACATTGACTGATCCTCAGCCCTTTCTGAAGTCACACTGACTCTCAGGTAGATGGCTATCTTCCAGGTAAAGTATCAACCTATTAAGGAGGACTTTGGCAAGAATCTTTTCAGCAGTGACTAAGAAAGAGACTCCCACTGTGATTGTCACATTCCTTTATCTTTATAGAGATAGATAATGGCAGCATCCTTGAACTCCTAGGGGATAACCTCATCTTGCCACATAATCCAGAAAATTTCAGTCAGCCTTTTATGTGAGCAATGGACCCACTCACATACACTTTATAAATTTCAGGTAGAATAGGTGCTTTGCCACAGGAGAGGAGCCTAATAGTATTCAAAACCTCTTCTTCAGTTGGAAATTTGGCTAGAGAGGGATTGACTTCAATCTGAATCAATAGCTTGAGCATTGATTGATGACAGTCTGTGGAGAATGCTATGAAAGTGTTCAGTCCATCTCTCCAGGATCACATCCTTATGTCATCCTATATTCAATGTGGTTCTATGGGCACTGAGTAATCGAGATGCACCATAGGTCTTTGGTCCATAAATAGCCTTCAGGACATCATAAAAGGATTTTGGATCGCTACTATCAGCATAAAACTGAACTTCATCTGCCTTCTTAATGAACCAAGAATCCTACATCTCTCTAAGCTTCACTTACACCTTATTTTTGATGAGGTTAAATGCTACCTTCTTAGAGATGGATAAACAATTTGCCTGGGAAACCCTATGGAGTTCTTGTTTTTCATTTAGAAGCTTCTGAATTTCCCCACCATTTTCATCAAATCAATATTGATGTTTGCAAGTGTTCTGGCCTGGATGAGTAAATTCAGTGCTGTACATCAAGTCTCTGAAAGCTGCCCACTCCTTTTCTTCTGTACTATTGCCAACCATGTGTTAGCCTAGCTTTCCCTCCAAATTAATAATGGCTTGTTCTTGTTGGGAGAAGCATTCCAATCTATTGGCATTAAGTCTTCTGGTAATTGTCTTACCTTGAATCACCACTTTTATTGAATGTGAAGATTTAGCTTGGAGAGCGAAAGTCTATGATCAGTCCAGCATTCTGTACCACACATCATCTTTACCACTCTCACATTCAGTTTATCTCTTCTCCTTATAATGACATAATCTATCAAATGCCAATGTTTACTGTGAGGGTGCATCCATGAAGTTTTATTTTGTTTGGGCAAATGGAAGATCCTATTGGTGATTAGAAGGCCAGGAGATGTACAAGTCTTCAGTAATAAGTGACTGTTGCTGTTTCTGACATCATTTTTCCTAAGGATTCCCTGCCATGTCTGGCAGTCTGTGCCTACTCTTGCATTAAAGTTACCCAGAATTATAAACTTGCCCTCTTTCAGCATATGATGAAGGTCTCCAGGTCTTCATAAAATTCTTCTTTGACTTCATCAAGGTTCATCATAGTGGGAGCATACACAGTGATGATAGTGGCATGGTACTTTCCTGCAAGTAGCAATGGAATTGTCATAAGTCTGTCATTCACTCCTTTTTGTAGGCATACAAGCTTGCTGACTAGATTGGTTTTGATTGCAAAACCTACATCAGCTTCGTAGTGCTCCCTTCCACTCCTGCCACTCCAGAAAAAAAAAAACCAACATGTATCTATCTCTGACTTTGGTAAGCTGGCTTTCATTTGCTAGCTTTGCCACTCAGGGCTACTATTTGGATGTAATACCTGCTGAGTTCTCTCCCAACAAAAGCTGTTAGTCTTTTTGGGTCTACTGGATTAGGTGTACATGTGCACATTCCATGTACTGATGGTGAGTGGAATCATCTTTGTAAAAGTTTTTGTGAATGTTTTTGTGTTTTCACCACTGGGTGAGATCCATTTCTGCCATGGTAAGTAGACCAGGGTTGGGTGCAACAGAAATTTTTTGGAGCTTTTTTTATAGCCCCCTCCTCACACCAGGAGGTGAGCAGTACAGTCCTTCAAAAAAGACAGCTCAGATACCAGGGGTGGGGGAGTGGGGGGGGGCTGCCACGGATGCTTCAGTCTACTGAGAAAACAACCCTATTACCTGGGCCACCTGTGTGCAGGGTTGTGACTACAGCTCCCAATGTATACATATATGGTGCTTCATAACTTGCCTGATGCCATAGGACTCTGAGATAGGTAAAAATGATAAAATGTGATGTCTTTTGTTTCACACATAAGTTGGATTTAAGTGGGTCAAAGTTGTACCAAGTAGCCTGCCTCACTCTCTTTTCCAGGGTCATCAAAGTCCAATGGCAAGACAAAGCCAAGATGACTGATGATGGCTCGGCACACAGTGGATAACCTTGGTGTCTTTGGTGTCTAACCAAGCTGTAAGTATTCTACAGCACCTGCTTCAGCTGCCTTCACAGCCATTGGAACAAATTGTTCTCATTCACCCATTCTCTGGGGGAAGTTTTCACATGCTTGGGTAGACACTCTCATAATTCACCCAAGGGTTTGAGACCCCTTGGTTACCTTCAGGCTTATTTTAGCCCATCTGTCAAAATGGTTACCTGGATATGGCCACTGTGCATGCTACAGCTTCTTGGAGACCCAGATGAGAGTTGGATGAATCAGGTGGACATCACAGGTGGAAAGCAGCCCTGAAAAGGGCTTGGTAGTCCTCACATCCAAGGTACTGTCTTCCCTGAACATGCCCTACTCACTTGCCAGATGTATAGAAAGTATTCAACTAGTTCATTACCTTTGATTGGTTGGTTAACTTAGTTAAATAAGTAGTTATCTAGTTGAACATTTAATTAGATGTGTGATTGGTTAGTTGAAAGAGTTGAAATATGGTATAAATAAGTTAACTTGGTTGGTCAGTTTGGTAGTCAAATGATAATTAGGATAGATGTTCACAACTGGCTTTCTTGTTCATTTTGTGACTAATTGATATGTTGTCATCTCTCTATCCACCCAACTAAAAAGCTGATGAACTAGTCAAGTAATTAAGCTATCTCGGTAGCCAAATATTCTTCTAACCCTCTGAACCTTTGTGGTCCCGCACTAGTGAGGGATTCTTTCCCCCAAGGGCTCCAGCCTGACATCCCCTACAACTATATTTCTATTACTGAGTCACAGAGCACGAGGGTGGGAAAGGGAAAGCAAGGGGAATAAATATTTATATAGCACCTACTATATGTCAGGCACTATGTTAAGTCTTCTTTGTTTTGTTTTGTTTTTTTAACAAATATTATCTCATTTGATCCTTATAACAACCCTGTGCAAACAGAGGTTAAGTGACTTGTCCACGGTCACACAGCTAGTAAGTATCTGAGACTAGTTTTGAACTCAAATTCCCTGATTCCCAGTCTCTGGCACAGAGGATGGTGACCAGCATGGAATCCTTGCTTTAACACCCCAGCCAACTCCCTAAGATCTTTCCATTTCAATAGTTATGGGCCAGGTCCCTCCCTGTCTCTGAGGTAGACCCCACACACCCGTTTCCATCTGCCCTACCGTTGCACCATAAGGATATTTGAGTTTTACCATCTATTCTGCAGTCACACACTAAGGACCACCTGTCCTTTCCACCAGCTTTGCAGTAGAACTCCCCTGGAAGTGTTTGTTGTCTCTCCTAATTAGAATGTGGGCTCTTTGAGATCAAGGACTGCCTCATTTATCTATTTGTATCCTCAACACTTAACATGCATAGTTCCTAGAACATAGTAAGTATTTAATAAATACCTTTCCATTCTATTCTTCTGTAAGTAAAGTTCCAGGAGGAAAGAGATTAATGCCCTAGCACAAAGGTTGGCAAACTACAAGCTGCCTGATTTGTATGACCATTGCACTAAGAATGGCTTTTCCACGTTAAAATAAAGTTAAACCATTCTTAGCTGGTGCACAGTACAAAAATAAACTATGGTTTGCCAACCCAAATTGCTGCCAATATATGTAAATGAAAAAGAACGAATGGGATGGAATCTACCATTCCATCTCCATCCCTATTACCATTTTCACCTTTCTATTTGTTCTAGCCTCTCTAGGTATGTGATGCCCCTTGCTTATACTAACTAAGCCAATTTGTGATTAGGTTTTTGGAATTTTAGGATAAAGAAATCTTCTTTTCTTTATAAGTAAGGGTTGAGTGGGGCATGTGCAGAGCTTCCTTGTATGGTCGTATTTGTCCTTTGTTCTTGGAGAGGACCATGACATCAAGACGATGACATGACTTGCAGTTGACTTAGTTTTGAGTGAGGAAGGGATGTGCAGGTCATCAGCCTCACTTCTCCTCCAGAGCCACCTGAATCCAGTGGCCAGATATTCATCAGGATGACTGAAGATGACCTAGGATGAGGCAATTAGGGTTAAGTGACTTGCCCAAGGTCACACAGTTAGTGAGTGTCAAGTGTCTGAGGTGAGATTTGAACTCAGTTCCTCCTGACTCCTGCACTGGTGCTCTATCCACTGTACCACCTAGCTGCCCCAGCATGTGCAGAGTTTCCTTGTATGGTTGTGTTTGTCCTTTGCTCTCGAAGAAGACCATGACATCAAGATGATGACATGACTTGCAGTAGACTTTGATTTGAGTGAGGGAGGGCTGTCTTGTATGGGCACTTTGAAGATGATTAGCATGAATGTATGACTCGGCTACTGAGTTCTTTGTGGATGATAAAGCAATCCCCTTGTTGGCTACATAGCAGGAAGAATCATTGACTCCCTAAACCTTTAAAAAGGGAGTGACTCTACGACTGGCTCTCTCTTCCCTGACCCTCCAGATGGCATCATGAAATTCTGAATTTGGAGTCATGTAATGAGTTCAAATCCTAACATAGCCATGCTACCTGTATAACCTTGGCCAAGTCACCTAATTTTTCTGAGCCTCAGTTTCCTCAACTGTAAAATGAGGGGATTAGGTTTGATTATTCTAAAGTTCCCTTCTAGTTTTAAAACTATGATCAGAATGCAATGTGTTTGGGTGTATCTGCCATCTTGGGAAAAATGGGGAGATGCTAGTGCTCTTGTTTGCCCCATTCTTTCATTCAGAGAGACTATGAAGAATAATTGATTGCCATGACCAAAGGTGGTGTGGCTGCTGCAGTGGTTAGTGTTGAATGGACTTGGTTTGGTGACATTGTCCCTTAGAGACATCCTCCCTCCCCTGTGACTCTAAGCAGCAGAGGAAGTGACTGGATTAACTCCCCCATCTCCACCCCACCCCCCCAGCAGCATCGAAGCAGGAAAAAGCCATTTCCTGTTCTTGTAGCTAGAAGCTCAGTACTGGATGTCAAATTTGCAATGAACGGGGCTGGCTTGACCTTTTTTTCCTCCTTCCTCTTTCACTTTCTGTCTGTTTCTTCTCACTATGGGTGATTCCATTGCTCAAAAAAAGAAATGAACATGCTAACTTTCTGTCTTGCATTCATTGTCTGTTATGTGTAGGATACAGGCTGGGAACTAAGGGGTATCTGGAATAAGGGTAGTAGAAGCCTCTATTCTCTTCTCCCTTTCCTCATAGTGGGAAACATGGAAGAGGCTGGGTTTTGTTCAGATCACCACTTGGTGGAATTGCCCAAGATAGTTTTCTAAGCAACCTCATGGTGATAAGCAGGGAGAGATTAGGAACTTAATAAGAATCATACATATCTCCTGGATCACGGGTCAACAAACTATGACTGGATGGGTCAAATCAGGTCCACCACCTATTTTTATATGAACTTTGAACTAAGGAAGGGTTTTACGTTTTTGAATGGTTGAAAAAATCAAAATAGTAACAATATTTCGTGATACATGAAAATTATTTGAAATTAAAATGTCAGTGTCTATAAATAAAATTTGCTTGGAACACACACACATATTGTCTATGACTGCTTCTGCAGAATTGAGTAGTTGTGGCAGAGACCTTAGATGGCGCTCTTGTCACTCACTGTCATCATGTTGCTGCTCTGGGCACTACAAATTGCAGTGGCACAGTTATAAATAGACAGTGTTTTGAATGCCACATGTATCACCATATCAAGAGATTTTATTCTTATGTTTTATTATTAGTATATAGCCATCATGTCAAAAGAAGAAAAGGAGATAAAAGTAGATTTTTAATATCACAATTTTAGGTACAATGGAGTATGGATTATTTTATTTTCAAATTAGATGGCAAAACATTGGGTTTAATATGCAAGTGACACTATAACTTTGATTAAAAAATACAATATGCATTGATATTACCAGACTAGGTATTCATCACAATATTTCCAACTCAGAGGAAAACAACAGCTGGAAAAATTAGAAAATTTAAAGTGGAATATCTCATCACAGCAGAAATTTCTTGACAAAAATGAAAAATGAAAATGAGACTGCAACTGAAATAAGTTTTCAATTGGCTCATTTGTTGCCAAGAAAGGCAAGCTATTTACCTATAGTAAGATAACTAAATTATGTTTGATTGCAGCAACTGGAAAAATATGTGTAGAGAAAATAGACTTGTTTAAGACTGTTGAGCCTTTTGGTTCAATTAAAATCATATGCTTGAGGATTGATATCAGTATTTGGCAATACCTCTCTATGAAAAGACATTTTCAGAGATGAAATATGCACTATCTTTGATTTTGCATCTTGGCCCACAATGCCTAAAATATTTACTCTCTGGCTCTTTACAGAAAAAAGTTTACTGATCCTTGCCCTAGACTATTATTGATATAAATCAGAAGCCCAGGATTAAAGGGGGAAGAGAAGAGGGCCTACCTGTGTGATATCCTGGCTTTCTCTATCTAACCCCCTCCCTACTCATTGCTACATCTGGGTATTTGTTACATGAAGAGTACTCATCATCAGGGCTCACCTAAGTCATTTGTGGGATTATCCTACAAAGGTAACCTTATCACATGGGGTATATACCTATTATACAAATGGAATGTTTGTTATTTTTATAGGATGTAACATATATCCCTGGCATATGACATACTATATAGATCAAGGAATGCTCTTCTCCATGTTTCTCTGAGGTGGTAGGGTTTTAAGACCTACTCTGGGCCCCATAACTTCATTGATTGTCCAAGTCTTGAGTTACCAGCCCTAGTTTCTTTCAGTCCCTCTGCATGTGTGCAGACAGGGTTCCCTGGCTCCCACCCTTCTTTTTACTATCTTAGCTGAGGTTTTCTACCTAACATATAAAATGTAAAAACCTTTAACAGTAATGCATTACTTATGATTTGTTTGACTCATTTTTCCCTACCGTATTTGGGATTCTAATCTCCTTTCCAACTTTACATGACCCTAAAGGACTAAGATATAAGCATTAAGTCTCACCTTAAAAGGTCTGAAATCTCTACTTCCTGCCTGCCAGACTTCAGTGCCTATAGTCAGGTTCCACCCTGCTTCTCCCCTCCCCCAGGTGTTGGGAGCACTCCTCAAACCCATCAAAATCTCAAAGTGAAAGGGATGGAATTGTTTCACCCACATCTATTCTTGGTCAGCACACCAGGCAGAGGTTCCAGATGCTCCAACAGTCAGGTCACTGAAGGATCCAAGGTTAGGAGCTGTCTTGGTCTTCTCTAATGGGCAACACATACCCCTGGAGATCCCCTACCCCAGCCCTACTCAGTCTTTTCTTGTATCTCTGTTGTCTTTGGTATTACCATGCATTACTGCTAGCTCTTTCTCAATATAACAGACAGAATGACCTCTTACTCTGAAATTAGATGCTGCAAGCTCAGAGTCTGCTCCATCCTTGACATATTATTTGGTCCTTTTCCTATAGGCAGATTTCCTTTGTTTTGTTTTATTTTGTAAGATAATTTTATTGATGCTTTCTTTTTCTTTCAGCACCATAGTATCCTATGTATCCCTCCCCTTCCCAAATAGTCAGTCCATATGAAATATAGCATTTTATTTTAACCAGAAGGGGAAAAAAGGCAGCACAACTGATAGCTATATTGAGAAAGTCTGAAAACATGTACATTGTGTAATATCTGTGAACTTCCTACCTACACAAAGGAGTAGGGTTGGGTGTATCTTTTGATATCTTTTCATTCAAATACCACTTGATCTTTTATAATTTTATTACCTTTACTTTTGGTTTTTTTGGTTTAGTGTTGCTCTTTCTATTCACGCTGTTGTAGTTATTGCATATATTGTTTTCTTGGTTCTGCTTAGTTCACTCTAGTCTGCTGGACCAGAATGGGCCTCTAATCTGTGGGTGACAGGCCAGAAACAGGAGAGTCAGGACACAAACAGAAATTTAATTTTCAAGTGAGGAAAGGCTTGCAAACATAATTCCTCATGAGAAGAAGGTCTTAACATGCTGGGGCAAAGGCAGTGCTTTATATACATGAGGGACCTGACCATGACATAATCACTGTTAGACGTTCCCATGGCAGATGCATGCATGAGCAATGCAGGAATTCCTGGATTCTGTGGAAACAAGCCTCCAAGTCGATAGTCTCACAGACACAAATAGAACCAGAGTTTGTGTGGCGGAAACAGGAGGGCAGTCCCTGATTCAGTTCACTTAGCTGTTAAAAGAAATGGGGATTGTGAGCATGTCAAAAGGTGTGATGGGTGACTCTCAGGTCCCTGGAAAATAGGGGGATGTCCAACTAAAAGTAAATTCTTCACTGAATACCTGGTGCTGGTCAAAGCAATACTCTTTGCCAGAGGATGAGATCATCTAGAATGCAAGGATTGTTGTGATGCCAAGCTCAGGACACAGCCTACTTGTTGGGGCTTAGCTGTGGGAAATATTGTGTCTCCAAATATCTTGACACTCTGCATCAGTTTATGTAGCTCTTTCCATGATTCTCTGTATTCATCATATGCATCATTTTTTACAGCACAGTACTATTACATTACATTCATGTATCGCAAATTGTTTAGCCACTCCCCAAACCAAAGACATCTACTTTGTTTCTGATTCTTAATGTGCTGCTATAAATAGTTTGGAATATGTGGGGACAATTTTTCTTATCAGGGGCTTCCTTGGAGTATAAGCCCAGTAATAAAGTCTCCAGTTCAAAGGGTATAGACATTTTAGTCACTTTATTTTCATAATTCCAAATTATTTTCCAAAATGGTTGTACCATTTCACAGCTCCACCAACAATGTATTAGTGTATCTATCTTTGCACAAACATTGCAACATTCACTGCTGCTGTTTTTTGGTCAATTTTGCCAATTTTTAGGGTGTGAGATGAAACCTCAGACTTACTTTGCTTTGCATTTCACTTGTTGATAATGATTTGGAGTAATTTTTCGTGTGGCTGTGAATACTTTGCAATTGTTTGTTCATATTATTTGACCTTTAGAGAATGGCTATTATCCATATATGTGTGCGTGCATTTATTGTTTATGTATCATAGATATCAAACTTTGTGAGAGAAATTTAATATGAAGACATTTTTCCCCATTCAACCATATCCCTTCTTCTCCTAGATAGATGAAATATTGTCTGTGTAGAAGTTTTTCAGTTTCAAGTAATCCAAGTTAGATAGTTTATCTTTTATAATTGTCTCTGTCTTTTGTTTGGTTAAGAATACATCCTTTACCTATAGTTGTAAGATGTACGTGATCTGTTTCTCTTTTAATTTTTTTTAATAGTATGATTTTTGATATTAAGTTCATGTACCCATTTAGAATGTTTTCTAGATTATTTAAAGATCTCTAACATGCAATATAAGAAGCTACTTGAAGCAATACCTTTTATATTAAAATGCCCTGGGTAATTCAACTCCAAATAGCCATCCAGCTGAGGCCTTTAGAATGAGAACTAGGGTGGAAGTGGGAGGGAGATGGGACAGAAATGGACAGAATAGTAACGCTGGCCTCTTTTCTTTTCCTTCCATAGGACACTCCATCTCCTGGCTTCAGGCATTTCATTGGTTGTCCTATGCTTGGAGTTGTTTCCCTCCTCACCTCTGTTCTTGATTTCCCTGGCTTCCTTCAAGTCTCAACTAAAATCTCACCTTCTGCAGGAAGGCTTTTCTTGTCCCTCTGAGATTGTCTACAATGATGTGTGTGTGTGTGTGTGTGTGTGTGTTGTTGTTGTATAGTCTTTTCAGTCATGTCTAATTCTTCATGACCCCACTTACAGTTTTCTTGGCAAAGATACTGGAGTAATTTGCCATTTCCCTCTCTAGCTCACTTTATGAGGAAACTGAGGCAGACAAGGTTAAATGACTTGCCCACGGTCAGACAACTAGCAAGTGTCTGATGCCAGATTTGAACTCAGAAAGATGAGTCTTCCTGACTTCAGGCCCAGCACTCTATCCATTGTGCTATCCTACATGGCTATCCTACATAGAGATATAGACATAGATGTGTCCATCTGTCTATGTCTTATTCATACATAATGGTATATTTTTGTGTACATAGTTGTGTACGTCATCTCCCCCTTTAGACTATGAGATCCTTAAGAGCAGGGACAGTTTTTTTCTTTTTCTTTCCTTTTTGTCTTTCTTTGTATCCTCAGCACTTAGTAACTGCATAATGGATGCTTGTTGACTTGTTGACAGATAGATTGGGAAACTCTGTAGGCTGGCTTGGCTTCTGGTCACCTCATTTTCATGGTGCTGTGGTCTCAGGATGGCACTGGTAGAGGTATCCAAACCTTTTTATGTACTCTAGTCACCAGCAGGCCATTCTTATCTCCATCATGGAAGTCTCGAAGTCTAAATCATAAGAGCAGGAAAAAAAGACAGTAAGTGAAAACAGGACCAGAACAGGTTCAGGCAGCGTTTCTTCTCTCATGAAACTTCTGATCATAATGCTGGATGTAGCTGGGGAGGGAGCAACCAATTTCCTGTGCCACGATCATTAGAAATTTCTCTTAAAATTAAAAGGAAAAAATATTGGCAAGTCATTCTGTTTTTACCACCGCTATCATTGAACATGAACATTTTCCTGTGCAAAAAATAGAAAAAAAAAGGATTGGAATTACAAATCTCCATTACAAATAGCTTGTTCTTTTAAGAAACACATATTAAATTTAGCATGTTGGTTTTAAAACTTCTTGACTGTGTTTCCCTCTGAACCTACTTCTGTTTTCTTCTGCGTTTTTTTAAAATACTCAAATGACTCTCTCTTCCTTGACTTTCTTTTTTTTGGTAATTATCACTGCTCCCCTTTCTATACTCCCTCAACAAATTCCCCTATCTATTTAAAAAAAAAAAAGATCCTCCCTTGTGACAAGTGAGCATAGTTAAGCAAAACAAACCCACACATGAGCCATGTCTGCAAATATATGTCTCACCCTGTCTATCCTCTCTCTATTAAGAGGTGGTTAACACATTTTATCATTGGTCCTTAAGGTGATCTAGCAATCTTTTTTCCCTCTACAAATTATCTCCCTGGGCCCAGGATGAAAACAAGTTAAGGAGATAAGCAGGGCAAGCAGAGAAACAGGTTATATTCCCTTCATTTATTTTATATGTTTTAACGAATTTCAACAACTAGATTCAAAGCTTCTTAAGGACAGGGATAATGTGTTCTGCTCCTTCCCATCTCCCATACTGCCTAGAGCAACTTCAAGGTGAACAAAAGGTGATCTGATCCAATCTAATCCAATTCAACAACCATTTTTTAAAGCATTTACTATGTGTCAGGCATTGTTGGAATCTTGTTACTTTCTAGGCATTGTTAGGATTTATTTATTAACATGTGCCAGGCATTGTTTCTGGGATATAAAGACAAAAGATAGGTACTTGATGCTTGCATGATGTGTTCCTATCATATAAAATGTATATAGTTGTTCTGGCATTTAACATTTCCTTTCCTCTGCTTTCTCTTGTATAGTTCTTGAAAGTAGCCTGGAGACCTTCCCCCAAGTAAGCCTAGAGAATCTACTTTTTGGAGAATTTTGGGAAAGGTGATGATATGTAAGCAAGAGAATAGAAGGCTGTTTCTAGGACTGGGTATCTTGTGGTGAAGTTTAGGAGCTAGTCATAGCCTTATATGGGGTTCCTGAGACAGAGTCCTGCTCTGCTATACCTCAGAAGGACAGAGAAGCCACATCCTGTAGAGGTCCTGGTTAAAGGTGAGGAAAGAGAAGTTGAGTTTTTGGAAACGAGATGAGAGAATTCTGACAAAAGGGAAGTAGGGGGAAGAACAAAATGTCTAAATGTTTAATCCTACAGCTTCTATCCCTACCCCCATCCCATTTAAGAATGCATTTGTTTCCTCATCAATCAATCATCTAACATTCATTTTTGTTCTTGTGCAGTTGTTTTTCCATTGTGTCTGACTCTTTGTGACCCTATTTGGGTTCTTTTTTAAATAACATTTTACTTTTCCCCCAATTTCATATTAAAAACAATTTTTAGCATTTGTGGGTTTTTTTTAATGAGTTCCAAATTTTCTCTCCCTCCCCTCCCCCTTCCCACTGAAAATAAGCAGTCTGATATAGGTTATACATGTACAATCATGTAAAACATATTTCCATATTAGTCATTTTGTGGAAGAAGATAGAAAGGTAGACAGAGACAGATTCAGACAGACAGACAGAGAGATGGTACGTTTCTGTCTGTATTAAAATGCCATAAATTCTTTCTCTGGAAGCATTTTTCATCATGAGTCCTTTGGAATTGTCTTGGATCATGGTATGGCTGAGTCATTCACAGTTTTTCACTGTATAATGCTGCTGCCACTGTGTACAGTGTTCTACTGGTTCTGCTCACTTCACTTTGCATTAGTTCGTGTAAATCTTTCCAGCTTTTTTCTGAAATTATCCTGCTTGTCATTTCTTATAGCACAATAATATTCCATTAAAATCATATACCACAACTTGTTCAGCCATTCCCCAATCGATAGGCATTCCCTCAATTTCCAATTCTTAGCTACCACAAAAAAAAAATCTGCTATAAATATTTTTGTACAAATAGATCCTTTTGCCTTTTAAAAAATCTCTTTGAGATACAGATCCACTAGTGGTATATGCATTTTTATACCCGTTTGGCCATAGTTCCAAATTGCTCTCCAAAATGTTTGAATCAGTTTCACAATTCCACCAACAGTGTGTTAGTATCCCAATTTTCACACATCTCCTCCATCATTAATCATTTTCTTTTTCTGTCATATTAGCCAATCTGATAGATGTGAGGTGGTATCTTAGGGTTGTTTTAATTTGCATTTCTCCAATCAATAATGATTATATGATTGTAGATAGCTTTGATTTCTTTGTCTGAAAAGTGCCAGTTCATGTTCTTTAACCATTTATCAACTAGAATGACTTGCATTCTTATAAGTTTGACTCAGTTCTCTACATATGTGAGAAATGAACTCTTTCTCAGAGATATTTGCTATAAAGATTTCCCCCCAATTTTCTGTTTTCCTTCTAATTATGGCTGCATTGGTTTTGTTTGTGCAAAACCTTTTAAATTTAATATAATCAAAATTATCCATTTTACATTTTGTAATTCTCTCTGTCTCTTCTCAATTCTTCTCTTCTCAACAGATCTGACAGGTAAACTATTCTGTGCTCCCCTAATTTGCTTTTGATATCTCCTTTTATGTCTAAATCATGTACCCATTTTGACCTTATTTTGGTATAGAGTATAAGGTGTTGGTCTATAAGGTTTTCTAGTTTTCCCAATAGTTTTTGATAAATAGTGAGTTTTTGTCCCAAAGCTTTGGATCTTTGAATTTATCAAACGTTAAATTACTATGATCATTTACTACAATGTATTGTGTATCTAATCTATTTCACTGATTCATCACTCTATTATTTGGGGTTTTCTTGGCAAAGATCCTGGAGTAATTTGCCATTTTCTTGCCCAACATATCTTACAGATGAGGAAACTGAGGCAAACAGGATTAAGTGACTTGCCCAGGTCACACAGGCAGTAAGAGTCTGAGGCCAGATTGGAACTCAAGAAAATGAGTCTTCTTGACTTCAGGCGAGGTACTCTATCCACTGTGACACCTAGCTGCCTCATGACCACTCATTAGGCATCCTGTTAGTGCTAGGGATACAAATGCAAAATATGAAATAATGCTTCTCTCAAGGAGTATACTTTCTAATATGGGGGAGGGAAAGGAACAAATTATTAGGTAAGTATATATACAGACTGTTTAGATAGAATAAATACAAGGTGGTTTGACAGGGTAATAATAGTTGAGGGAATCAGGAGAGACATATGTACAAGGTGGTACTTGAGTTTTTCTTGAAGAGAAAGTAATTCTATGACATAGAGGTGAGGAGATAGTGCATTCCAGACACAGGGGATATCAAATGTTGAGGTCCAGAGACCAGAGATGACATGTCAAGTATAAGAATGCCAGTGTGACTGTATTGCCCAATGAGGGAGGGGGAATGATGACCAATGAAGCTGGAAAGAAAGTTTGAGACTAAGTTGTATAGGGTTTTAAAAGTTAAACATAATTTATATTTTATCCTAAAGACAATAGGGAGCCACTAGAGTTTATTAAGTGGGGGAGTGACATGGTCACATCTTTGCTTTTCCCCATAATCATCTTCATCCCCAAATCACACAGTGGGAGTCTACTACTTTCTGAGGCAGCCCATTTACTTTTGAGTAGCTCCAATTATGTACGTAGCTGGGATGGACTAAAACACTTCCCTTGGAACTGGAAATGTCTTCTGGGCCCCTGTCTATGGGACATGTGCTGACCCCTGGCTAAAGGACATGGATGAATATCTAGCTTCATGGGAGGTTCTCTAATGTACCCCTTGCAACATTGGGAGGTTTTCTCTTATACAGAATTTAATATTCCTCTCTGAACCTTCTACCCCCAATTTAGTCCCTGCAAATTTTCCTTTTTAGAAACTGAGGTGTTCAGTCCCCTAACCCCTTGCTTCCTAGGAGACTCAGCCTTACATTGCCTGAATCTGTCTGAAATTTAACACCTTAATGTGTTTGTGGTCCTTGGCATTTAGCATGAACCATGCTACATGAGCATGAGCAGTGGAGACCTTAACCACCCTGCCATCCGGTGAGACACAGGGTTGGTCACTGAGAAATTGGTCATCTTTTCTAATATACACTTCCGTCCTCAAGTCCTCCACTTCTCAAATTCTCCAGCATGGCATGGAAGCTGCTTTTCATCTTTCTCTCTGCATGCCCAGGTGATGGGGACAGTTGCCTGAAGGGAGCAGGGGAGCTTGTGACAGGGTGGAAGATACCGAGTTGCCCAAGGGAAACAGGGATCAGGGAAAGGAGGGTCAGGGGCCCTAAGAAGTCATAGGTAGGTAAGAACTGTGGGCTAATGGGCCAGATAGCTGGGCTCAGAAGGGGAATGGGCAACACCAAAGTGATGAGGAATGGGAATAGGAGCTTCCCTCAAGGGAGGTGGGGCATGGTGCTCCTTCACATCTCCCGGGCCAGGACTTTTTGTTATTTGCTTTTGCTGTTCCCTTTCCACTCCTCCCACCCCTTCCCTTTACCTTCTCCATTTCCTGACTGGGTTCCGTGGACATCTGCTTTTTCATGATACTTCTCTGTAGATAAGACACCAAAACATGGTCCATTTAAGCCTTGGTCCTGTCTAAGAAGCTCAGTTTTCCCTAAACAGGAAAAAGGAACTGGAAGAGAAGGGTTTATTAAAAACCAAATAAATTAAGTGGATTTATCATCTAAAGAGAGAAGTGGGTTATGATGATGAGTTAAAATGGTAGCTTTCTTAATAAATTAATTTTAAATAAATGTATTATTTCAATAAAAAGCAGAGTTCTGAAATGAATAGGCTTAATTAGTAATGTTCACTAGTATTTAATCAGTTGTTTTAGCTATAGAACTTAATCACTAAAGCTAATTAATTAGTACTGTTCCTCAGTCATATAGATCAGACCTACATAACTTGTAAACTTTTTCAGTGTGCACACTGCTTAGACTGGAGGCAGATTGATGATGGTAGGTTGCCACATGGCAGGTCAAAATTGGCCCATGGGCCATATATTGTGTAGGCCTGCTATATATTAATAAGTGTTGTTCATTAATGAAAAATTAGTGAGATTTGTTTATTATCAAGAACTGGGGCTTTGCTGAAGACATTAACCAGAGACACTTAATTAGGGTTCTTCACAACAAGGCCAGATGAATTGGTCAGCTGAAACTTCCTTAAAAAATAATTATGCAAATAGGTCAACCAAAGATGAAAACTAAAGAATAATGGGGTAAGGAGAAAGAATTAAGTTTCTTATTCAAATAAGGATTCAAATATTCAAATAGTTATTAAGAAACTTTGGAAAAGAAAACTAGGGCTCATCTAGGGGCAAATCATTGGCACCCTCAGTTAGTTAATCATGTGACTTCTCTCCACTGGGGCTCCCACTCTTGGGGTGTTAAAACCTTTTCTACAACCTCTTCTCCCCTTAGAACAGGAAAATCTCCTCCCCATCATCCTCCTTTGTTTATCCTCCAGGTTCCTCTTCTCTTTCCATCTTCCAACCCCCCAGGATCCAGGCTCAGAAAGGTGGTTCTGTCTCCCTCTCCTGCTTGTTCAACATCAGTCAGGAGGGTCCTGCCATTGGCTTTGCCACCTGGTACCTGGATGTGGTAGCCCCAGACAGGGAAGTGAATAACAAGACCCTGGAATTCAGGGGCCGCCTAGTCAGCTCTGATCAAGCCCAATTCCTCTGGGACCGGATGGTCAAGCTACAGATACGGGACATCAGAGTAACCGATGCTGGACTCTATCTTTGCAAGGTGGAGATACTGGAGTCAGGGATTGGGATTGGAGAAGGGACCAGACTGGTGGTGAAGGAAGGTGAGCACACACATACATACACACACACAAACACACACATACACACACAGATTTTCCCTTTCACTTCTTTCCTTGATTTCAGGGAATGAGGGAATGATTCTTAGTAAACAATCATTTATTAAGTTCCTACTAGGCTAGTCGAGACACTATACTAATCACCGAGCATACAAAGAGAAGCAAAAACACATCCTCTGCCCTCAAGGAGCTTCCATTGTAATGGGGCAGACAACTATGTACATACAAGATATATAGAGTATAAGTGGGAGTAATCTCAGAGAGAAGGCACTGTGCAGAATAGCTCTTCCCATGTTCTACTTGGTAGGCAAGAACTTTCTTCTTCCCTGTCTCCATTAACCCAACTTCTTTCAGAAATGAAAATATTCTTTTCCACAGCCCTCTTTCCTTAACTCTTTCGCCAAATCCAGGCTCTCCTTGGCCAAAGGTGTTCCCACTCCTTCTTCGGGCAGCCCTCTACATTTTCAGCTTGGCCTTTGTGGTGATAGGGACCACTCTGTATTACAAGGGACAAGTGAGTAATAATGTAAATGAGTGTGGAAGGAAGGTGATGGCTGAGAGAGAAGTGGGCAGAAACAGAGATGGAAAGAAACAAGGGGCTAGAGCCCTCTGTCACTCTACGTCTCTCTTCTCTTAGGTCGTCATCACTGAAGGACACCAGAATACCCTGTTACCTCTTTCAAAGTGCCTTGAAAATGAGGTGTGACACCTGGAACTTCCCAAGAGAATCCCAATAAATATCCAGCTACTCCACAATCAACTCCTTTTGTCTTTTCCCTTTTATCTTTCTAGAGGGCCTCCTCTCCCTAGACCTGATTTTCCCATACTCTATAAATTCCCTTCCCACAAGCTCAGAATTTAGAGTTTTTCAATAGTTGGAGGAAGGTAAGGGAAACAGTTTCTAATAATGAAGAATTCAAGCTAGCAGCTTAGTATGGTACAAAGAGCACCATAGGTTTGGAGTCCGAATATCTAGGTTTGAATTCTGACTGTGAGACACACTAATCAGCCCTATGTCCTTGGGTTAGTCACATCATTTCTAAGACTCAATTTTCTAATCTATAAAATGAGGTTATTGGACTAGATTATGTCTAAAGTCCTTCCAGCTCTAACCTCAACCTGCTCCTACCCCATCCTAGAGTACAGCTTAAAACTTTCTTCCTCTCAGGGTTTCTGGTAGGAAGGAATTTTTAAAAATGTATTAACAACTTATTTATTTATATAATTGCTCATTTGTTTGTTTGTTTATAGCAATAGGACCATCTTTCTATTCTTCGAATTCCTCAGCCTTATTAAAACCTTGTGGGTCAGGGATAAACAAAGAAACTATTCTCCAAGTTCTGAGGAGCCTTCTGAAGGCCTTCTGAAGAGATCTGGTGTCCTTGGATTTTCTCTTCTTCGCTCCTTTCCAAACCACAACCCTCCCTCCCAACAGAGAATTGAACCCCCGATCCTAGGGAGGAGACGAGGAAGAGGGACCATCTTGTACCTGGAAATGCCTATTTTGAGTTTAGGTCTTGCAAATACACTGGAAGGCCTGAGACATTTAAAATGTTGGAAACAAAACGCTCTTTATTGGGTTCACCGAGAGTGTCTCCTTTAATTAGGGTCTTGGGGGAGGATAAGAAGATGTCAAGGTCATCACCAGACTGAAACTTGGGCCTCCCCATTGTCACTTAGCATTTTTAGTGGACTTTATCACTATTCCTGGGGTCCCGCTGGTACAAACTTCTTGGGTGTGACCTCTGCAGTTGCAATTAATCTTGGCTGTTCTTCTTAACACAAGCATAGTCCCCACTGGGATCATTTTGAGGAAATTCCCCAGCTCCTTCCCTTAAGACAGATGTAAGTCCCTGGAGAGATGCATAATGAAGCTGTTGCTCCATAGAACCATCCTAAAGAAATGGAGAAAGATGGTCAAGAAGGTCAGGAGGCAGCTCTATGAAGAACACCCTCTCCTCCATGCCACTGGTACCTTTCTTTGTGGTACAGTGGACAGAGTGCTGGGCCTGGAGTCAGGAGGACTCATCTTCCTGAGTTCAAATCTGGTCTCATTCACTTATTAGCTGTATGGCCCTTTCTTACGTAGTTTATTCTTTACCTCCTTATTCCCATTCTCCACATCTCTAGCTCTAGACCCTTTCCCCACACCCCAAAAACGTCCCCAGAACTCACCGTGTCCCTCTCCAACCTCATCACTGTAAAAAAAAAAAAAGGCACAACTCAGCAAATCTTTTTTTAAATAAATGAATAAAAAAACATTTATTAAGCACTTACTATACGCCAAGCACTGTACTAAGTGCTGTGGGAATATGAATGGAAAATTGAGAGTTTCTGTTCTCAGAGAGCTCTCTTCTAGATCACTTAATCCCCTCACCTTCCTATCTAGAGAAACTATATCCCAAGTGACCAACTAAAAGATATCTCTCTCTTCTCCCATGTCCATCCTCTGACGAATTCTTTCCTAATTCCATGCTACCCCTGAGCTTAATAGCTTCCTTACCCTGAGTCTCTCAGGAAGAGTTGTCTTGGGCACTGGGGCAGTAGGAAGGCTAGGGGAGGACACTTGGAGAAAATTAGGTGGAGTGTATATATGGGCAGATGCAAAAAGCATATATATTTTTTAGACATGATCAATATGGGAATTTGTTTTGCTTGACTGTGCATATTTGTTACAAGAGTTTTGTTTTTGTCTTTTTTCAATTAGAGGGGTAGGGAGGAAAATTAATTTTTGCTCATAAAAAAACCACCTTAATATTTTTAAAGAGGGGATTGCCATAAATGACTGGTAGGAGAGTCCCCAGAGACAAATGCAGCTGAGGGTAGAGAGGGGAGTAAGAAAATCAGATTGATTCTATTTTGTAATTGATTCTATTCTATATCACTGCCTACATTTTGTATACTGCCTAAGTCATATTACTTTATCTCTGAGTTAAGTTCAGAAGTTCAGCTTTCTTCTCTGAATTAATTAAATTTAGAAGTCCAGTTTTCCTGCTAGTCACTGTCCTGTTCTTTTGCAATCTGTTATCCCTGAAGGATGCAAGGAGATGCCAGGGAATTGGTCTATTATCTCTGCAACACTGACTGTCCTTCAAAAAAGTCTGATTTGTTATTGCTGTAATACTAACTAGTCTTGCAGGAGGAAACCACCAATGAGCTTTCCATAGTGACAAGATGGAAGGAGGGGTTGTCACTAGCCCTCTATTCTCAATTTCCAACCAATCATATTGTTTTCCCCATCTACGATGCTGCCTTCTAGTTTTTGGATACTCCTCTGTCTATAAAAATAATCTGTCTGTTCTCATTTGTGGTCTTTTACGTTCTGGGGAGCTAAAGGCCCCTTTATTGGTAATTTGCTTAGAACTTTGGGCTTCAGTTTACCTTAATTTCAATCATTACAGGAAGGAGAGTAGAGGGTTGCCTCCAAAGCTTACCTCTTTTTCGAAGCTGGTATGTACAGACACACAGAATGAGTACAAGCAGGAACAGGAGGCCCTCCATTGCCGACAATATGTAGATTCCTAAAGGAGAGAAAACATTGGCAAGTATTAGTATTCCATGTCTTCTTTATATCTAGATGATACACCCCACCCTCAAATTAGAGAAAATACAACTTTCATTAGAGACATTTCACAATACTGTAGTTCCTACAAGATAGTCTACCACTCACAGAGTTAGCTCATTTTAGAGCTCATAGAGCTCGCCTCATATCTCCTCCCTTTTAAGTCTCCCTCTCTTTGCCTCCCTGCCCCTGCTTCCTACCCAAACTCTGCATTTCTTTTTCCATGTTCCACTGGCCACCTTTATTTTACAGCAAGTTGTGTTTGGTTTGTAGAAAAAAAGATTCTCACACAAAAGGAGAAGGAATCTGGAGCAGATGGCGTAGTGGTTGCTGAATATAGAAGATTGCTTTATCCTATTTCTTGAAGCAGTGCAAGCTCCTTCAGCTGTAATTCAAAAGGGGGTTGTCCTTATACAGACACAGTAGTTTAGCATTTGATAAACCCAAAGTCCCCAGCTACTAGGGTAAAAATTGATTATTTGATAAAAACTGCTAGGAAAACTTGAAAGAAATTTAGGCATGAATCAACGTGTCATAACAAGTTCCAGCTGGGTCTATGACTTAGAGATAAAGGATAACATAAACAAATGAGAAAAGCAGGAAAAAATTATCTTTCGGTCTGTGAATAAGGGAGAAAGACTTCATGAGCAAAGAATAGAGAAGATCACAGAATAGAAACAATTTTGATTACATAAAATTAAGATTTTTTGCACAAACAAATCCAATGCGGTGAAAATTGGAAAGGCAACATCTTTGCAACAAGTCTTTCTGAATAAGGTCTTCTTTCCACAACACATAAGGAATTAACTTATATTTATAAGAACAAGAGTCATTTTTCCAACTGATAAGTGTACATGAATGGACAATTTTCAAAGGAAGAAATCTAAGTTATCAAAAACCATGTAAAAAATTCTTTAAATCACTAATAATTAAAGCAATCCAATTTAAAGCAACTCCAAGATTCCACCTCACATCCATCAGACTGGCAAAGCTGATAAAAAAAGGAAAATGACAAATGTTGGAGGATCCAGGGGAAAACAGGCGCATTAACTATGTGAAGCTTTAAATTGATATAGCCATTTTAAAAATAAATTTGAAACTATTCCCCAAAAGTCATTAAACTGTGTATACCCTTTGATTCAGTAACATCACTACTAAGTCTATACCCCAAAGAGATCAGATAAAAATGTCATATGTACAAAAATATTTATAGCAACTCTTTTTGCTGTAGAAAAGACCAGGAAATGAAGGGATGCCAATCAATTATGAAATGGTTGAACAAATTATAGCTATGAGTGTAATACAACATTATTGTGCCATAAGAAATTACAAAAGGGACAATTTCAGTGAAACCCAGGAAGGTGATACAGAAATGGGCATAATATGGGGAATAATTTATATAATAACAATAATTAAACAGCTAAAACCAAACAACTTTGAAAGACTTCAGAACTCTGATTTATGTAATGACCAACCATGATTTCAGAGGACTCATAATGAAACATGTTCCCTACTTCCTGATAGAGAGATGATGTACTCTACGTGCAAAATGAGATATATATTTTTTCAATCTGGCCAATATGGAAATTTGTTTTGCTTGATTGTGCATATTTTTACAAGAATTTTGTTTTTGTTGTCTTTTTCTTTTCCAATTAGAAGAGTCAGAGAGAAAACAGATTTTTGTTCATTGAAAAAAGCCTTAATTAAAAAAAAGTAGGGGTTGCCCTGCATGGCTGATAGGAAAAGCTGGTCCCCAGAGACAGATACAGCTGAGGGTAGAGAGGGGAGGGAGAGAAGAGGGTTGCCTGTAAGTGGCCCCAAGGCTTCTGCCCTTACACTTCCTGTCCTCCAACCACTGGTTCCTGTTTCAGAGTAGTGAGGCCCATGACTCCACCCCAGGGCCAGACATAACTGACCAGAGCTTGGGAACTCACAAGTTCTACATTGTGATGCGGGCAGGGTAAATATACTTACCATCCAGAGGGAGACAGCAGAGAGTGGGGAAAAGGATAATAATTTTTAAAATTTGAGGGAACTTAAGGAGAAATTCCTCTACCTCCCCAAACTCCTCTACTCATGCCAGTCTCCTCTACCTCCAGGGACCCAGATGTCCAAACTCCCACACAATTCTTCCTCCCTGGGCTGGCCTTTCAGTCATGATACTCTTGAGAAGTTAACCATCTGACCCTATAGTATCCACCCTGGGTCCATCCTTCCTCTTTCCAATCCCTACCACCCTTAGAGATCCAGTTTTGCAACTAGCAAGGGTCTCTGACCTTGAAAATGTACAGACTTCAGAATGAACTTTGCTTCCCGGGGGAAATGGAAGATTATTATTTCTCTTTCTCTTTTCACCTATTCCCCCATTATAGATCATCCTATAATACTCAGAGAGAGGAAGTTGGGTTGTGCGATTTGGAGTTAGAACATATTCCCTTCTATAAATCAGCATCCCTCAGAAGCCTCCTCTCCATGACACACATCTTTACATCCAAGTCTTGAGAAGATCAAGACCTCCAAGTCAGCCTTTCCTTATTATTCCTGAGGGCTGTCTTATATAATATCCCCTCAACACTCAGTATTAGGGACCCTGTGTCCACTCTTCTCTGTTATCGTGAGGGATTGTCCTGAGGATGAGAACGGAGACTCCTTTCAGCCTTGGAGCTCTCTTTAGGGTGATAAGTAGAAAGTATACCTTGTATTTGCTGCTTTCTTTTCTTTCCTCCTGAGACACCAACACAGAGCACTATTCAGCACTATACTTGACTAACCAATGGGGAAGACAAATGTCCAGATCTCCATCCCTTTCCTTCCAGGTAATTCTTTTTCTTCCCCTACCAACCAATTAGCTTTAATCTAGGTCATTGTCCCAAAAAACTGAATCTACTTTCCTTCCTCCTTCTTATATTATCGAATCAAGCCACAGATTAACAAATATTTGTTAAACACCTACTGTGTGTCAGAAAAGTGTGATGAAGTTTAATAATATTAATAATCATATGACACATGCGTTGGCTCTAATGGAACACTTTTCAGGGACTCCATATGACATTTGGGTTGCTTCAAGTAACCAGCTTGAGGGCCATTTTCTTTAAGGAAGCCAGGGGATTGCTGTATAATCAAGGAGTTGTTCAGTCATTTCCCAGTCATGTTCAACTTTTTGTGACTCCATTTGAGGTTTTCTTGGCAAAGATACTGGTTTGCCATTTCCTTTTCTAGCTCATTTTACAGATGAGGAACTGAGACAAACAGGGTTAAATGACTTGCCCAGGGTCACACCAGTTAGTGAGTGTCTAAGGCCAGATTTGAACTCAGGAAGATGAGGCTTCCTGATTCCAGGCCTGGCACTCTATCCAATGTACCACCTAGTTACCCCAAATCAAAGAGTACATGTGATATATAATTTGTCTAACAGAGGACAATCTTTTCAAACCAACTGGTTCCATGAGAATTGCTCTGGTGCCTGCCTAAAATGAAAAAGCTTTCCTCCGAAATATCCCAAGATATCTCAGACCCTCCCCTCCCACTTCCAACAAGGTAGTGTACTGGATGGATCTTCCTCCTTCTCCTTTTCCTCCTCCTCCTCCTCTTTCTTCTCTTTCATATATATAGGCACACACACATGCACACTCACCACTACCACCAACACCATTTAATGAATTTTATCTCAGGGGTTGTTATAAAATATTTTCAAGATTATTAAAATAGGGAAATTTCTAGCTTTTGATGACCCACCTTGTATCTGAAATTTTCTTTCTTCCGACTAAATGACCCTCTATGTTTATAAAGGCCAGTCAATAGACTTTCTGTGGCCATATAGTTTATTTAACTTAGTGAAGTTGCAAGGGCAAAAATTTTAGTGCCCTCACACATGTTAGATATACAATATCCCAGAAGGTCCTTTCAAACCTAAAGGTTCATAGACAAAGGATAAGGGGAATAGTGCTAGATGGAATTCAGGGCTCAGCTCTAGGTCTAGGTCTAGACAAGTGAAAACATTGAAGAAACTTGGGGGAGTGACAAGAGATGGGTCAGTCTCCTGGTCTTCTTACCAGCCCAGAGGTTTCACAGTGTCTTGGTTGCTGTTTCTGCCTAGTGGTTCTTGACTGGCTGCTCTCTGGACCTTGGACTCTCCTCCCCCATAGGTCTGGCTCAGATGCATCAACAGTGGCAGCATCACCTTCCTGAAGCTCTAAATCTAGAGGGGAAAAGGCAAAGGCAGACTTGTCCATGCTGAGCCCAAAATCTCACTACCTTGTTCCTCCTTCTCTCTTTCTTCCTCCTGTCATGAGCAATGAAAGATGAGGAAAGAAAAGAGGATGGCCATTTTCAGAGACTATTTTTCCTCATCCTGTTCCCCAAACTACAGGATGCTGGGGAAAATATTAATTAGGCGATAAGAAGATAGTATGACCATCAGTCATAAGAGTGCAGTAGTTTGGGGTTTACAATATGTTTTCCTTAAAATAAATAATAAAATAATACTTGTAAGGAAAACTTTTTATGCCACTTTTTCTCCATTTTAACTCCTCCTGCTCATTTCCCAACCCTTCATATTCTGGCTTCTGTCCCCACCACTCAATTAAAACTGCTCTCTCCAAGGTCACCAGTGATCACTTTATTGACAAATCCATTTTTTCTTAGACCTCTCTGAAGTATCTGACAATGCTAATAACTCATCTCCTTCTAGACACTTTCTCCTCCTTGGGTTTTACGATATTGCTTTGTCATGGATCTCTCTCTACCTAACCCTCTGTCCTTCACAGCACTATCATCACCATGCTATTCCTTATTGAATAAATGAACCCCAAGCTTCTGTCCAGGGTCTTTTTTCCTTCCCATATTTATACACCTCTCTCCTCATCTCTTTCCTGAGGGCTAGTCCTGCATCTTTGACATGTCTCAAACAAAGCTCTATTTTTTCCTCCTATCTTCCTCTCTTTTCCTCCCTTTCTCATAACTCAGCTCTGTCTGTTAAAGGCACCACCATTCTCTAAGTCATCCAGTTTCAAAATCTAGGGTCATTTTCTACTTTTCACTCCCACTCTCATCCTACATCCGATCAATTTCACACCTTGTTAGTTCCACTAACTCATCATCTCTCACATTCATTCCTTTCTCTTTACTTACACAACTAACCTGGTTCAAACCATCATCACCTCTCTTTAAACCTTCATCTGAACTATTGTAATAGTCTCTTAATCAGTGTTCTTGCCATCAATTTCTCTCTTCTCTAAACCATCCTCTGCACAGGGGCCAAACTATATTCCTGAAGTTCATTCCTCTGCTTAAGAAGCTTCAGTGGTTGATTCAACCATTCTGGAGAGCAATTTGGAACTATGCCCAAAGGACTAATTGACCCAGCAATACCACTTCTAGGGCTGTATCCCAAAGAGATCAGATAAATAGGAAAAGGACTTACATGTACAAAAATATTTATAGCAGCTCTTTTTGTGGTGGCCAAGAACTGGAAATTGAGGGGATGCCCATTAATTGGGGAATGGCTGAACAAGTTGTGGTATATGAATACAATGGAATACTATTGTGCTATAAGAAATGATGAGCAGGCAGACTTCAGAAAACCTGAAAAGACTTACATGAACTGATGTTCAGTGAAGTGAGCAGAACAAGAACATTGTACATAGTAAGAGCAACATTGTTTGATGACTAACTTTGATAGACACCTCTTCTTAGCAATGCAAGGATCTAAGACAACTCCAAAAGACTCATGTTGGAAAATGCTGCCCACATCTAAAAAAAAGAACTATGGAATCTGAATGTAGATTGAAGTATACTATTACTCTCTCTCTCTTTCTCTCTTTTTGTTTCTTTTTTCTTGGGATTCCTCCTATTGGTTCTAATTCTTCTTTACAGCATGACTAGTGTGAAAATATGTTTAATATGAATGTATATGTAAAGTCTATTTCAGATTGTATGCTGGGGGGGCGGGAGAGAGAAAGAAAATTTGCAACTCACAATCTTATGAAAGTGAAAATTGAAAACTAAAAATAAGTAAATAAAATCTTAAAAATAAATTTTAATTAAACTGACCCAAAAAAGATGCTTCAGTGGTTTCCCAATAGCTTGAGGGTAAAACCCAAATTCTTTTAGCCTTTAGAGTTCTTCATAATCTGACCAGTCCATTTTTCTGGGTTGATTATCTGTTATTCCTGGTCACAATTCTATACTCCTGTCAAACTGGCTGACTTGGTGTTTTTCATGCCATCTTCTGATTCTAGTCCTTTGCATAAATTGTCCTCCTTGTCTGGAATGCTTTCCCTTCTCATCTTGTGTTTGTCCTTCGTTCTCAAAGAGGACCATGACATCAAGATGATGACATGACTTGCAGCTTTGATTTGAGGGAGGGAGGGCTGTGCAGGATCACCAAACTCACTTTCTTCTCCTAATCCATCTGGGTCCAGTGGCCTGATACTCATCAGGATGGCTGGAGATATCCCAGGATGCAATGTGAAACTCTGACCCTTTCAAGCTTAGGTCTTATCACAATCTTACTTTGAGTGAGACATACCCATTCAGTGAATAAGATTCTTTAAGTTACTCAAGGGATGGCTCCTTCTCACCTCTGCCTCCTGGAGCCCCTAGCTCCCTTCAAGGCTCAACTCTATCAAGCCTTCTCTTCAAGAAGTCTTTACTGATTCCCCCAGATGTTAGCTCCCCCCTCCCTCTTATTGTGTGTACTAGATGGCGCAGTGGATAGAGTCATTGTGGATAGAGGCTTGGTGTCAGGAAGATCAGAGTTCAAATCCAGCCTTGACTGGTTTTATGATCCTGGGCAAGTCACTTAAATTCTGTTTGCCTTAGTTTCATCAGCTGTAGAATGGAGATAATAACAGCACCTACCTCTAAAGGTTGTCATGAGGCTCAGATGAGATAATGTTTGTAAAGCAGTAGCACAATACCTAGTATATAGTAGGTGCTATGTAACTGCTTCTTCCTTCCTTCCTATGTACTCATATTGTAACCCATTAGTAGAATGTAAGTTACTTCATGACAGGGATAGTCTTACTCATATTTTTAGCCCTAGTACTTAGTATGGTACATAGCACATAGTAAATATGTAATAAAAGTTTATTAACCAGTTGATTGAAGAAGGAAGTGCAAATCTTATCCTAATTTCACAGATGAAGAAATTGAGATTCAGAGAAAGGTGAAATAATTTACAGTTAATAAGTAAAAAATCAAGATCCAATTCAGATCTTCTGGCTTCAAATTCAGAGCTCTTTATGATATATCATGCTACAGGCAATCTCGTTAAGAAGCATTGGAAAATGGAAGCAAGAGATCTGGGTTCAAATTCTGCCCCACATGCTTGCTTGCTATATGACATATATATGTCATACATATGTCCTTTAAGGTCTCAAAACTTGTTTCTTCATCTGTAAAATGGTGAGAGAACTTGTACTACCTACCTCACAGGATGGTTGTAGGGAAAGCGCTTTGCGCACTAGAAATGTGAATTATTTTTGTCATCACCTTTCCCTTGGTACGATGTCCTATATTATGTGTTAGTTTTATACATGTGACCATCTGTCATCTGACCTTTAAGGGCAGGGACTGGATATTACATTTTTACATGCCCATAGTATCTAGTACAAAGCAGATGTTCAGTAAATATTTATTGGGGGCTTATCTTTTCGGATGTACTCCTCGGTTACTCTTCATCTGCCTCAGTTGCATTTTAATGTGACTGAGACTGAGGGTTACCATCCAACATTCATGACCAAGACATATTTGGGTTACTGACCAGGAGATATAAAGAATCTGCCAATATCCCGTGCCTTAGGCTATGATGCCTCCCCTGGACATATAAGGATATGACCACACAAACCTCATCTCTTTTCTCTTCCCCTCCCCCAGTGCCCATTCCCCTAAAGGACCCAGGCATCTAGTTATGTAGCACCCTACCTCCTTCCCGAGTTCAGAGAATCAAGGCGTCTAGTTGCCCTGCCCCATCTCTGGGTAAACAGGAAACCTGGTTGGGGGTTGGTGGGGAGGAACCATGATGAGAGGAGGGGTATTTGGAAAGTCCCAGACAGGTGTGTATATGGTGTTTGTGTGTGGGGTGATGGTAACCCCACCCCTGGGCTATGAAAGACCCTCCTCTTTGGCTCAGGCCGTTGCTCAGTGCATCAATGGGGGCTCCAGGGCTGGAGACCCGTGCTGGTGGACCTAATGGGAAGAGTTACCTTTTGCTGGCCTCAGTAGGAGCTGCAGTATTGGGGACTCTGCTGCTGTCTGTACCCCTCACTGTCCTGACTGTGTTGGCCCTGATGCCCCAAGAACAGGGGGGACAGGTGAACAGTGATTGTTTGAGTCTCTCTCTGTAACCACACCTTTGTTGTGGAACATCTCTGTTTCTCTTTCTATGCCCTGGTTTCTTTCTGAGTTTCTGTGTCAGGCTTCCCCTGTCCACCTCTGTGAAATACCTGGCATCCCTATATCCCTCTGTGTCCTTGTGTGAGCATCCGCAACGCCTGCCCCCCAGTTTGCCTCATCCATTGTCTTGTGCTTTCCTGACACCTGTGGATTATACATCCTGAATTTTTCTACCTCTCGTTGGGCTATCAGAATTTGATGCCCTCCTTTCTCTTTTCACACTGACTCTTATGACTTTCTGGCCCTGGGAAATGGGGGTTGGCTGGGGGGAAGAGAGGCTGGAGCTAAAGAATTCATTTCTCCGATGCAAGTGGAGGAGGAGGTAGTGTTGACCATGTTTGAACTTCAGATCACTGTCTCCCCACCCAGGTAGCTGACCCCTCTGGTCCAGGAGGACAATTGCTGCAGCAACTGGGTAAGGGTGGTTCCCAGTATTTAGATGTAGTCCCAGGTCCATCTTCCTACCCCCTTTCATTTCAAGAACCCAGATATCTAGCTCATGATCTTCAGAATCTTGATTCCCTTAAGGACTCTCCCAACCTTTCACTTTTTTTCCCCCTCTCTCATTCTCTATAGGATTTCATAAGCTGCCGGTGGAGTCCAGATCAGATCTCAGTCCCATTCCACCAGCTGCACATCTCATAGGTAAGAGCCTGGATTCACCAACAGAAGTGGAGATAGGCTTGAATTTGGGAAGATTTGAGATAAACCCAGAGGGAATCTAGAGTAAACCCGAGTTGGAGTCAAAACCTATCCTGCCTCAGTGTCTTTTCCGGGGCTCTTTATCTCCCCTTCCCTTTCTTGATTGGCTTCCTTTCTCATTTCCCGTTGCCCTATGTCCACACTCCCCAGTCGCTTTCCCTATCCTTTTCTATTCTCTTTTTCCTCCGTTCCTGTTCCCTAGTGGCATCTGTCCTATTTCTGGTCTCCATTTTCCATTCATTTCTGTGCTACTGCCCCAGACTCACGTTCTAGCCTACGTCTGGTTCTCTCGTTCCTTTTGCATCCTGGATCTTGGCCTCTGGAGAAAATCTAACCTGAACTTGCAAAGTTTGCCTCTTCCATAGACTCAGATCTGGGTTCCCATAACAAGACCTACCTTTGGGTCACAAAACTCAGTGTTGAGTCCCTTGGGCTGTTTAGGACTCTTATTCTCTCCCCTCCCCCACCCTTCCCTGACTCTTCCAAACTTTTTCCCACCCGTTCACCCTGTGCCTACTCAGATTTCAAGTAAACTTGCTTGATTGGGACAGAATCACTTAGTTCAAGATGTGGTTCTGAAAGAGACTGTGTTTACCATTTCACCCTGATTTTTCCACAGGTATTGCAAAATCAAGCCATGGGCTGCGCTGGGTGTCAGGGTACGAGGAAGCATTTCTGAAGAGTGGAACACAATTCTTGGGGGATGAAGGGCTACTGGCCCTTCCCCAGGATGGAATTTATTTCCTCTACTGTCACATTGGTTACAGGGGCCGAGCTCCCTCTGGTGGAGAACAGTTCCGCTCTCAGGCTGGGGACCCTGGAGTCCCTGTCACCCTCAGCAGTCAGCTATTTCGGGCTAGGGGGGCCTCTGGGTCAGGGGAGCCAGAACTCCTGCTTCAGGGATTTGAGACTGTGACCCCTCCTGTGCAGCATGCTCGGGGAGTTGGGCAGGGCCCTTTGTGGTATGCCACTGTAGGATTTGGAGGGTTGGTTCAGCTACGAGGGGGCGAGAAGATCTATGTTAATGTCAGTCACCTTGAGTTGGTAGACTTCAGGAGGGGGAAGACATTCTTTGGGGCTGTAATGGTGGGATGAAGGACACCTAGATCCTATGGGAAATGTTCATTGGTGGAGGTGTCAGTGACTTGGTTGGGGAGGAGGGGAGGGGTTGGAGTTGTGCAGGTGAAGAGTCCCTAGGGGAAGTGAAGGCTAAATGATCAGATGGGTAGGTCCTAGAGATAATAGTTGGAGGGAAAGAAGGAAGGAGGGAGAGATGAGATCGTACTTGTATTAGAGTTTCTTGAAAAAGGAATCCAAGAGTATCTTGTAAGTTTTGTCCTGATAATAAAGATGACTGTTGCCTCCTTTGCCCTAACTTTGACTCTTTCCTTTGCTCGCCACCTCACCATAACACACTCCATGTCCATCCCATGGTCATCCAAGACACTACCTCCATGTTGTATACCCCACCCCACCCCTCCTCTACTCAGCCTGATCATAAATTTAGGATTTAAAGTAATCTAATCCAACCCCTTCATTGCGGTGGGGATCAAGGTACAGAGAAGTTAAGTGAGTTACCCAATGCCAAACGAGTAGTAAGTGGGAAAGATAAGATTCAAACCCAGGTCTTCTGACTCTAAATTCTATGCTTTTTCCTCTGTTCCATATGCCATCTCAGACTGAGAGTAAAGGGAAGTATCCCTGCTAAATTTAAAAACAACCTCACAACACTCTGTAAAGCTATTCCTGCCCCAGCCTGGCACTCCTTTTTTGTCAGGAAGTCTGATCTGCTGTCTATCATCTTCCTGGGAACAAATTGAGAAATTCAAAGGAAAGGAGAACAGTTGCTCACGGGAACCTAGACACTCCAGCTACTTCATCAGTCTCTATCCCTACCTTCAGTCTGTTTATAGTATCCCCAAATCTGTTCTTTTTTTTCCTCCAGGATCAATAATCAAAATTGCTTTAGCCTGGGAAGCCTAAAGAGTAAAGACAAAGAGGGAAGGTGGAACTATGTGTGTTTTAGCAAAATTCTTCCATCAAAGGAAAGATTTTGGTGTAATTGGTAGTTAACCGTAGCATCCAAAATTACCAGGGTTGAGAATGTTGGCAAGACCATACAGGGATTATGTCCGGATCTCACCTGATGATCTCTGCCTGAGTTAGGCCAATGGAGCTATGATGCTTCTTTCCCCTGAAGAGTTCTGGGGCCAGGACTTTTATGACACAGATGTGCAGGGAAGGGTCTCATTTTGGAGAGAAAGTCTCTGTGCAGTTGAGAGGAAAGGGTGGGTGGGTGGAGAGAATTATCATGTCATGGAGAGGCAAAAGAGAAAAAGAAAAAAGTTTCAGAGGAAAACATTCTTAAATCCAAGGCGGAATGGAAAGTCCTAGTCCCCAGTTCACACCTCAGGTCACCAGTTCCAGGAAGAGTGGGGGAAATGGGGTAAACGACAACAGCATCCGCCCTACCATCATTGACCCATTTAGAGCCCCAGTGTGGAGGAAGCAGACAGGGAACCCAACACTCTATCTAGGTCAGTCTTCTCTTATGGAGCCTTGGCTCCTTTCGTTCCTCTGAAGAATTAGTTGCCCTGAGAAACATAACATATTTGTTCATCTATAAGCAAAATTGGGGGTAGGGGTAGGGTGGGAAGAAGAAAACTTTGTCCATCTGTAGTTTTCTCTGTATTTTTCTGTTTTACTCCCCATTCTCTTTTCCCCATTATATTCCAAATCCGAGAGACCAGACTGGGCAGAATAGCCTTTGTTGCTCTGGTTTTGATTTCCTCAAGTCTCTTCAGCCTCAGTCCTTGAAGAACAGGAAAGGTAAGGGAAAGCTGAGAGTGCAGGAAACCTAGATTCCTGAAAGGAGTCTGTGGGGGAGGGAAGTTGGGTGACTGGACACCTGACTCCAGTGACTCAGGTAAAAGGGAATGTTGTCCTTCCCCTGCTATCTCAGGCCACAAAATCTGGAAACTTCACCTGAGTTATGGGGAATTACCCTTGACAGCAATTGGAATGCCCAGAACTGGAAATTCCCAATTCTCTAGGTATGATTTCCTTTGTCTGGATCCACTCTCATACAGTGATCATAGGATTTAGAGGTGGAAAAGAAATTAGAAACCTTCGGGTGAAGAAACTGGGGGTGTTCAGCTTGAAGGAAATAAAGGACTTGTGGGGAGGGGAAAGGGATAGGCTAAGAGCTCTTTTCAAGTAACTGAAAGGCTGTTCTATGGAGGAGGGATTGGACTTGTTCTGACTGGCCCCATAGGTCAGAACCAGGAGCAGGGCCAAGTGGGGTAGTTGTAAAAAGGCCATGTATTTTGGCTTGATCTCAGGGAAAACTTTCAAGAACTGTCCAAAAGTGGAACAGGCTCTCTTGAAAGAAGGGACATTCACCCTTTCCAAGGAGAGGTAGATAATGACCCTTTGTCAGGTATGTTCTAGAGATGATTCCTTTTAGTTATGAGCTGGAATGACAGTTGCTATGTGATCTAGTTCAACTCCCTCTTTTTACAGATTAAGAAACTGAGGTATAGAGTTAGTAACAATTTGTCTAAGGTCACATAGTAAGTGTCAGGGATGGGTGTTTGACTCTACTTAATGCTCTCTTCAAGATAGAACGATTCCTCTCTTTGTTAGTAACACTTGGAAAATTCCAGGGAAAGGAGAAAAGTCATTCTGGGGGATCCAGATGCTTTATTTACATTGTGTTGGATGGCAACAGCTGACTCCCAATCACATCATAATCTCTCTCTTTAATATGAGAACTTTCCCAATACATACAGAACCCTATTTCCCCTCTGTCTCTGACATGAGATCCTTCTCTCTCAGCTGAAGAAATTTTGGTTATTGATACTGAAGGAGAAAAGCTGATTTCAGATGAGATGAGGGGAACACAGGAGTGCGGGAGGGGATAAGAAACTTGTTGCATGGGACCTAGGAAAGTATGGGTGGAAGAAATGGAGACTCAGGGAATGAATGAAGTTTTCAAGAAGTTGGTAGTGAAATGGAGGGATGGGATCAATGATCAAGAGTCAAGGTAAGGTTTTTATAGGATTGGGATGACCTGAGCATGTCTGTAGGAGTTTGAAGGAGTCAAGCAGATGGGTACTGAAGGTAGGGGGGACAAGATCAAGGTACAGGTAGGAATATGATCTTTTGGAGAAGATGGAGGAAAGGAGGAGAGGCAAGCAATGATAACTGGAATTTTTGAAGAGTAGTATTGAGGAAGCTCCCATAGGTTGGTCTCAATTGACTTGGTAAAGTAGGAAGCTATCTTTTTCTCTAAGTATCAAGATTAAGGATGCTATTCCAGTCTTTATCTCCGTGAGATCTCCTGGATTCTATGACCTTGGAACATAAGGACTAGAGATGAGGAAGGGATTGTAGAGAAGGGTCTCACATCCTGGGGAGAAGGCAAAGAGGAAGGTTTTCTCACCTCAGAATGAGGCAGAGAGAGGAAATAAAACAACTGAATCATTCAATGCACTGTGATCTCCCAAACATTTCCATCACTTAAAAAATAAGCAATAAATAACAATTGCATCAAATTCCAAATGTTTTCAAAGCAAATTTATTTCTCGCCACTGACAAATAGGGCACTTACAGACACGACTCCCCTGGGGAGCAGAGGTTCAGAGACACAGCGACTCACAGCCACTAAATCAGCAATGTAATAAGATCAGATAATTTTTTTTTAAATAGGAAGATGGGAGGGTGGGCAAGGGGCCAAGATAGGAGCACCCCTTGGTTTGCCTCCATTTTCACAGAAAATACTCCTGAGCTGGGGAAACCTCAACATCTGGGGCCCCCATGAATGCTAACCTCTTTAATAAATATATTCAAGAATAAATAAATAATAAATAAATATACAAATAAATAAATAAATAAACATATTATCTAGACATAAATAACAGAAGCCACCCCAGCGGGCAAACATCAGGGCTCCTGCATTACAATAAATAGAATAGGAATACTGTGGATTTTGATTCATTTCAGCGCCCAGTTCAGATATATACCTCAAGGAGTGTTCTAGAGTAAAGAGGATTCCTTCTTTCAGATTCGGTTTCAAGGGTTGGCCCTTGCTCTGTGTGCTAGGCACTCTACCCTAGATCCTGGGTTCCCAGTTTTGGTCTAGGTTCCAAACTTGTTTCAGAATATGGATTTCTTGGTGGATTTTATGTATTTCTACGATCCTTGATATACAGCCAATTCCACTTTATATTACTACTTGAGCTCTTCTGTTTTTTCAGTGTCCTTTGTCATATTCTGGATTGCCTAGTTCCCAGTCTTTAAACCACTTTTCAGGCCCAGAAAAGGAAGGCACTCAAAGGGCTTGGAGGAAGATTGATAAAGGTGAGAGAGGGATGAGGAAGAACTTGGGGGCAGGGGTATAGCTTCCCTTCTTCTCTCAAAGGGCAATGACTCCAAAATATACCTGGCCAGACTCAGCAAAATCAAGATAATTTGGATAGTTGGTGTCAGCACTGAGCTTATCACCTTTCTCGAGCTGGAAGACACCACCTAGGTAGATTGGCTCATACCAGGGACTGGCTTCCCTAGCTCCTTTTACTGTCTTTTGGCAAGGACTCTTGATGGCAGAGAGGAGGTTAACTTTGCTTTGGTAGGAGAGCGCAACCCGGGAGACAGTGTGAGTGAGGAGCAGGGGTTCATTGGCACAGTCTTCGCCCTTGAAAAGGAGCTGGGAGTAGACCAGGTAGAGTCCAGTGGATGGCACCACCAGCTGGTTGTCTACCAGATCCATGCCGTTGCTCAGGAGGACATTGGCACGCCTCTTCAACCACTGGAGCTTCCCTTCTGCCAGGGGATCAGCTGTAGGAAAAGAGGAAGGAAAAGTTGAGTTCATATGTTTCTTTTGAGTTTCATTTTTCACATTTTATTCCCCAAACTTTGCTCCCTACATCTTACTTCTAAAGTTCAAGGCACTCATGTCATGTCCATATTCATCCCCATGGAATCTTATCCCATGAATTCTTTCAATTCTTTTCATTTAGTTCTTTGAGTTCTAGCCATCTTCTCCACTCTGTCCCTCTTCCTTCCCTCTCAATATTTCTTCCCCCATAGGTTTTGCTTTATTCCCAAAGTTCCATATTAACTTTCAGCCCATCCCCTGATTCCAGGGCCCATGTGACCCCAACGCCAAAGTTTCAGGTTCTTACCTATAACATGAGCTACAGGCTTGTTACTTTCAGTCTGACAAGATCCTGGGATGGGGGAGAAAAGAGAAGGCAGAAATGAAAGTTTAAAACTGAACTTTAGCTCTTTTTTGTTTCCCTTCCCCTCCACCAGAAACCAAAATTCAGGGATGCTTCCTGGCCCCTAAGAACTGTTCCCCATCCTTATTCTCAGCCTCATCCCAGATACATCTCACTTGGAAATCAAGATTTAGGAGATTGGGATCATCAACAGGGGATACTTACTGACTCTCTGGGTCACAGGTTTCATGCCAAGAAAGGCATCTGTGGACGCCTAGAAAAGAAAGAAAGAAAGGAAAAGAGGTCAATGATGAATTATGGACAATGATAGTTAAAGGGGAGAGAGGCTGGAATATATAACTAGGTGCACCTACACATGCCTCTTATAATTCTCATCTCATCTCATATCCCTCATCTCTCTCTCTCCATTATCAATTCCTTCTTTCTCTTTGTTTCTCTAAGTATCTCTCCATTTTATCTCTCCCCTTTCTTCCTTTCTTTCCATCATTCTCTATCTTTCTTTTCCCCATCTCTCTCTTATTGCAATTTCCCCAACCCTCTCTCTCATTATATTTCTCCCTCTCATCTCCTTACCCTCCTTTCTCCATTTGTCCTGGCTCCCCCAATCCCTCTCTGCTCCTGTTTCTATGGCTAAGTATCTGTGAGGCTCTAGAATAAGTTTTCTGTCTCTCACCTCTTCGTTTTGGGGTCCAATAACCCCGAAGTGCAGCAGGCAGAAGAGGAGGGTGGCCCCAGCAAGAAGAAGGAAGAAGGTGAGTATGAGGCAGAGGCAGCGTCCAGGGCCTTGGGGCCCCCTTGCCTTCCTTTGGAGCTCCTCTTCTGCTAACTCCACGTCTCGGATCATGTTCTCTGTGCTCATGGTTCCTGTTTTGTGGAGCTGCTCAGTTTCCAGGGGTGTCGTTTGGTGATGTCCAAATTCGTAGTTCCTTAATGCAGAGGCAAATGGCCCAGGGGACGCAAAGAGAGAGAGTGTGTGTGTGTGAGAGAGAGAGAGTGCCCAGTGGTTTGGGTTTTTTTAAGGGGTGAAAGAATTTCAGAGAGCCTGGAGCAGTCTTTCTCCCTCTCTGATTAGTCCCCTGATGTTCTCTGTAGGGGAGCTTCTGTCAACTGGGTGAGTGAGCAGCTGCCTTTATATGCCCCAAGGGGAGGGTGTGAGGAGGGCGGGCGAGAAGGCACTTCTCGACCAGCGGGCGGAAAACTTCCCTGGTGGAGAAACCCATGAGCTCATCTGGAGGAAGCTGTAGTGGGGGCCCTGTGGACCTTCCCCAAGCTCTCTCAGTTTCTTTCTCCTAATGGGGGTGGGTATTGGAAAGTTGGACTTGAGAAAACCCAAGAGTCCAGGGATATCACTGCCCTTAACTCCAACTAGGAGGGAAGGTGTCCTGAACTGATTCCCAAATCTAATTCCCTAGGCCTCTGGCCCCTTAAATCTTGAGACACCATTCAAGAAAGGCTAGGGTTTAAGTGACGAGTTCAGGGTTTTCAGATTCAGGTGTCAGGAACCCTTAAAGAAGAACAAACTGAGGTCTGGGGAATTGGAGCTTCCTTGAGAAGAGAGGAGAAGGGAGAAAGTTGGAGGTTGGGATCTGAATTTCTGAAAGGAGTAGGGACATACCAAAGAGGGTGAAACCAGGGAGGTCCTTCTTTCATTCTGACCTCTGGACTCCCATCATGAGTTTCATTCTTGGCCTACAGGAATTTTTGGTTCCTCGATGTAGGTCCCCCAAGTCCTCTATGACCCTCTCAAAGCATTCCCATGTCAGAGTGTATATTCAGAAGCCCCCTTTATTCTTTGATATCACTCCCATACATGCACCTTTATCACTCATGTCTTCTAAGTCCCCCGTATCACTGTCAATCTCCCATAACCTTATGTATTTTTCTCCCCAATTGTCCCCATGTTTCATCACATATCTTCCCATTTTGTGTCCCCCTCCACAAAGACCCCATGTTACCCCATCCTTTAAACAGACAGACAGACATCTCAGAGGAAAAATATTTATTAAACATTGCTGAGGGCATAGGTTCAGATAGAGTCCCTAACACTGTGCTGCCCCCATTTTTAAAAACCCTTCTCCTTCTCACCTAAACCACCTCCCTCCCTCATTCCTTTTCTATTTTTTCTCTATTTTGCCTCTGTCTACCTGATATGTTTTCCTATCTTTCTGCCTTTTTAACTCCCTCTTCCCATTCTCAGCTTCTTTATAAATAAATAATTTAATAATCACCATTCATAAATAATTTTCCCCATTCCCTGTCCCAACCAACCTGATACCCATACCACACACTCTTTCTTTCCTTTTCTCTTCCATGGCCAGGTTTAAACTCCACTCAGACTACTAGCCAGTGAACCAAATTACTTTTGTCTGGGTATTTCTGGTTAGACTTGAAATTCTCAGTCCATGATCTGGTAGTGGTTCAGGGGTGGCAATGTGTGGGGTTGCCCTCACCCCAACCCCCATCCTGGGGTGCTTTCAAACCACTCAGAATTCCATCTCTGGAGATTGTGGAGAGGGGAAATACTTGAAAGAAACTGAAGCAATGGTGGAAGCAGGGAGTGGTGGTGTGGACCCTTGAAACTGTAGGAATAGAGGAAAGGGGCATGGTGGTAGGCCGTGAAGCCATTTTCCTCTTTATTTTTGTATTTCTCTATAGTGCAAAGGCCCCAAAAAAGACACTACTAGGGGACTGGAGCAGGTGAGAGACACCATCTGTATAAGTAGACAGCCGATCTCCCTGGGTGAGCAGGAACACAGCTCCTTGGTAGACTGATCTCATCCAGGGTCCCTGGGTCCCTGAGCACACAGACTTTTGGGCACTCAGGAGAGGTACATGAACCTGGTACTTGGAGGAGAAGAGGAGCACTTCATGGCTCAGGTAGAGTAGGGTGGGAGTAATCTCAGAACAGCTGGCTCCTGAGAAGACAACCTGCGAGTAAACGAAGTAGAGGCCACTTGTGGGGACCAACAGGGAGTTGTTGCTTAGAGAGAAGCCATGTCGAAGGAAAGCGTGGTCTGTGTTTGCCCTCCAATGTATAGAATCCTGGACACTGGGATCTCCTGGGGAGAGACACAGAAGTCAGGGAGTGTTATGGGGCTAGAGAGAATAGATGTACGGGTCTCTGAAGGGGGAAAATCTGGGAGCTGGATGCTTGGGTCTATGGGGGAAAGGAGAAGGTGTAACACCAGGTTCTTACCAACAAGGTGGGCAGCTGGTTTGAGGGTTTCTCTTTTGAGACTCTTCTGGCTGAGATGCTGAGCTGTCTGAGGTGGGGCTGGGCTAGATGAGTGGGAGTTATCTGGATTGGGAGCCCCCTGTGAGAGAACATGGTTAAGAAGGTACCAGAGGGCCAAGATTTCTTTCTTGCCCCTTTAAGCTCTTGACCCCCAGGTCATCCCCTGTTCTGAGGCCTCTCACCTGAGCCCCTGGTGGCTGCAGCAAAAGCACCTGGAGGCTCAGCGCCCCCAGGAGGCACAGGACTCCAGATGAGGTCATGGGGAAAACCTAAGGAGAGAGAAAGAGAAAGTGGAGAAGGGGCCAGCATGGAGATGACGGAGTGGGGATGGGTAGGGAATGGAAGAAAGAGGGAAAGGAAATGGGAAATAAGCACAGAGACAGAAACGAGAAGATAGGGAAAACATACTGACATAAAGAAACTGACAGAGATACCAAGACAGACACTGAGACACATGTAGAGAGAAAACAGAAGTACACAGAAAGATTAATGGACAGAAATAAGAAAATGAGACAGAGAAACAAAAACAGGCAGAGAGGAACAGAAAGAGAAGCGGAGACACAGACTGACAAAGAGAAAGTCAGAGACCCAGAAAGAATGCGGTGCAGACCGAGCCCAAAGCAGACCCAGAGAGGTGCAGGTAGAAATAATAGACACAGGAAGCTATGGTGAGGGGATGTGGAATCAGGGGATTTTAAGGGCCGGGGGAATGGCTCAGCGTTCAGCAGTGTCTCAGCCAGGGGCCCCTACCTGCTATGAGCTGGGTTTCCTGGGCCCGGACGCCTGGGTCCCTTTATAGAGGAAGCGGCAGCAGGGCGGGAGGGTTCAGGGCCCTAACCTGGCCGGGGAAGCCCCCGGAGCTTAGAAGAAGGCGCTAACGTTTCTGCCGAAGGCAGGAAAGCTTGAGGCTGAGAAGAAGAACCAAAGGCTGGGGGAAAGGACACCAGGGTTCTGGGAAAAGGGAGTGGGGTTAGGAGGGTTTAGGGGGAAGGTAACATGAATGTGAAGGGGGAGGGGGACTGAATTGGAAGAGCCCCTAGAGATCTTCCAGATCTTTATGTCCTTCATGATCTCTCCACTCTTCCTCCAGTCTATGCCACCTCCATTTTCCTCATTCTCTACTATTTATATCTATTCCACGTGCCATACATACACACACTCCTGGTGTCTCAAGTTACATATTCCCTAGCCCATGTAAAGTCTACCTGTCTCTTGCATATGTTGCCTGAGTCAACAAAGAACAAATTATGTAGCCATGTGTGACAGAGATTCCCTCTTCCAGATTGAGTCTGTATAGAATTGTCTTCTCCTAATCTCACCCCCTCAGGTAGCACAGTTATCTTTTGTGTATTCTATATAAACCTCTTGATCATGCCAACATGCCAGGTAAACTATTGTTAGTCTGAGCAGTGTTCAGCTGACAAGACTTTCCACGCACAAAATTGTCCTTCCATATTCTGAGCTACTACACACATGATAGAAGGTGTATTGGCTAAAATGTACTTCAACTCACTCCCCTACTTTCCCTCTAATAAAATACATACACAAACACACACACTCACATGGTAGCTCACTCTTGTCTCTCAAATCTATCACCATCCCCCTTCCCTTCTATCATTTCCTACTTCTCCCTTCCCCTTTCCTTTTTTTAAATCTGGGCTTGTCTGTCTCTTTATCTCACTATCTTTCTGTCATTTCTGTTTTTTTAAATCTTTTCTTGTGTTCTTGGTCCTTTGTTTTTTTCTTCTGACTCAGTTTTTCTGTCATTGTGGGCAGATAATAGACGGACTGATCCCTGAGAAGAAATGAACACCCTGTCCAAATATCAGTAAGAGACAGAAACGAGATTGAAAGACAGACCAGACTGGAGGGGAAGCCCAAGGTACAGAGAGAAACAGAGGAAAACAAAGACACTGAAGGATGAGAGGTCAGGGAGTTTGGAAAGCCCTGGCAGGTGGAGACTGTGAAGAACTAACTGGAAGAGATTAGGGAGAGATCGAAGACCAGAGAGAGACATAGACAAAGAATGAAGGACCAGGGGTGGGGGAGTTGGGGGTGGGGTGGGCGGGAGACCCTGAGAAAGAGAACAGGAAAGTGAGAAATCAAGAGGGGAAAACCAAGGGATAGAGAAATGTGGATAAACTCAGAGAAGGATTATGAACTCATTTTGAGACTGGAAAAATCAAAGGCTAAGGTAGGGTGCCTGAGACTGGTGTCAAAGACATTGTGACATTCTGCTGGGTTCCCATCAGGAAGGGCAGATCTCGGTTTCAATCTCAGTTTCAGAAATTGAGAAGGATTCAGTTTCTCTCTGTGAAGAGGCAGGTGGTTGGTTGCAAGGCTTCCCTGCGTGTGAAGGGTGATAATGGGGAGAGTTGGCTCTCCCCTAACTTTTAGCTTTATGGGGATATGGAGCAGTGAGGTTTTTGCAAAGAAATTAATGAAATCATTGGAGTCTTCACATAGAAAGAGAAATCAAATAAGACTCTAACCCAACCCTAGCCTAGAACTTAACATTAATCTAGATCAAATCCAATTCCATCTTTAGTTCCAATTCTAACTCAATCCCAACCCTGAGCTTAACCCCAAATCAAAACCAACCATAACCTCACAATGATCTCAAAGCTCACTTTCCAAATTCACTTGGCATTTTATCCTCAATACAAATACAACCTTTAGTCCAACCCTAACTTTAAACCCAAATCTGTACCTCTAACCTGAACTCCCAACACTAATGTTGATCTCATCCCATTAAACCCATTTCTAACCCTACCTATTCATTCAATAAAGGTTTGTTAAAGGTATGGCACAGGCAAGTTCCCATGGGAAATACAAAAATGAATGAGACATAGCTGTCCTCATAATGTTTGGAATTTAGTAAGGGAAATTACATATATCTGAATAATTTTAACATAAGGTTAATATGTGATGTGTCAAATGAAAGGCACAAAGTACTACGGTAATTTAGGGAAAATAATCTGCCTCATCAGTAACCTAATTCTTCTTTTGGTATCTTTCTCCATCTTAGATTTTATTCCATCTCAATTCCAATCCTATCTGTGATCCAGATATTAGCCACTGATTTCTACCTTAACTCTAATTCCAACCTCCATAGTATCCCCAACCTTAGTGTTGACACACAATCCTGCTAGCCTCATTTCTAATATTATTCTTCCTGGTTCAGTCTGACTCCAGTACAATTTCTATTGTAACTCAAATTCCTGGCTTTGATTCTGGAGCTCACAAGGACAGAGTTCACCCCTCCCCATCTCTTAGTTGTTAAGGACCTGAGTCACTAATCAGGGGGATCCCTACCCCCCCAGAACAAGGGCACAGGATGCCTGGGTGCTTGGCCCCAGGGGGTCGGAGGAAGCTAAGGGCCCCTAGGGGACCAGTATTTTTATCGGCCTCAGAAGCAAGACACAGAACCGGAAACTATGTGGTGAGAGAAAGTGAACTTCATCCTCATCTCAGGGGAACCCCCTTCACGGCTGGGGGGCCAGACACTGAGAGTGGGACTTGAGAAGAGTTGAAGAATTGGGGGTGGTGGGGGATACCTGGATATATATTATTTTATATAACATCTGCGAGAGAGGAGGCAATGTGCTTAGAAATAAAGAAAAGGCTCTTCTAGGTGGAAGGGGGAGGGGTTGCCCAGGTACCAGTACTTCCTGTCCCCTCTCTTCACTGTGCTCTCTTATCCAGGGCATAAACCTTACTATTCCCAGTCCTGGGGCTCTTGGCATGCTGTAGAACCATGTAGATGTCAGAAGACATCTCTGGGCTCTATGAGGAACTGGATGCCCATGCTGTCCACAGTTCAAGCAAGCTCCCTTCTAAATCACAGCAATTCCCTCTAAGAACCTTCTTTAACTTCCCAGAGAATCACACTGACCCTTCAAAAGGCTTATGTCCGACACCCCGATCTTGTCTCTTCCAGAAAATCTCATCCATATCACATCCATATCCATATATCCATATTCAAATAACATCCATACTCCCATTCAGTTCAATTAAAACCCAAAAGGCATTTATTAAATACCTATGTGCCAGACACTGCTGCTATGTGCTGGGGATCCAAAGACAAAAAAATCCTCAATCTTTGTTTTTAAAGGTTTTATATTCTACTAGAGTGGAAGTGGGGCAAGGAGGGAAGGAGAACAATATGCACACAGGTAAGAAAACATAGTGTATATAAAATAAATACAGAATCTTTTGAGGGGAGGGACCTTAACAGTTGGAAGGGTCAGGAAAGGTCCTTTGTCAGAGACGGCACTTGAGCTGAGCCTTGGAGGGAGCCAGTTCTTAAAAAGGCATAGGTGAGGAGGGAGAGCATTTTAGACATGGAACATGTATGGGCTTTGTGTAAGGTGCCATGATAGATAACAGAGTTCTGTTTGGGGAAGCAAAGTAGGGCCATTAGTCTTGAAATAGAGTGACTGAGGGGGAAATAATGTGTAATCAGCCTGGAAAGATAGACTGGAGCCAGACTGCTAAGGGTTTTAAATGCTGAACATTTACATTTTATTCCACAGTTTGTTTATCCTGCAGTTTCTTAGGCAGGGAATTGACCTAGTTAGACCTGTGTTTTAGGAATATAAAGTTGGCAGTCATACTGAAGAGGAAAAGAGGCTTCATAAAAGGGAAACAGAGGCAACCATGGAAAAAGACCAGGGCAACAGTCCAGGTGATAAGAGCCTAAACTAGGGTAGATTGGAAGAGGATAAAGATGAGACATGTTATGAAGGTAGAATCAAAAAGATACGGCAACTAATTAGACATCAAGTAAGGTGAATGAAGAGTTAAGGGTAACTGGAGACTTTATGTTCTCTCAGAGACCTCCGTGTTCACTTCCCCCTCCCATTTTATTTTCACAAGTCTCCCCAGAGGCTCTCTCAATTTAATGCTCTATCCCTAACTCTATCTCTGTGGGGCTCCTCCATGCAGATGTGAGCTCTGTATCAAAAATTTAGTTTCTAACATAATGGATAGATGAGCATGTGCACACATTGGCATGAAAACACATCTTCTTCCATTTCCTCTAGCTCCTTCTCTTAGAACTAAAGCAGAGTTTGTGACTTGGGTGGGGAGTGGGCTGAAAGGGAAGCAGTATTGTCTCATCTCCACTCCCACCTCCTGTTTCCTGGAAGCTGGGGTGGGAGGTATGGGGAGGCCAGAGGAGGGAGTAAGGAATGCCCCCCATGGGAATCCCCACCTGGCCTCTAAGCCCCCTTCCCCCTACAGCTTCAACCACTGTTTCCGGGAAGAGGAGATAATAATCTATAAAGTATAGATAAGGCTCATATCGCCCTAGAGATTATAGACCAAGGGAAAAGACCTAATTCTTGGGTCCTTGAGGGGAGCAAAAGCTGGAAATTCAAAAGTCCTGAATTGGGGATGGGGGAATGAGTGAGGCAGGAAAGAATGAGGTGGGAAGAAAGAATTAGGAGAGCCAGAACACTTCCCTGGATACTGAAAGACAGTAGGGGCTAGGTGTGTTCGTGTTATTTACAAAGTTCTGATGTCTGAATTCCTTGAGAAGCCTGGTCTGGACACTCAGTTCCCAGCTGGGAGACTAGGAAGGTTGGGCCCAGTTCTGGGGTGTGGACCTCAGGTTACCCAAGAACAGACAGCCCAGGTTACACAATTTGGCCCTTTCCTCCTCCTTCCCCTGAAGTTATTTTTAGCAACCGAAATTCCACTCCCCCGCAGGGGGCTGCTTCCCTCTCTGTTCTTGGCTCCCCCTAACTCTGTCCTCCTACAATTGCCCCGATGGGTCTCCTAGCTGCCCCCCTCCTCAAATCCCAGTGACTCAGCAAAGGGAAAGCCCTGGGGGTGGGAAGGCAAGGGGGTGGAGGATGTGGTTCTGGGGTGGGGGGGAAGAGACCACAGTTTTGTTCCCTTTTTGCCCTGTTCACATTAAGCCTTTTTCTCCAGCCACAAACAATTGGGTTGAAGAGACTTGGGCACTTGACCTATAAGCGAGGAGGAGAAAGGAAGAGATACGTAAGCTTTGGTGGAGAAAACTAAACCCTCTGGATCTTGATTGGGGGTGGGGTGGGCATTAGCCAGGATGAAGTGATATCAAAGGCCAAGAGTACACCACACGAGTATGGATATCTCTGGCATATGAGAACTGAAGGCTTACTAAGCAGGAGGGAGATGTCATAGGTGATAGAAACCAGTGATGGAAAAAGGCAGAGGAGACATTAGGAATAAGATGGGGAACTATGTTTTATTAGGAAATAAGTGGGAAGAGAAGGGATTTAGTGGTAGCAACCTCCCATGACTGCACCAGCTGAGCTCTGCCTCTAAGCCACAACCGGTCCTCATTCAAGCCTCATCCTTTTCTAAAGTTTCCATTACTCAGCCTCTCTTCCTACACCCAATTTTTCTCTCATTCCAGGTCTTATATTTTGTCCTTATTCCCTGAATCCTGTTATCTGCATTATTGGTATCATGTGTACCCATTCATTGTCTTTTTCCTCTGGGTCACTTTAGGCTTTCTGCATGCCTGTTGAGGGCCTGGGACAGAGCTGTCACAATCTCCATTACTTTTTCCCTTTCCCTAGGTTCAATTTGGGACCCAAATCTCTGAAGAAATCGGTCAGGATGCCACTGGACCTGCTGGACCCTCAAATACTTCCTTAGGGCTCCCCGATCTGTGGGTGGGGGGCCCCTGGCCACCAGAGCTGCTGCCATGGCTTCAGGGTCCCTTCCCCCAAGGGAGGGCCAGGGTATATCTCCAAAATACCAAAATCTTTCCCCTTCCTTTGTGAAGTCTCCCTTGGGCTTTGTCCTATAGGGGTCCCCCCAACAATGCCCTCTGGTTTCCTGACTCTTCTTGGCTCGGCTCTCCCTCAGCTCTTTTTCCTTGGCCTGGGCTCGCTCTTGGAATAGACGACGTTCCTCCTCTTGTTGCTGCCAGCTGCGGCAGGAGGCTGACATAGGTTTTAGATGCTGGGCTCTCTCTGCTGCTTGCTGCTGTCGTCGTTTCTGGGCATGTTCTCGGGCCAGGCGTTCAGTCCAGGCAGAGAAGGATTCAGGCTCTAGAGTATCTACGGTGGCATCCTCATCACCTAAGATGCAATGGGTATATAAAGGGAACAGCTTCTTAAGGAGGGAACAGTAAGAGAAATAATGGGACCAGGAAGAAGGAAGTCAGGAATGAGTTGGGAGGCAAAAGAGATGAGACAGAAAACATGGAAGGGATGAGAACGAATATGGAGCAGCTAAGCAATAAGGGATATGGGAAGTGTGGGAGGTGCAGGAACCTAGAAGACCTTAGTCTGGTGTACCCTTACCTTCAAACCTCCCCAGCATCTCCTGCCACTCATCTTCTAGCTCCTCTTGAAGCTTTTGTCTCCATTTTCTCTCCATGTAAGCCTCTTCCTCTTCCTCCGTTTCTATAGGTGGCTCTGGGGGACTTTCCCAGTCCAGAAGTTCCCCGGGGGTCTCTCCTAGTTTGTTCTTCATCTTCATGGCAGTGGGACATTGTACCATCAGAGGCAGGAAAAAGTCCTTGTAGGCTGTTGGCAGGGGTCACAGGATAAAATTGTTTGCTATGGCTCTCAGATTATAAGAATACCGCCCCTTGCTATCTGGGCTTTGTTACAGCAGCTGTTTAGCCATTTCAATCATGTCTGACTCTTTGTGGCCCCATCTGGGGTTTTCTTGACAAAGATACTGGAATGGTTTGCCATTTCCTTCTCTAGCTCATTTTACAGATGGAGAAACTGAGGCAAACAGGGTTAAATGACTTGCCCAGGGTCACACAACTTACTAGTTGTCTGATGTCAGATTTGAACTTTACAAAGATGAGTCTTCCTGACTTCAGGCCCAGCACTCTATCCACTATTCAACTTAGTTGCCTTATCTGGAGCACCAGAGAAATTATTTAATGGTGAGAGCTCTGGAGAATGAGAAAAATTATCCACTTGGGTACCAATTTTTACTCAGAAGACCACCATCATGGGCCAGATACTAGGCACTGGGGATACAAATAGATCTGGACAGGAACAGAAGGTTGGAAAAATGACTACTATCTTGGAAGGAAACAGAGGAGGAGTGAAATGAATGGATGTAAAAATCCTGAGTGCCATCTTAGTTACATAAGTACATATCCGATAAGTACATACACACAGATATACACAGATTCATAAATGTACATATATGGTGGGTATATATGCCCATCATATATGTGTATGTGCATGTGTGTATACATATCTATATATACACTAATGTGCTGACACACATATATTATATGTTAAGGTTTACAACTACCTTTACATGTTCTCTACTATGAACTTCACAACAACCCTGTAAAGTAGGTAGTATAACTATCATTACTATTCCCACTTTATAGCTGAAGAAATTCATTCCAATGACCAGACAAATATCTTGCATGCCAAGGATCTGGGCTTTCATCTTAGATTCTGAGAGCAGGCTAGTACTGTCTGACACCTTCAAAGCTGTCCTATAAGGGCTGGACTCACCACTAGGACCCTGACGAGCAGCAGCATGCAGAGCAGTATTCCCATGGCAGTCCTGGTGAGTGGGGTCAGCCCCAAGGCGGAGTAGCAGTTGAAGGGCAGGGGCATTCTGGCGGGCACAGGCTCGGTGGAGTGGTGGTGGCTCTCCAGCATCTATATCCAGCTTTGGGTGGCGAAGAAAGAGGGACTGAGCCTTGCTCAGCCTTCCTGTAGACAGATATCTTCGGAAACGGCGCTCACGTTTACGTCGATGAGAGGAAGAACCCATGATGGGCCTTGCTTGGACTGAGAAAAGAGAGAAAATAAGGCAATTAGAACCAGAAGAGAATATAAGCTCCATGCTGTCCCTTTCATTTTCCCTGCTTTCCCATATTCTCTCCCTATTCCCACTTTCGTACATTTCTATCTTCCACTTTAAATCTTTAAATAAAAACTGTCCTCTCTGCAAAGCTTAAGTTTTTCTTGGAGAGCGCTGTTGTAAGTAGCTACGTAATTTTGGAGAGGAGATAAAATTGTTTGGGGGTCCTTTGAGCCAAAATAGTTACAATTTTTTCATTATACTTTTTCATTTTCATTTTATTTTCAGTTTCAAAATCTCTCCCTCTCTTCAGACCCTGTTTTTAACTCATCAAAAAGGCAAGAAATACGATACCCATTACACATATGAAGTCACGCAAAATATATTTCAGCATTAGTTATGTTTAAAAAGTACAATTAAGAAAGGATTTCGAAGAGCAGAAGGATATCGTATTGGTGGCAAATTTTGGGGCATATGAACTTTGTAATTAATCCAGTTTAGAAGCTATCTGTATTTGTGGGTGAGGAGGGCTCAGGCCCTCCTTCACGGGGAGGTGGGTTCGAGGGAGGCACTGCCACTCCAAGAAGCCTTTGCCTGCCATGAGGTGCCCGTCCTGTGCCCTTTGGGGCTGCCCCAGTCTACCAGCTTCGGCGTGGGAACACTGCCCAGCCAGGCAAGGCTCCGGTGTGGAGTCGGACCCTGACACGGTGGCTCGCAAGGGGTCAAACTGGGGTGTCTGCTCTCAGCAAGCTCCCTGGGGTGGGGAAAAATGACATCTCTATTTTCACTAACCTCGAACTGAAATTTAGTCTTTTCTTAAATAATTTAAAAACCTTATTCCGAGAAGGGGACCCTGGCGCCACCAGGTAGCCAGAGAGGGCCGCGACACACACACAAAGTTAAGAGCCCCTGACCTGGCCCAACCCCAATCACGTGACAGAGAAGGAAAACGAGGCACGGGCGGGAAGCCTCGGTCCGCAGCTACTAAGCAGCCCAGTCCAGGAATCTAGGCCCTCGGTCGCTTTGCAGACATCGCCGCAGCCTGGTACACGAGGCCCAGAGCGGCGACACGCGCTCCGTCTGGGAGGGTCGGTGGGGGAAGGTAAAACCTCTTACATCCAGCTAAATTAACTCGGTTCTCCGCCTAGGGCCTGCGCAGCCTGAAGGAAGAAGGGCGGAAGCAAACCGGAAACGAGCAGGGTGGGGGGGCGGATGGCAACGACCGACGAACCTCGCGAGGCACGAGAGGAAGGTTCCGCCGGACGGGAAGGGGCAGGGGCAGGGGCAGGGGGCGGGGCTGTACTCCGTTCGGCGCAAGCGTGAATTGGAGGAGGATGAAGTAAGCGAGCCGCGTGCAGTGATTTCACTACAGACCGCTCTGGGGGGGTGGACTGGGGAGGTCTGGATGGGTGGGACCGAAGAGGAAGGTGGGGACCGGGGAGGGACAGAAAAGTCAGGAGAGATACGGACACCGGGAGAAGGAGGCACAGAAAGAGCTGGCGGGAGGTGGAAGCAGGGGGAAACGTAGAGACAGAAATACAAACCTTGGGGAAAGGGAGAGAGAGAGAGAGAGAGAGAGGGAGGGAGAGAGAGAGAGAGAGAGAGAGAGAGAGGGAGGGAGGGAGGGAGGGAGGGAGGGAGGGAGACAGGGAGAGAGCGCCTCGGCAGAAAGAGTTGTGGAGTTCAAACCCAACCTCAGACACACAGTAATAACCCTAAGAATTTATATGGCGCTTTAAGGTTTGCAGAATGCTTCACAAGTATTTCCTTTTTTATCCTCACATCAACCTTGACAGGTAGAAGCTATTAACCTCATTTTACAGATGGGGAAACTGAGGCCGGCGGCGGTAGAGAGGCAGCCTAGGTGGTGTAGTGCATAGAGTGGTGGAATCAGGAAGACCAGAGCTCATATCCTGCCTCGTACGCCTTGGCCAGTCATTTAACCTCTGTCGGTCTCGGTTTCCTGATCTGTAAAATGGGGGTAACAAAAGTGCTTGTCCCCGGGGTTTTGTGAGGATCAAATGGGATAATATTTGTAATATTAGTAAAGTGCTTAGTGCGATGCCCCACACATAGTGGGCATGTTACTGAAGCGAGTAAATGCTTCTTACTTTTCCATAAGTGACTTGCCCAAGGTCACATACTAGTGCCTTGGGTCAGGTATCTCCAGGTGCAGTAATCTGTTCACACATACTAGCTGTGTGAACCTGGGCAAGTCATGTAATTTCTCTGTACCTGTTTCCTCACCTGCTGGGGTTGTAAGGATAAAATGAGACTATTTGAAATGCTGGCTATTAGGGAGTGGAGTTTCTGCCACTTAAGAAAAAACCAGATTGTCTATCTTCATTTCCAGTCATGACCTCTGCCTCCCAGTTCTGTTCTTTGACCTTTATTTCTTTCATGGTCATGGCCACCAATCTCCATTACGGCCTCTTTTACCTTCCACAGAAGCTCCCACCCACCAAGTTCTAGAACTGGAGACATGGGTAAGATAGAGGGGGAGACACTGGCAGGCAATGATCTGGTCTCTGTTGCCCTCAGGTGATCTCAGGTGGTACTACAAGAGCAAGGGAATGGGATGGAGGGGAGAGAAGGAATGAAAGCCTGAATTGGGAGGAAGTGCGAACTGAAAGCAGGAGGACGCTAAGACCCAACGGAGGGAAGGAGGAATAGCTGGATTAGGTGAGGGTGGGGGTGGAGGTGGTGGCTCTAAGCTGGTACCTCTGGTAGCATCACTGCTCACAAACAGAGATGGCCAGTCAATCCCAGGGCATCCAGCAGCTGCTGCAGGCTGAGAAGAGAGCGGCTGAAAAGGTGGCAGATGCCCGAAAGAGTGAGAGCCTTGGTGGGGAACAGGGCTTTAGGAATGGACATTTAGATTACTGAAAGGAGTTGCTTTTTGGGGCATCGGTATATGAGATGGAGTTAGGCCTAAGGGTTTCTTTGGAGAGATGTTGTAGGGATTGGGCCATCAGGGTGATCATGAAGGACTTTTGGTTGAAAGAGCCTTTAACTACCTTTCTGGGGATGTTCTTCCCTTCTTTCACTCCAGGGAAGGCTCGGCGTCTGAAGCAGGCCAAGGAAGAGGCTCAGATGGAGGTAGAGCAGTACCGTAGGGAGCGAGAGCAGGAGTTCCAGAGCAAGCAGCAAGCGGTAAGATTTGGGGTGGATTGTGGATTGAGAGAATCAGGTAACATTGGGGGTGTATAGCATTTTCAAATATTTTTGTGAGGTGAAGAGAAACCTGAGGGGAGGGGGGCTCCAAGGGAAGCACAGAACGTATGAGGCAGTGTTTAGGCTTTTTACGTTCATTGTGGAGGATGGGAAACGCAGAATCCTTCTGGCCCAGGTGATAATGTTGGAGTTGATGGGGAATTCAGTTTCTGGATTATTATGGGGTGAAGTCTTAATGAAGATTGTGTTTCTGTTACCAGAACAGCTCTTATAGAATTCCCATAGTCTTTACATAAGAATTCAGGGGAAGGGGTAATATCCACATTTGGTCTTTTTTTTCTTGAACTTTCTGTCTCTTCCTGTGGCAACCTCACACTCTGGGACCCTTCTCTTTATCTCTTTCCTATTTCTTTCCCCAATGCCCCCACCCATATTACCCGTCCCCCCCCAACCCAGGCCATGGGCTCCCAGGGGAACTTGTCAGCTGAGGTGGAGCAGGCAACTCGGCGCCAGGTACAGGGCATGCAGAGCTCTCAGCAGCGCAGCCGTGAGCGTGTCCTCGCTCAACTCCTTGGCATGGTCTGTGACATCAGGCCCCAGATTCATCCCAACTACCGGATTGCTGCCTAGGGACTCTATACCACTCACCTCCCTCCTCCCCAGAACCTCACACCTTGTTCTCCAGCCATATCCCTTTTCTCGCATCAGTCCCCCAGAAATTCAAGGAGTCACTCTTTAACTCTCCCATATAGAACTATAAATCTTTAGCTTCATAACTCCTGCCAGGACCTTTTAAGTGCCCTGAGAATGATGCCTCTTCCACTCAGAATCTAAATCTACCTTCTGGTAATCTTAAAACGTTGACCTTGATAGCTGGCCTTTAGACATTTTAAAAGCTCGGTGGAGAAGTTACTTGATTTTTTCATATGTAAAATGGAGACAACAATTGTACTAATTTATAAGGTTCTGGTGAGGATTAAATGAGATAACTTTTGTAAAGTGTTTAGCAAACCTTAGAATACTAAAGGCTAGCTTTGTTTTTAATAAAATTTCTCCCAGATAGGTCAAAATCTCTCCCCAATTGATTTCATTTAAATAGCCCTAGTAGCCTTTTGATTCAAATGACTCCTTCAAGTGTGTAGATTTCCGTGCATGTCATTCCTGTGACCAGTGATGAAACCAGCTGACCTCCATCATCCTATTAATCTTATTATGGCTCCAAGAATTTCTTTTCCCTCCTACTCTTTCCTTTTCTGTCTCTATCTCCATCATTCCCTTTACTTCTCCATTTTCTCTTCTCTTTCTCCTATTCCTCAGAATGTCTTGGAGAGACCTGTCAGGCTCTTACCATTGCTTGTCTTAGCTATAAGAGAAACATCCTGTATTCTATGTAATGCTATTATGGGAGTGTCCCCCATCCTTTTCCATTCTCCTCTTACACCCAATTTCCTGTTGTTCTTTTCAGCTGTAAAATGAAACCAATGCAAATGTCAATAAAATATGTTGTGAAAAACTACTAAGAGTTCTTTTTTGTAGAATTTCCCCCAGAATACCCCATATTTCATTCCCCCTCACCGTTATTTAGTTTAGTTTAGGACAAATAATGGAAGTCTTAAGATTTAGGGAAAGTTGGATCATTTAATCCAATTCTCTTACTTTCTATACTATTTTACATATTCTAATTCCCAGAAGGGGAAACTAGTTTTCCAAGTTCACACTTCTGTAAGTAAATGGCAGAGCTGGGATTTATACCCAAGTCTTCTGTTCTAAATCCATTGATTTTTTTCCGCATATCACACTTCAACTCTGTCACATTACAGTTTATATTTGTGCAACTCAAATCAACAAGTGATAAAGGGGAGAGATACAGAAGAGTGCTTAACACAGTCATTAAGTGTCTGACAGACATAAAATGGTGAGACTGGTAGAGACAGCCTGGAGGATTTGAACTTAAGTTCACAACCTATTTGCATCAGTTTCTTCATCTGTACAAAAATGAGGATAAGAATAGCACCTGCCTCCCAATGAAGGATGAAGATCAAATGAGGTAATAGTTGTAAAGCATTTAGCACAGGGCTATACAAATGTTAGCTATTATTATAGATTAAGATTGTTCTCAGATAACTATGCTCTCTTGCAAAACAGCTGGCAACAGAACAATGGATTAGGGAGTCTGGATATTCACTTTCTTCATTATTGGTAATGAGCTACCATTTCGTGGGAGAATCTTAAAAGCATTCTTCATTCTGCAGATGGTGCCCCAAGGATGCATTTGGACTTCACCCCCGCCCCTAAGCAGAAGGGACAGGGTTTTGTGGATGTAGACACCAAGACTGGAAATAGCACAAAGGGAATGGGAAGTGAGGAAGGCTTGTAGCTGAATTTAGGCTCCCCATCCCTAATTTTGGGGTCCTTAAAATTCACCTCCCTTCCTGGGCACACAGGATCCAACTAACCTGGCCACTACCCTAACTATGCCCTATGCCAGTGACAAGGCAGTGGCCATCCGTCCTTTTTACACTTTAAGGCATGTTAGTTACCATGGTTCCAAAATCAATCAGGGATATCCCTAAGTGGGCCCCCAGGGTCAGAGACACTGGAGGGAGTTTCTGGTCAGCTGTGGCGACTCCCCTCCCCTCCTCCTTGGCTTCCCTGCAGACTTAGCTCAAATCCCACTTTCTGCAAGAGGCCTGGCCTCCCCCAACTCCTCCAAGACCAGCTTCCATTTGTTCTCCAGCTCTCTTTAGTCTAGACCAACGTTGCTCGTTTCTCCATTAGCCTGGGAGGCCCTTGGGGGCAGGGACTGTGGTGAGGTTTGGTTTTTTGGGGGGGGGGGCGGTCTTAGCATCCCCAGTGCTCAGCACAAATGCCTCAAACAGTAGGCGCCTGATAAATACTTGATGGCTGGCTGGGTTGCCCCGGGCAGCCGCGCTCACTGCTTTCCTCCGGGGGGCCGCAGGGGCGCCCAGTGATCTGCTGTTTCAGACCCCTCACCCTCCCTTCCCTGGCCTTCCATCCCACGTTCCCCAGCAGACGCATCCAGCGCGTAGGCCGAGTGAAGCCTAAACGAAAGTACGCCCAGGTCACCTTGGCAACCACGGCCCTCGCAGGACCCCGTGGGAACGCGCCGCCGCTTCCGCGTCCCATTCATTGCGTTCCAAGCGAAGGGCGCTGCTTTCAGCGAGCCTGACTGAAAAGCGAAACAGTGGAAAGGAGCTCGGGGCGGTGGCGAGGGGAGGGGTCACAAAAGACAGAAAGTGGGACTGGGAATGTCTCCCCTCACAACGCTGATTAGAGCAGCAGCGGAGGAACTGGAAAGAAATTCGGAGTTCCCGTCCAGTCAGGCGTTCCAAAGGGCATCTCTCTAGAGCGCGGGACGGTTGAGGCCTGGGAGGTCCTTGAGCCACGCTTCCTGTCCCTCGCGTCTGCGCACTGGGATCCTACAAAGAGAGTGGGGTGGAAAGGGGAGAGGGAACGCGGGGACCGGAAGTGAAGGCCGCTTTCCTTGGTCGCCGCCGCTGCCGCCACCAGACGCGTTTTTTCCCAGCTCAGGTAAGCAGGGGCCACGGCTTTCATCCAGATCCATCCGTCCTTCTTTGAGGCCACGCGACAGCATGGGCCCCCAGATACCCCCGCCAAGAGCGGTACCCTAGTCTCCGGGCCCCTGCGGGGCCGTTATTTCCGCCTTTTTTCCCGCCCCGCCCGGGAGGGAAGAGCCCCCCAGGGGGGAGGGGCGGCCGGGAGCTAAGGGGGAGGACCCAAAATGGCGGCCGTGGCGCCATTGTGTCCCCGCCACTGCGTCCCATCCAGGGTTATCTCTCGCGCTTTGGCGCCATCTCCTCCTCTCCCGACCCCTCCGGCGGCCGCTTCCCCCGGAGGGGTCGAGAGGGGCGCAGCTAATTTTTCCTAGCTGACAATATTTGTGGGGGCCGTAGTATAGGGAGAATGCACGTCAAAGCAACCCTATCCATGTGGAGCCTTTACTCGTGGGCCCCCTTGGGAGGGGCAGGTATCTGGGCCCAGTTTCTATAAACTACCAACAGGTCTCTTTCCCCCTCCCCCCATTTGATTCAAGCCAGTAAGAGGTAGTGGAGTTTGGAGGGGAAATACGATCCTCTATTGATGAAGCCTCTTGTGCCCCCTCTCCCCACCGGGAGTGGAACGTTTTACCCTCATGACTTAGAGGCTCTCCACCTTTGGTCGGTGCTGGACAGGCTGGGGCAACGTGGTGTGCGAGTCCTGAGGCTAGAACTCCCCACGAATAGCATGTTCTATGGCCTTTTGACTGGTTGCTGCAGGTTTGGGGGTGGGAAGCGCTTGCTGCCTTTATAAGTCGGTAGACTTCAGTGCTACTGCAGAGTCCCTCCCCTCCCCCATATAAGACGTTTTCTTAGCCCTATGCAGTCCTAAAAATTATCCACTCACCTTCTACTCTGCAGTTCTTTCATGCCTTATGTCAGTTCGCTATTTTCTATTACTCTTACCATTTCTTGCCTTATGCTTTGTCTATAAAAATAATAAATCTGCTTCTCCTTGCCCCCATTGTATTCTCAGCTTGTCTGTTTTTCTCAAATATCTCAAGATTTTTAGAAAGAGGAAGGAATATTTAGAAAAAAACATAGGAGGTTGGTGGTAAATTTTTTTTCTTTTAAGTTATCATCAGTTTGTTTCTCTCAACTGTATCTTCCCTAGCTCTCAACTCTGAATCCAGTATCTTCATCTTCCTCTGCTGCTCCCTGAATCTCTACCACCCCAGCTTCGCTACACGGAGGTTTCCCAGAGCCAATCTAGATATCCCCTTCCCCTGACCCAGCTATGGCAGAAAATGATGTGGACACTGAACTCCTGGATTATGAAGATGATGATGTGGAAACAGCAGCTGGGGGGGATGGAGCTGAGGCCCCTGCAAAGAAAGATGTGAAAGGTTCCTATGTCTCCATCCACAGCTCTGGATTCCGAGACTTTCTACTTAAGCCAGAGTTGCTCCGGGCCATTGTAGATTGTGGCTTTGAGCATCCATCTGAAGGTAAGCATCTTTTCTCCTTATGTAAGTCTGGGGACCAAGGAGAAGGACCTAGGATAGGAAATCTAGGAACAAGAAGCTTTGAGGGAAAAGGAAACAGAGTTTTGGGGAATAGAAGCAAAAGCAGGGGAATTGCTAAGAAATTGATGAGAGCAGAAGTATAAGAGTTTTTAGAGTGAGATGATATGAGGCTAAAGCAGTGCAAAAATATCTGTTGCACTAGAATGATGAGTAAAGCTGGAGGTAGTGGTGGTAGAATTAGCAGGAGATGGTTGGTGGGGTAAAGTGGGGGGGTGCTGATAGAAATGGGGTGGAAGATTATGATGGCATTAGTAGGTTTTGGGAGAGGTAAGCAGTTTTCTGAGGGTTGAGGCTTTATAGAGAGTTAAGGTGTAATAAAAAGGTAAAAGAGTAGTATAAAAGATTCGTAGACTGGAACCCTAATCCCATCCTTTAGGTAGTGTTATTGCCTAAAACTTCCACAATCAACTTCTTTATCCAAAATCTCTTCTTCCTTCCATCCCCTGATTAAGCATAGGAAACGTATTGAGGTCAAAAGATTGGGGCAGAAACTACTCTGAATTATAAAACAAAAGGAAAGGGAATAGATATTTATTAAGTGCCTGTTGTGGGCCAGGTACTATTAGATGTTTTACAAATATTGTCTCATTTCATCCTCATAATAATTCAGGAGGTAAGTGCTATTATTAACCCATTTTACAAATGTGGAAGCAGAGGTAGACAGGTTAAGTGACTTACCCAGGATCACACAGCTAGTAAATGTTTGAGGCTAGATTTGAACTCAGATTTATCCACTGTACCACCTAGTTGCCTCTAACAAATTTTGGAACTGGTTGAACAGTCTAAGTGATTTTAGGGGTTTTGGATTTGTGTGTCTGGGATACTTCTAATCCATTATCTTCCCTTTTCTTTCCCCAGTCCAGCATGAGTGTATTCCTCAGGCCATCTTGGGAATGGATGTCTTGTGCCAGGCCAAGTCAGGCATGGGAAAGACAGCTGTGTTTGTGCTGGCCACGCTGCAGCAGCTGGAGCCAGTCACTGGTCAGGTATAAACTATGTGGGGAACAATGAGGAAGGAGTATTGAAGGGAAAGGAGTATACCTATCTGTGCCACATGATGTATTTTCAGAGACATGAGCACTCAGTGCTGAGATGACCTCTATCTATCACCCTTGACTGATGGCAGATGGGTCCTTGGAGGGTGGTGGAAGAGGTTTGCAATGGGAGGTGGGGGTATTCTGACTTCAAAACCCAACATTAAAAAGTATAGACCTTTAAGACCAAATTCACTTTAAAGGTTTTGGGTTTAATTAAGTTTGTATTTATTTTTTGACTGTTTACTTGAAATTCTACCTAGTCTTTAGAGTTGTACTGGGCGATACTGGAGAAAACAATGAAAAATCAATTTCTCTCAGCTCATTTTCTAGTTTGGAAGGTCAAAGATACATATGAAAATGGTTTAATAAATGATTCTTGAATGCCTACAATTTGCAGGGCACTCTTAGTTTTGAGTGCATAAGAGGCACTTAAATTGTTAAGCCCCAGAACTGGAATTGTTTAATAAGCTCAGTTGTATTTTTTGTTTAAAAGAAAGGGCAGTCTGCCAAACATCTGTCTATCCCTGTCTAAGGTTTCTGTACTGGTGATGTGTCACACTCGGGAGCTGGCCTTTCAGATCAGCAAGGAGTATGAGCGCTTCTCCAAATACATGCCTAATGTCAAGGTAATTAATGGGAAGGAGACTTGACTAAGGGTAGAAACTAAGGGTGGAGAAAGAGAGTAGTAATAAGTACCTATCAGATATATTTGGGGACATAGTAGACACCTAGGTCACCTATTCCTAAAATGAATCAGAAGCCATTTCCAGGATAAATAGTCTTCAGGTATGTTTTGTTTTATGCAGTAGGCAGGTTCTTGAAGAGTTGGATGTGGGTGAGATTTTCATTAGATTTCATCAATCTCCCAAAGAACCCTTTGTCTTCTATACTGATAGATTTTCAATGGCCGCAGACTCTTAATACATTAACTTTCTTAGTCCTTCCCTAGTCTCTTTGTTAGTGATTTGTGAGCTGGGGTATAGGTGACTGACTCTATTATCTTGACCCTTTGCTTCTCTGTTTTTCTGCCTTTAAATCACTTTACTTCTCCTTGCGACTCATTATTATACTTAAGTCTTTTGCCTTCCTGATCACCATTTGGGATGCTCTAGGAAGTGGTAGTATGGATAAAAGCTTAGGATGTGTGGTATGGGAAGGTTTTAAGCTCTCTATCCCTAATGGTACATGTGGATTCGGAAGGTACATGATGTCTTCATTCTTTAGGATAGCAGAAAATTGAGGCCTGGCTATCTGGACCACTGGATGGATGGATGGCCTAAGAGGTTCCCATTATACTTTTCTCACTTAACTGTATTGGAGTAGAAAGCATGCTGTCTGCTTAGGTACAGATGAGTTTGCTTGATTTTACTTCTTCCCAGTCAGTACTGGGCTGTCTCATTTGGGTTAAATTATGTTCAGTAACTTTGCAACAAAGCAAAAGCTCTGCCTTTTAATGTTCTTTGGTCCCTCAGTACATTCACCCTAATCTCAGAGCAAAGCAGGACTTTTCAGAATTACAAGAAGGGTATAGAAGGAACACTAGCTAAAGTCAGAAGATTTAAGTTGTAGTCCTGATTCTGCCACTGGCAGAACTGTATGAGAGAGTCAGTCCCTCTGAGTTTAGGTTTCCTTATGTGTAAAATGAGAGCATTAGATGATTTCTAAAGTTTGTATGAAATACCAAGAAAAAAGCTTTGGCCAAATAGGGAAGAAGTCAAGACTGGGAAATGGTGGTTTAGGAAATAGGAAGATAATGATTCTCTATGGTGACCTTCTTTTCAATTCTGAATGACAGGTGGCAGTGTTTTTTGGTGGTCTATCAATAAAAAAGGATGAGGAGTTGCTGAAGAAGAACTGCCCACATATTGTCGTGGGGACCCCGGGCCGTATCTTAGCCCTGGCCCGAAATAAGAGCCTCAATCTCAAACACATTAAACATTTTATCTTGGATGAGTGTGACAAAATGCTCGAACAGCTCGGTGAGTGGAAGACCTGAAGAATAGAGGGATCCCAGAACTGGGGCCATAACTCATGGAAATTGAAGGTCAGGGTCTTTGACCCTTGGAGCCACATGATGTGTTCATGTTAAGATGGAGCACCTTGGTGCCAGGACGACTCTTGATCTATCACCCATGACTGATGGCTCTGGGCTCCAGAAGCTGGGATTCTTTGGATTTCTGTGAATGTTTTCATTGGTTCATGATGAAAGGGGATCTGGGGAGTCCAAGCAAGTCAGCATGGTACTTCGGGCAGTGTTGGTGATGGGGATAATAAAGAGGGAATGGTTCAGGCTTTTTTCTTTCCATATGTTAGTGAAGGAGTACCTCCTGACCATAGAAGGACTTCCTTAATCTGAGAACACTATATACTGATTACTTTGCCTTAAGTGTGCAGAATCTAGTCCTGGCTATTCTAGAAAATACTGGGATGGGGGTGGGGAGTTCACCTTTTAGGATAGGAAGAGAGAGCATAGCCTAGAACTGAACTAGTAGATAGACTAGATTTTTGACATTGCAACCAGGAAGCAGACTGAAATTGTCAGTAAGAGAAGACTTGAGTACACCTAATTAGGGAGAACTTTCTGGAAGGGACATTTTGAGCAAGATTTGGAAGAAAAGTTTGAAGATTCCTAAGCAGAATTAAGGATGTGTATGTGTGTATGTCAGGCAGTGGGGCAGCATATTAAAACCAAAAGTAGTGTACTGACTTTGTTCAGGTTTAGAGTGTGAACAGGGAACCAGGTAGTAGACTCTTGCTTTATTCAGTATTATTGGAAGGTACTCTTTCCCTTGTGTTGTTCTGTGCTTAGCCTCCTCATCACTCCTCCTTTGTAGACATGCGTCGGGATGTCCAGGAAATTTTCCGCATGACCCCCCATGAGAAGCAGGTCATGATGTTCAGTGCCACCCTGAGCAAAGAGATCCGCCCTGTCTGCCGCAAGTTCATGCAAGACGTAAATACCCTTCTACCTTCTCTCCCTCCATCCCCTGCCCGCAGTCTCTTCCTACTCCCTCTCCTCGACCTTCTCCAGTCCACCCTCTCCCCTCTCCTCCCAGTGCTGAGATGGAGTCATGTGACCCCCCCAGGGCTGAGTCCTCCCTGGAAAGACAGAGATAGAGACAGCCAGTGATAAGGTCTGCGCGGGTGCCAGGGAAACTCCGGAAGACTTGGTCGGGATAAACACGAGAGCGGGTAGAATTCAAATAAACCCTAACAATATGAGAAAACCCAGACAACAACAAAACTCTTAACCTTTGGCAAGGTGGGACAGAATGTCCTACCCTACCACCCACTATTTCCCTTCTCCCCCAAGAGCACACACTCTCAAGGTGGCATCGAGCACAACTGGGCCTTTTGGCTCCCCTAAAAACTCAAATCTCCCCAAAACCCACATTTCCTGATGACAGGAGAGCGAGAGAGGGACAGACAGACAGACTTCAGGGCGTGGCCAACAGAAGAGCAAAAGTCACAAATGAGCCTGCCCCCTTCCCACCTTCAGGGGTGGGGGCCTTTGGCACCTCAGTCCCCGACCCTTCTACTCCTTCCCCTCCCTTTCCTCCTCCCCCATCTGGACCCTCTGGAGATGTGAGCCAGCAGCAGAGACTCAGCGCGGCGGGGGATTACAGATGGCATCTGGCAGCGGAAGGCGGCAGCGGAAGCTGCGGGAGAACCATATCCAGGAAGCAGAGGACCAAACCAGCCTTTTTTTCCGTTCCCGGTTTTTTTTTCCTGAACCTTACGCGTACCGCGCTCCCTTCACCCATGCGAGTTGCGGGGGTGCTCCTGAGTGGGTGGTGGATTTTTTTGGTTTTTTTGTTTCCTTTTTTTTTTTTTTCCGGGAGGGGGAAAGGGCAAGGTAACAAGTGAAGATCTTTACTTTGCTGCAACCAGGTGGGGGCTGGGGATTCTCAGAGTGGGAAAAGAGCAGTGGGGCAAGGCTTGGGGATGGGGGTTTATCTGAATTGCTCCCTCATGTGGGATGCCTCTTTGTACTATTACCCCCTGTGGGTTATAGAGATGAATTTCAAGGAGGCTTTTAAACTCCCACTCCTAAGTGAACTAGACCATCACTTCCTTTGCAGAACCTAAGGCTAGCTAGAGAGGCAAATGGGATTTGGGGTTGAATCTGTTAGTATCTCTTGTGGTGGTTTTCTCCTCCCCTTCAAGGGGGTATGTAGATCAGGAGCTATAAAGGAGATTTATAATAATAGGGAGTTCAGTTCTTTGCCTGAACAACCTTACTGCTGGAGTTTATTTAACCTTAGATTCTAGAGAAAGCCAGGCCTGTAAAGGGTTTTCTATCTTAGTTCTGGCTAGAAGGTGAAAGAAATGTAGTCTTTCACTTTAAGTAGCTTCCATATTCCTTTAACCATGTTTAACATGGCAACCTAATCTTTAAGAGATTTGATGGTCTTCTCCTAAGTCAGCCTATCATTTTTACCATTTCAGATTTATTTGATTGTTAATATTATATCCTTTTTGAGATCACTCCCACTATTGCCCCCTTCAGGCAAACTGAGGTTATCTTTTCTAATCCACCCGAGTAGCCTCTTGCCATTGGATGGTCCCACTGGAGGCCACTAATTCTGTTCTTTGACCTCCTGCCCCAGTAATTCTTTCCATGGGTGTTTGTGACATCCTAAGATGGCTTATACTTAAAACCCTATTATAGAGAAGAGACTATGTTGAATTTGGGAGGCTGTGGGTTGGAGATGGGAAGGGAATTTGACATCTTAACTCTTCTCCCCATCCCATTCATGGGGTGAATTGGGAGTCACCTATCCCCACCCACCCCCACCCCCCTCAGATTTAACACCCCCACTCTGCCCTCCCTCCTCCGTCCCCTCCCTTCCTCCCCCCCAGCCAATGGAGATCTTCGTGGATGATGAGACGAAGCTGACGCTGCATGGGCTGCAGCAGTACTACGTGAAGCTGAAGGACAATGAGAAGAACCGAAAACTCTTCGACCTCCTGGATGTTCTAGAGTTCAACCAGGTCAGCTGCACCTGAAATTGGGCAGGGTAGAGTATAGGGGAGGAAACAGGAGAAAAGTCCTGGAAGGATAATGTAAATACCACGGATATCCTTTAGAGGAGGCTCACTAGATCTAATACCAAGGGAATCATTCCCATCTGCTTGGTCTCTGTGATTTTATAAAGATGGGGGAGCATCTCATTAGTTTTTTCTTTTCCTTAGAATCATCTTTTTGGTTCTGTGATGATAACTTCCACCCCATAACTTCCCACTGGTTTTATCTTGTTCTCAAGATAGTGTCAGGATAGCAGAAGGATGTATTTTGGTGGGGCAGGAAAGGATTGAATTGGGTCTCCTGAAGTAAGATGGTTACCGAATCTTTTTTTCTCACCCCACCACATACAGGTGGTGATCTTCGTGAAATCTGTGCAGCGCTGCATCGCCTTGGCCCAGCTCCTAGTGGAGCAGAATTTCCCAGCCATTGCTATCCATCGTGGGATGCCCCAAGAGGAGAGGTGAGCAGAAGAGTTTTGGTGGGAGGACAGAGGAGTGCCAAGGGCAGCTTTCATATCCTTCTCTACTGTCTTCCTCCTTTTCCCCACAATTAGGTTGTCCCGGTATCAGCAGTTCAAGGATTTCCAGCGTCGTATCCTTGTGGCCACTAACCTGTTTGGCCGGGGCATGGATATTGAACGAGTAAACATCGCCTTCAACTATGACATGCCGGAGGACTCAGACACCTACTTACACAGGGTAAGCCCCACAGTTGGGTGAAACTTTTTAATGCCTTCCCTCTTCCTTCCAAACTCTTCCTCACCTTTTTGCCACGTATCCATCCTATTTCTGCCTCAGGATATTCCTTGATTTTATCACCTTCTTGTCCCTAGGTGGCTAGGGCAGGCCGGTTTGGTACAAAGGGTTTGGCCATCACATTTGTATCAGATGAAAATGACGCCAAAATCCTCAATGATGTCCAGGATCGCTTCGAGGTCAACATCAGTGAACTGCCTGATGAGATAGACATTTCTTCCTACAGTGAGTATTGGACTTTCCCTCTTGCTAATTAACTTGATCTCATGATCTCATCTCTCTCTACCTTTTTTTTTTTGTCTTAGTGTGTATTCTCTAATTCTCATCACCTTCCCCTCCCCCCATCTCTGTATACTTCTTTTTCTGTATCACTTCTCTTTCTGTCACTACTCCCACCTCTCACCCTATCTTAATTTCTTTCTTTTTTTATTTTTCAGTTGAGCAGACTCGGTAGAGGCCTTGGCCTGTCCTTGGAGTATGATACCCTCTCCCTCCCCAGGAGCTGAACACTCGGGCGTGGGGGTGAAGGAGACACTACTGCCACCTACCCCCTGCCTCCCCGCCCCAACGGTCCTGTTCATGTCATCCCCCAAACTCCCTTATTGATTTGTCCTGTCTGATTTTTTTTTTAACAAAACTAAAAATGAAACAAAAAAGTGTCTCCAGTGTCTGAGGGTTTTGTTCCTTTATTTAAGGGTTGACAGCGGGTGGTGTATTTTTCTCTTCTTTAGCCTTAGGGGAGGAATGGAAGCCATCTTGGGGGACTGGAAATAGGATCATTGTGAGGGGATTCAGTTACTAGGGTGAGAAAGTGCTGGCTTTCCCCTGAGCACCCCTTCTCATTCTTGGCTCTCCTCAGGAGAGCATAACTATTTCCCATCATTGGGTGTTCTGTCTGCTCCGGGAAAAGAAGGAACAGGATTAGACTCTGGGGCAAAGGGGTTCTTAGAAGTGTTTGCTTGGGTTCAGCCAGTAAAGGAAGGTAAGGACGGCTTCCCTCAAGCATCACCTCTCAGGCTCTCTCGGTGCCGTCTCATCTGCTCCTTCAGCTTCTGGATCTTGAGTACTAGGGCTTGAGCTTCCCATGCCCCTTCTTGCCCCTCCAGCAGGGCTTGGTACAGCTCTAGCTGCTGCTCCAGTAGCTCTTCTGCCTGAGCCAGCTCTGCACTTCTGTGGCCTGGATCCTGGAGGGAGGATGCAGAGGGTTCAGAGGAACTTAACTGGGCTGAGTTTACTGGGGAGAAAAACTGCTTTCTCTGCTTCCCCTCATGATTCCCAGCCTGGCTCCCTGCTATATAGTCGGACTGTGAAAGGGGGTAGGTATGAGGGAGGTATTAGTTTTCTGTCTGGATAAGAGACAGTATGTATGGCCTTGCTAGGAGAAAAACTGCACCTCCCCTCTGACGAATAATTAACTCTCAAACCAGGGACCTGTTCAAGGACTTTGTGGACTCTGCTATATGAAGCGGGGGGAGATGGTGGAGGGATTCCATCCCTCAATATTGGGGGGACAAAAGGTGGAGGGGAAGAGGCTCTAGATGTAATAGATGATAGCATTAGATGTTTGGTTCTAGAAGGTTAAGGGGGGGTGGGTTGGATTGGACAAAGGTTTTGTCCCTTCTAGTCTAAAGTAATGCCGCTCCATCTCCCCCACCCCCCCATCACTACCCCTCTTACCCTGTTTGGGGATAGAGTCTTCCTGGTCTCTTCTGTAGCTAGTTTCCCTGTAGGTGGCCCAGTATTCTGGGAGTAGGCTCCACGAGAGGTATGGGGTCCCATGATCCGGGAGGGCAGGAGACGACAGCAGCAACGAGAGAGCCAGGGCAGAGGGAGACCCATGGCAGGCTGGGGCTGGGGAGGGAGTTGTGTCCAAACTGCCTTCCAGCTGCCAGGAACTGGCTTCCTCTGGGGCCCAGCCTCGCTCTGATGCCCCAGCCCTGCCCAGTCTCCCGCCCCTGCCCGCTCTACTGCTCCTTGCTCCCTCCCCAGACTGGCCAGCCCCAGAGTCCACAAACTCCTGCTCCTGGGCTGCATATAACCTTTTAATCAAGCAGGCACCACTCCCATCTGGGTCTTGGGTGCTAAGGTCTTGAACCCAAGTGGTTCTCTTCTTTCATCCACCTAGATCAGGTTCACATTTTTTTTCTGTTTCCCACTCACTCTCTTTCAATTGCTTATCACTACCATTGCCTTCACTCCTGCCTGCTCCTGCTTCCCTAGGGCAGGGTCCCCAGCCCCTCCTACCTTAACCCCCAGGTCTATCCTTTCTGGCTTCTATATGGATAGTCCCTCCTTGATCAAGAGATTTGAATTTTCGTTCTTTAGAAAGGTAATACTGCTCCCCCAATTTAGAGTGACAAAATTGTCATTCTGGTTCTAAGCTGCTCCTCCTCTTCCTCACATTCTAGGCCTTCCCTCCTTATCTCCCACTATGCCCCACTTTTCCTTTTTGTTCACAGGGAATCAGAATCACAGAACTAGGAGGGGCCTCAGGGATCATCTGGTCAATCCACTCTTGACACATCTATTAATATCCCTGACAAGTGGTCAACCCTTCTAAACCTAGTGGCTGAGGTGGGGGTAAGGTGGGCTGGGAACCTCCTAAGGCTACCCATTGCACTTTCTAATTGTTTCCTTTGCATTAAGCCTACATGTATGTGTATCTTTACAATGTCCACCATGGCTCTTAGTTCTACACTTTGGGGCCAAGCCAAACAAGTTCTTTGAATTCTGGAAAAATAGCTGTCGTGATCATCCCCCTAAACCTTCAGAAACAGATAGGTGGTAAAGTGAATTGAGTGGAGGTGCAAAACCAGTGTCTGATACTTAGCTGGTTGACCCTGGGCAATTTATTCAACCTCTGCCTCAGTTTCCTTATCTATTAAATGATGATAATGATAGTGCTACATAAATACTAGGTTATTCTCCATGCTAAACTTCCTAGCCCTTCATCTGATCTTTGTAGGTACTCCAGTTTGCTGATGCCTTTTCTAAAATGCGTGTCCTAGCCCAGAACTAAGCACAATACTATAGATTTATCCTCAGTTTCTTGTACTCATTTCTCTCTGTTTCCTATATTCCTTAACCTTCTTATCAGTGCTACTCTCTCCCCTCCTCATGTCCATACCTTTCCTTTCTGTCTGTTGAGGGTTTAGCATCAGCCACTTCTCACTATTATACTACACCTAAGAGCCTATCCCACACAATTTAGTACTTGATTATTATCTTACTGTTTTGTATATATTAAGTTTTAGGTCTTGAGCAGGATTGTCTTCTTAACAGACAGGGATCATGCCCGATACTTCTTTGTACCTTTTATATGGCTGGACATAAAAGTACTGGCTTGATAAATACTTGTTGGACTGAAGTCGGTCTCTTGTAAGAGTGTTTGGGCATTCTGTTTCAGGTGAATAGCAAAGTTCTAGACCTGAAATACTAAGGTCAAACTCAGGAATCTAGGTCCACAGCAGCCTGAGAGGGCTAGTATGAAGGAGTCAGCCAACCTTTCCTATTTCAAATTTAATAATCTGTTAGGGTTCTGTCATCTAAGAATGTGTCTAAATTTCTATTGCTCTTGTTTATATTTCAGCCCGTTCTATGTCTCAGGATAGCAGTTTCCCTCTGTCCTCTCTCTGCTGTGAAGTAGGAATTCTTTTATCTATTCTAAAAGAAAGAGATCGTTCAATACTCAGAGGATTCCCCAGCTCAAGGTTATTGTTTTTGGTGAGTAAGTTAATATTACGTACATCCCAGATTCTTAATCAAGGCTGCTGATGAAGGGGGGGAGGGAGCGGAGAGAGAATCCAATAGCAGAAATAGGGGGAAAAGTATTTTATATTTCTCACTTGAGAAGGTGAATCTCTTGTTCCTAGGTGTCTGAGGGTAGAGAAATGGTCTCTTCCTTGGTCTATGGGAGAGAAACAATGGTGAAAGCAAATCTATTTTCCTATGATTCTCTTCCCTCCACTCAACTTCTAAATCTCCAGCATTAAACTCGCACAATTCTATGTCCTCTGCCCTTGCCCTGGAATCTCACCTAAATCTGGCTCAACACCGGAGAAGTGTCTGATTATTCCCTGGAAGGTAAAGAAAAGAGAGACTTTAGAGGAAGGACTTCCGAACATCAGAAGAGTAGGTGATGGGGGCAGGGTATAGGAGTAGGAAGGGAAGGGGAAACAATATTCATTAGGTGCCTACTGTGTGCTAGGCACTATGCTCAGTGCTTTACAAATATTACCTCATTTGAGCCTAACAATAGCCTTGGGAGGTGAGTGTTGAAACTGAGGTAGACAGAAGTTAAGTGACTTGCCCAGGGTCATACAGGTAGTATTTGAGGCCACATTTGAACTCAGGTCTTCCTAACTCTAGGCCCAAGGGTCTAGCCACTGTGCCAACTAGACTAGAAGTCCAGGTGAAATTGGTGTGGGGGAAGATGGTCAGTTAGTAAACACTGGAAATAGAGCTAAGCCCCAACAACTCCTCACCCTGCTGAGGCTGAGAGTCTGCTGCAACCCTAACTGCTCCCCAAGGCAGGTGTATCTAAGTTCATCTCTTGGTGGGATTTCCACATCCCCTCCAGGCTGAGTGCCCTCAGGATTCTGGTCCTTATCTCAGAGGTTCTCCCTCTCGAAGCCAGGTCAAGATGATCGTAGGTGGGGAGAAGCCAAATGCCAGGCACCTGAGGTTAGGTTCCTCCCCAGGGGCCTCTTGGGCTCACACAAAGGGATGGAGACACTGGTGACGAAGGGAAAGGGAAAAGGGAAGATTAAAGATTAGGGTACGGATTTTTGTTTTAGTTTCTTCCCCTCTCCTTACTGCCCCACTGCACCTACCCCTGGCTTATGTAAGCTTATAGTCTGCCTACCAATCAAGTCTGCAAGAATCTCCTGACAGTGAAGAAAAAAAGGAAGAGGTCTGAGACATACAAACATTCAGATCCCCCACTAACACCCTGACAGAAAATTTTTAAGCCTCTTTTCCTCTTCTCTAATTGAGGAGTTTTAGATATCTTCTCCAAGTTCTTGCTGAAAGAGGAAGGATTCAAGACACATCTCATCTCAGGCCCAGAAAGTCTTGGGCAGGAGAAAGTGCTGAATGCTTACCCTGAGGTTCCTGGCCTCCAAGTCTTGCCAGTAGCAATTCCTAAAGTGTCTTCCTGCAGTCTCCCTAAAGCCAGGCCCTAACTGCTGAAAGATGGCTACCTCCTCCTTTCTGGTTCTGGGAAGGATGCTCCTCAGGCAGGTTGCTGAGTTGTAGGCAGTGAAGTCCCCACCATGGTAGCCACAGTGCCAGAAGCCTTCACCCCCTTCCCATCTCCCAACCATGGGATAGCTGAAGCATGTGGGAGCCAGAGGTGTCATTCCCTGTACCTTACACCCTAAAGTCAGTGGTGGGAGAGTAGCACAGGAAGGAAAGGGGTGTGTGTATGAAGGTGGGGTCTGGAAGCACAAGGACTCCTAGGTCCCATGATGGGAGAAATCCAAATAAGTGGGTTCAGGAAGAGTAGGGGGCCTAGGGTCCCAACCTCTGAGCCCCATTAGGAGGTGGGAAGACAGTCTGGGAGGTGGGATGCCTGAATATTCTAAGAAGAGTTTACTCTGAGTGTGGATTTAAGGAATGGTGCTCCCAGACCCCAGCAGGGCCAGAATTGAGGTGAGGGCCGGAGAGTAGTCTAAAGCCTGGATCCCTAGCTCACCCGTGAATTTGTTGTAGTCCAAAATGTTCCTCAGACTCCAGCCAATGTTCTCTCTCGTTTCAGGAAGGCCAGCTCCTCGGGCTCCAGCAGCAATCCTACACTTTCCACCTCAGTGCCTGGGCCTCTTAGCCTGGCCCTCCCAACCTCACAGTCATAGCTCATGAAGACCTGGCTGTATGTAATCCAGGGCCGCGTAAGCAGGTTGCCCTGGACCAGGCTGAGACACTGCACTGAAATCATACTGTGGAACGAGAGTCTCTGAGGAATCAGGAAGGAGGTCTGGAAATTCCAGTGGGAGCAGGAATCCACCCCCTAACTCTCCTGCCCCCAAAGCTGGGTCTGACACTAGGCCTGGTCTATTGCCAGGTTCCATCTTTCTCCTGTTTGTCTCCTCTCTTTGCTTTCCTTCCTTTCACTCTCTTTTTACCTATTGACTGACTGCCATTTGCTTTCCCATTTCCTGTCTTGGTCTTCCTCTCTCCTTCTTCCCTCCCCTTTCTCTCTGCCCCCCAATTCCTCTGTGTCCTCCAATTTCTCCTCTTTCCATCATTCCTTTTCATAAACCTCCAACTTTGTCCTTGCTATTTCCTTTCTCTTTTCTCATTTATGGACAGCTTAGTATCACAATAGATACAATGCCAGCTTTGGAGTCAGGAAGTCTTGAGTTCAAATTCTGTCATAGACACGTCATAGCTTTGTGATACTTCTTTTGGTTTCCTTATCTATAAAATGGGGGTAGCAATGGCTAACCCCTTCACAGGGTTGTTGGAAGGATCAAATGAGATAAAAACCATAAAGCACTTAGCACAGAGCCTGGAATATAGTAAGCACTATTATGTCACATTATTTATTTATTTAATATGACTATGTTATCGTTATGTTAGCTTTTATTGCTATGTGCCGGGTACTCTGCTAAAGAGCTTTTCTTTCTTTCCTTCTCCCTTTCTTTCTTTCTTTCTTTCTTTCTTTCTTTCTTTCTTTCTTTCTTTCTTTCTTTCTTCCTTCCTTCCTTCCTTTCTTTCAACAAATATTATTTCATCTGAACTGGGGATTTAAAAAAAAGGTTAAGTGGTAATTCCTGTTCTCTCACAAGAAGATCACAATGTAATGGAAGGAGATTACATGAAAACAACTACATACAAATGTGATATATACAGTACACATTTTTACTCTAACTGAAAGAGCTTTGTGGCCCCCTAGCACAGAAGAGCACTCCATTTGAAAAGCGTGTGTGTAGTACCACCTAACCTAGCCAGTGGCTGACTGGAGGTGGAGAAAGCCTGCTTATTGAAGAAGGAATTCAGGAAGTCAGCTGAGCTGAGAGACTGTCCAACAGAGAATTCTGAATATATTCATAAGCATTGGGCTTATTGTACGGAGAATATTAGTAGGTCAGTTGCTGTAGAATGAAGTTCATAAAAGGGAGTGACCTGAAGTGAGTTCAGAAGTATAGATTGTAGCCAAGTTGTGAGGAGTAATTTTTCTCCCTTCCTTCATTTAACCCACATTCACCTCCTGTTCTCCAGACTTGTATTTTATTGAAACATCTATCCATTGTAGGTGGGATTCTAGGTTATAGAGCTTAGAAAGATTTTAGAACTTATCTGCTCTAGCCCTCTCAGATGAGGAAACAGTTCCAGAGAATTGAGTGAAATTGAGATTAGAACTCAGGTCCTCTGTTTCTAAATCCAGAACTCTTTCCCCATCCACTTCATTGACATTTGCTCCCAAAATTTCAGGCTCCCATTTGTTACCCAAGGGGCTGATCCTTTGAAGGAGGTGCTTCCACCACCAGGAGCAGTTGCAGAAGGAGGATTCCAGTTGTCCAAATCTGCATCCTTGGAAGCTGAGGGGATTCTTTGTATGTGATGGATACTAATTATATGGGAAGAACACAGGGACCCTATCTGTGTCCAATTGGTTGCCCAGAGGGTCACAGAGGCCATTTGAGGAAACATCAACATTGAGGTAGATTCTGGTGAACAACCATGCTAAGCCCAATTCATGAGTTCTTTTTGGGTTTAAGAAGCTTTGTGTTCGGTTCTTGGAAATGCAGGGAGGCAGCTTATGTAGTAGAAAGAATACTGTACTAGCTCCGGAGCAGGAGACCTGGATTCTAGTCCGTGTGGGATTTCTGTTTTCATACCTCAGTTATTTACCCTTCATTTCCCTTGCCCTCACCACCGAATCTCTTCTTTGTAACAAAGAAAAGGCATTCAAGCAAAGCCAACTGACACCGATCCCCTTTGACTAGCTTCCACCTTCATAATCCTCCACCTCTCTGCTGAGAGCAGAGATGTGTATTTCTCACCAGTTCTCCAGTACTGAGATTTTTCATGATAATTCATCAGTGTTCGGCTATCTTTTAGTTACTAAGCATTGGAAGGATAGTTGAAAGAACTGGGGATGTTTAGCCTGGGGAAGAAAATACTCAGGGAGAAACATGATACTGTCTGGAAGTATCTGAAGGGTTGACATATGAAAGAGTAATTCAAATTGTTCTTTGTTCCAGTAAAGTAGAACCAGAAGGAAAGGGTAATTGCAGAGGCAATTTTAGGCTTGACATCAGTGGAAACTTTTCCTACTAATGTCAGAAAGTAAAAATAGGTTGTCTTGAGAGTAGGGAGTCCTCCACTTGGAGGTCTTCAAGCTGAGGCTGGATGAACACCAATCAGGAACACTAGAGTAAGTATTCCTTTCATGTATGGTCAGGATTCCTGTACTTGTTCCAAAGTTCAGAATCTGTCATTCTGTGTTTTATTGTGTCCCCCCTCAGTCTTCTTCTATTCCTATCAAGGGATACTTAAGGCAATATGACAAATCAATACTTTTCTAGGACAGTTTCTAGTCAACCTGGAAGTCAAACAAAGCTGATTGTCTTAGAACAATTTGAGAAGAATTCTAATAAAACCTAGATTCTTGAGAAACCACTAAAACAATCCTTTCCTAACTGGAAATTTGAACTATCAATTTTTTAGGTAGCCAGGTATTGCAATGCCAGAGTTGAGCCTAGAGACAAGAAAAACCATAGTATCTTGACCTCAGACACTCACTAGCTATGTGATGCTGGGCAAGTCACCTTTATCTCCCTGAGTTTCCAGAGTGTCTGGCCTTGGACACTCCCTTATTAGCTGTGTGACCCTGGGCAAGTCATTTCTGTCTGCTTCAGCTTCCTCAGCCGTAAGATGGGGATAATAATAGTGCCTACTTCTCAGAGTAGGTACCTCTCAGGTACATATGCCAGGCACTGTGCTAAGAATTTTACAAATGTCTCATTTGATTGTCAGTTGAGTACTGTTATCTCAGTTGTGAGAATCAAATGATAATATTTGTAAAATGAGCATAGTGCTTGGCATATAGCAGGCACTATATAAATGCTAGCTATTGTAATGATGATGTACAAAATAAACTGAGATTAGGGCTTAGTTAGGGAAAAATAAAATCTTCCAAGGACCATTCTATTCTCAGCATCCAATACCATCTTTTCCACCTTCCCTATCACTGTCTCCTGTTGTTTGACAGAGATCTGCAAATTCTGTTGGGTTTCAGAGGGCCTAACTAGGAAGAATGAAGGAAACTGTACTTGAGGCAAATTCAGGTAACCCTCCTTCTGGGCTATCTTCTTATCTCAGCATTCATAGTTTGGGTCTCCAGAGGGTGGCCTACTACCCACAGCATGCTGGAGCCAGCTTGTACCAGAGAAATAGTTGTTAAATTTTCAATATCAGCATCAGAACCCACCAAATGCCACAAATCAGGGCTCGATTTATTGTTTTATTGCAGGGAACCTGCGAAATCTGGGCCATATGTGGCCTTCTAGGTCCTTGGGTGCGGCCTTTTCTCTGAGTCCAAGTTTTATAGAACAAGTCCTTTGATTAAGGGGATTTGTTCTGTGAAGTTTGGATTCAGTCAGAGGGCTGCACTTGAGGACCTGGAGGAACACATTTGGCCCCGAGGTCACAGGTTCCCTACCTCTGGTAGATTTAAGAAAGTGATGGAAAAAATATTAATAGTGTAGATTAAATCTGAAAGTATGTCAGGCTGCTGCTACCCCCCAGTGTCTAGGATTTTCTTGTGGGTGTGCACTTCTAACACTAGAGCTCTGGAGCCCCTCTGCTGGGTGCTCCTTTATCCTTTATCTTTATCTCCTTTATCAACTGCTGGTAGATACAGTTAGCTCTTAGCAAAGGCATTTACTTAGATGACATAATAAAAATAGTAGCTAAAAAACATTCCTCCCATTCCCATAAATCTGAGGCATACTCTCCTCCAGATTTGCCAGTCATGGAAAGAGGAGACTCACACTTAGAGTATAACAGATAGAAGTGAGGTACACACCTAGGAGATACTTGCCCGAGGGGCAATTGAACTTTGGAACTGCATGACCTGGAAGTTTTTTCTCACTTATTGGAATTCTAAAAAACAAATAAACAAGAAACTCTACTCCCTTCACACTCCCACAACATCTCAGCCAGGGTCTTGGGGTGTGCTCCTCTCTTCCATATAACTCTCTATTTCCAGGGAGAATACTCTCTTGAATCTATAACTAGCCTTCCTTTCTGCCTCTGGGATTCCTACTCCATGAAGTGACTTCTTCCCCCAAGCCCTGTCTCTTCATATCCATCTCTATCTGGAGTATGTGTTTCTGATTTCTGCTGTAGACAGTGTCCTCTTATTAGTTAAGAAGCTCCTCACTCTTTGCAGACAATATGATGATATACTTAGAGAATCCTAGAGAATCAAGCAAAAAACTACTTGAAATAATAAACACTTTAGCAGAGTTACAGAATATAAAATAAGCCCACATAAATCATTGGGCAATCGTTGGCCCAAAAGCAAGAGATAGAAAGAGAAATTTCATTTAAAGTTACTATAGATATTATAAAATATTTGGGAGTCTAGCTGCCAAAACAAACCCAAGAACTATGGGAACACAATTACAAAACATTTTTTACATAAATAAAGTCAGAACTAAATAATTGGGAAAGCATCAATTGTTCATGGGTAGGCAGAGGAAATATAATAAATATGAAAATTTTACCTAAATTAATTTACTTATTCAGTGCCATACCAATCAAAATACCAAAAAAATTATTTTACACAGTTAGAAAAAATAATAACACAATCTATCTGGAAGAACAAAAGGTCCAGAATATCAAGGAAATTAATGAAAAGAATGCTAGGGAATGTAGCCTAGCCATACCAGCCCTTAAATTGTAATATAAAGCACCAATCATCAAAACTACTTGGTACTGACTAAGAAGCAGAGTGGTGGATCAGTAGAACAGGTTAGATACGCAAGACACAATAGTCAGTGACTATGGGAATCTACTATTTGCTAAACCCAAGGACTCCAGCTTCTGGGATAAGAACACACTATTTAACAAAAACTGCTGGGAAAACTGGAAAATAATATGGCAGAAACTAGGCATAGACCATGATAGACATCTTACACTACCAAAATAAAGTCAAAATGGTTACACGATTTAGATATAAAGGCTGATACTATAAGGAAACTGGGAGAGCAAGGAATAGTTTACCTGTCAGATTTATGGAGAAAAGAAGAATTTATGACAAAACAAGAGATAGAAAACATTATAAAATGCAAAATGGATAATTTTGATTACATTAAATTGAAAAGTTTTTTGCGCAAACAAAGCCAATGTAACCAAAGATTAGAAGGGAAGCAGAAAACTGGGAAAGAATTTTTACAACCAGTGTCTCTGACAAAGGCTTCATTTCTAAAATATAGAGAGAACTGACTCAGATTTATAAGAATACAAGTCATTCCCCAATTGATAAATAGTCAAAGGATATAAACAGGCAGTTTTCAGATGAAGAAATTAAAGCTATTTATAGTCATATGAAAAAATGCTCTGAATCACTATTGATTAGAGAGATGCAAATCAGAACAACTCTGAGGTACAAACTGTACATACCCTTTGATCCAGCAACACCACTTCTAGGTCTGTACCCCAAAGAGATCATACAAATGGGAAAAGAACCCACATGTACAAAAATATTTATAGCAGCTCTTTTTGTGGTGGCAAAGAATTGGAAATTGAGGGAGTACCCATCAATTGGGGAATGACTGAACAAGTTGTGGTATATGAATGTAATGGAATATGATTGTGCTTTAAGAAATGATGAGCAGGCAGATTTCAGAAAAATCTGGAAAGACTTAAATGAACTGATGCTGAGTGATGTAAGCAGAACCAGAACATTGTACACAGTAACAGCCACAATGTGCCATGACTAACTTTGATAGACTTTTATCTCTTCTTAGCAATGCAAGATTCCAAGACAACCCCAAAGGACTCATGATAGAAAATGCTGTCCACATCCAGAAAAAAGAATTATGGAGTCTGAATGCAGATTGAAGCATATCCTTTGCTCTCTCTCTCTCGGTTTGTTTCTTCTTTCTCATTGTTTCTTCCATTGGTTCTAATTCTTCTTTACAACATGACTAATGTGAAAATAGGTTCAATATGAATGTATATGTAGAGTCTATATCAAATTTCATACCATCTTGGGATGGGAGGAGTGGAGAGATGAGGGGAAATTTGGAACTCAAAATCTTATGGAAGTGAATGTTGAAAACTAAAAATAAATAATTTTTTGAAAAGTAAAAAAATTAGTACCCCCCCAAAAGCTCCCCTGATCTCATAATCCTGCCAAAAATGAAAATTACTTAGCCATAGATTCAGAACTGGAAGGAACCTTAGAGGTCACTGAGTTCAACCTCCCTGTATTACAGTTGAGGGAACTGAAACACTGAGTTAATAAACTGTGTTCCCAGGGTCACACAGCTAGGAAGTATCTGAGATGGTATCTGACTCTGAGTCTTCTTCCTGATTCCAAATGCAGAATTCCTATTCACTGTCAGCTAGGTGATGTAGTGGATAGAGTGCTGGACCTGCTGTTAAGAACACCTGAGTTCAAATTTGACCTCAGATACTTATTAGCTATGTCTGACCTTGAGCAAGTCACTTAATCCTGTTTGCCTTAGTTCCCTCAAGTGTAAACTAAGCTGGAGAAGATGGCAAACCACTCCAGTATCTCTGCCAAGAAAATCTCAAATGGAGTCATGTAGAGTCAGACATGACTGAAATGACTAAGCAATCACAATGATACTACATTGCTTCTCTAGGATGACCTCTTAAAATATTTTAAAAATTCTAAGTGTAAACATAAAAAGAAATTCCACACACATGATGGAACACTAAAAGAGGATTCCATGTAAAACTTCTTTCATATGAAATTTCTGTTTCTTATCACTTGCTTTTAATAATCATCTATCCCATTTTAGTTAAGTTTAACTTTTGAATTGGGACTTTGTATCAGTCCCAGCGTATGTTCAATTCCATGCTTTGCTTTTGGGGCTACAATAAGTAGGTGGTACAGTGGCTGTAGCATTAGGCCTAGATTCAGGAATACCTGAGTTCAAATCCAGCCTCAGACATTACCTGTGTCCCTGGGCAAGTCACTTAACCTCTGTCTGCCTCATGTTCTTCAACTGTAAAATGGGGATAATGGTAGCTGCTATAATAATATAATACATAATAATAGCTGACTATCTGCCAGTATTGTTGCCATTACTGCTGGCTGGGGAGGGCAAATGCCCTCATCTCCATTTCTAAAAATCAAATGGTGAGGTAACGTGTATGTAAGAGCCAGGCTCCCAAAAGAAAGACAAGAAGAGGGTATGTTGCTATGGTCCCCCATATCATCTCTTGCCTGATCTCCAGCTTCTGGGGAGGAAAAATGCCATTCCATCACGCCAGTGTTCTGCCACTAAGATGAGAAGAGAGGATGCTATTCCATCAAGTGTCATCAATCAAAAACCCAACCAGAGTCCATTTTGACTTTTGATTCACTGGGTCCAATCATCTTTGACACAATACCCTCTTCCCCACTTAAGGGGATCAATGTGAAGTTGCTAGGTCATCCCAACAAGGCACAAGTCACTCAGCAAAGAGCCAGAGCATAGGCCCAGCTCTGTACAAGGTGCCATTTTTTTTTCATAGGTTGATGCCCTGTAATTTTATCAAGTGGACTGGAATATTCAATTGATCAGGAATTGCCTGATTAACTTCCCACTACAATGCTTTCACATTTTAAGCCTTAGGAGATAGGAACCCAGGCAAGTACTGCAAGGACCCTGGGTAGGTAGTGCTTTGGGATACATGCACAGAAACCTAGATTAGGCTCTTTTTGAGCTATTGAAAGCTACCCACCCATTGGATGGGTAGCTCCAGCTTGGAGTTTATGCAGATAATATGCCCCAAATAGTTATCCCCACCACTATGACACTGATATCTACCTATCTGTCTTTCCTTTTCAAGTACCCATAAAAAGAGCAGGTATATCACTACCAAGGAATACTACCTGTACCAGCACTAGCAATCCCCCTTACATGTGGGGATACCCCATTCCTTTTACATATAATAAAAGGGAGTCTTTAGACTTAGAAAACTAACTTCACAGAAGTCTCATTTTTGCCAAGGAGAGGTTCTGTTTCCTGGTCAGCCCATCAGTTGATAAACATTTGTTAAGTGCCTACTATGTGCCAGACAATGTACTAAGTGCTAGAGATAAGAACAAAAGGCAGTTTCTCATGGAGCTTACAGACTAAAGCAGAAGACAATATATAGACAAGTAGGTACAAACAAGCTATATAACAGGTAAATTGGAAATAACAGAGAGAAGGCACTAGAGTTAAAGGGAGTTTAAAAAGGTTTCTTGTAGAAGGTGGTTTTTAACTGAGACCTGAAGCAAGCCAGGGAAGTCAGGAAGCAGAGATAAAGAGGGAGAGCATTCCAAGTATGAGGGATAGCCAATGAAAATGCCTGGAGTAGGGAGATATAGTATCTTGTTGAAGGAACAAGAAGACTAGTGTTACTGAAATGAAGAGTTTGTGGGGGAGTTAGGTGGAGTGTGGTGGAAGGTGTAAGAAGACTTGAAAGGTAAGAGGATGTAAGATTATAAAGGACTTTGAATGCCAAACAGGATTTTATATTTTATCCTGGAAATGATAGGGAGCTACTGGAGTTTACTGAGTATAGGAGTGACATGGTATGACCTGTGCTTTAGGAAGATTACTTTGACCTCAAAGTGGAGGATTGACTGGAGTAGGGAGAGATTTGTGATAGGCAGATCAACCAACAGCTATTAGAGTAATCTAGGCATGAGATGATGAAGGTCTGAACTTCAGATGAAGGTGTCAGAGGAAAGAAGGGGACAAATGAGAGAGATATTACAAAGGTAAAACTGACAGGCCTTGGTAATAGATTGGATATGGGTTTGGGAGGAGGGAGAATGAGGAATGGAGGGTGACATCCAAATCTGGTGAAGCTGGGTGACTGGGAGAATGGTGGTAACCTCAACAGTAACGGGGAAGTGAGGAAGGGGGGAAGTTTTGGGGGAAGGATAATGAGTTCAGTTTTGGATATGTTGAGTTTAAGATGCCTGTGGTACATCCAGTTTGTGATATCCAATAGGCATTTTGAAATGCTAGATTGGGCAGTCAGTAGAGGTTAGGGATAAATAAGCATATCTGAGAATCATCAACATAGAAATGATCATTGAAACCATGACAGTCTATAGATCACCAAGTGAAACAGTATAGAAGAACCAGAGTAGACCCCTATGGGCACTCACTGTTAGCATGTATGACTTGAATGAAGAATTGGAAAAGGGGATGGAATGATGATATAGGAAGAAAGAGAACCAGGAGAGATCAGTTGTCATGAAAATTTAAAGAGAAGAGAGTATCAAGAAGAAGAGGGTGATAGGTAGCTTTAAAGATGAGAAAGGTGAAGAAGAATGAGAATTGAGAAAAAGCCACTAGATTTGGCAATTGTTACTAACTTTGGAAAGAACAGTTTCAGTTGAATGATGAGGTCTGAAGCCATAGTACTGAGTCAGCATGATGAAACCTGGCATGTATTGAAAATAGATAGGAATTGATGATCTAATTCTAAAATGACATGTACCTGAGTTAACTGAAAAGAACTCTCTATTGCCCAAGAAGAACACTTCATTGCATTCCTGAGCTTAAAGAAAAATGATTTCCCCAGGTACAGGGATTTGGGACATGGATTGTTACTGACTGGGTCCTGAGATAAAGACAAATTTGGTTTCCTCCTTCACGTTCTCTTTTTGGCCCCCCATCCTGCATCTTCTGACCTTCTTTCTCTTAGCACAAGTGACTTTCAACCTGATGAAGGCTTGTGAGCTAAAAAAGGGAGAGTGGGTATTTAAGGCAGAAATGATGGGAAGAAAGTGAGAAAACAGATGAGGAAGGGAGAAATGAATGGGGAGGGAAATCTGAATGCTACCTCAGAGAAAGGATTTGGGGTAAGGCAAAGATAAAGGTAAAGGCATTGGGAAGGTAAAGGTATAAGAAGAAGAAGAGAGAGAATATGAGGCAATGGATAGAGAACCAGGCCTAGAGTCAGGTAGACTTGAGTTTAAATCTGGCCTCAGACACTTACCAGCTGTGTGACCCTGGGCAAGTTACTTAACCTCTGTTTGCCTCAGTTTCTTCATCTATAAAACAGGGACCATAATAGCACCTGCTTCTCAGGGTTGTTGTGAGGATCAAATGACGATGATATCTGTAAAGCACTTAGCACAGTGTCTAGCACATAGTGTTATATAAATGTGGATGAGGATGATGAGGATGAGGATGAGTGTAGTAGTGTTAAACTGATGGTAATTAAGGTTGTTTAACCACTCTTATTTCCCCCGCATTAACTCATCACCGAGAAGAGTTTTTCAATGACAAATACTCTTTTTCTATTAAGGGAAGTGGTAGGAAAAGATCTGTAATTCTCTTTATCTTTTTGTTAGCCCAAAGTTCCCAGCCAAAGAGAAGCTTCTGTACCAACGTCTGTCTTCTCCAGGGATGTTTCCTTTCAGTTGTTTCCTCCTACGTTGTATTCCCAGTAAGTGCAACCAGGACTAGCCAACTGCCAGGCTATGACAGTTCATAAAGACAAAGTAAACATTTAAAACCAAGCAGGTTAAAGATACTTTCCTTCCATGTCCAGAAGAAAAGACTCCAGGCTCTACTAGAGGAGAAGAGACACAGGATTGCCACTTTGGGGGTCTCTAGTGTTTAGTGGTGATGGTGTGGTGACTTCAGCAACATAGACTCATGCCTGACTGATCCAAGCACTTGACTTAATTGTTTTCAGGAATGCAGTGATACAAGACAATTCCCAAAGACTCGTGACTGATGATGTTCTACATCCAGAGAAAGAACTATGGAATCCACATGCAAATTGAAGCATACTATTTTTATTTTTTCGTTCATTTTTTCATAGTTCTTCCCTTTTATTCTATTTTTTTCCTTCACAGTATGACTAATGTGGAAATACGTTTAACATGATTGTATATGCGTAGCCTGTATCAGATTGTTTGCTACTTGGGGAGGGGAGAGGTGAAGGAGGGACATTAGAAGAAAAAGGATATGACATAGGCTAATACTGGGGGAAAGAAATAAGAAATTAAGAAGTTTGGGGACATTGTTGAAGGCGTTTGGAGGTTGGGGGTTCTTCCTTGTGGCTTCAGCTTCTAAGCTAGAATGTATCACAAGGATGTGTCAACATTGTTCGTTGAGCAGAACAAGTGCTTAATAAATGTTGGTTGAATTTCATTTAGTGCTGCTGAGGTAGGCAGAGGTGGAATGCTGATGTAGCAAGAGCTGTAATTCCCATGGAGTTAGGCATATTTACTTTGGCTCTGTGAGGAGGGACATGTGTTGGCATCTACCTAAGGGTGTGTATGACCAGAGGTTGGTCCTCATGTATCTCTGCAACTAGAGTCTACATCATAAATGATTGAGCCAGAAAGAACCTATAAGAATAATGGATATAAGGATTGAGAAGATGTAGTTTCTAGTCTCTTTCGAGAAGGTTTTTTTGGAGGAACCAAGTCAATGTTATTTTGGACTTTCATGGGTGGGGGTATAGAAGCAGTGGGGGGAGGGAGGACTTCTCCTTCCTCTCCCATCAGCTATGGCAGTTACAAAAATATGTCAGTGAGAATATGTGCCTGCCTGGGTGTCCCTGAGACTAGACCTCAGTCAAGTGTCTGCCTGGATGTTCTGTTTTGTATTTCTTTCCCTAAGCCCTGGTCACAAATAGTAGTTCTGAGAAATGAATATTTCCAGACCTGGTGGCTACCTCTGAGTTTGAGAATGGGTGCTGGTTGTTAAGCAGGAGGTGATTTCTTCAGTGGATTCTGGGAAGAGATAACTCTTCTAAGAGAATTCTGCCACTGAAAACTTTTAACAAGCATTGCCTTGATTGGTCAGAATTTCTGGCCTTGTGAGTTATTTAGACAGTATAGACCTGAGATAAATATGAAATACTTATTGAGCAGTCCTACAAAGTTGACTTCCCTTCCAAGGAGAGTATAATAGGTGCTATAGATTACCATTCCACGTTTTTAGTATTTCTCAATGCCGGCTTATGAGGTTTTTGTGTTCTAAGTATTTCTTTTGTAGTGAAGGAAATAAATGTCTTACATCTGATATCTACTTTGGGCATTGAGAATACTTTTTGAAATTGACCCTTTTAGGAAAGACCTTAGACTTAAGCTTTGTTTAAGAAACTTTCCATGGAATTCTGAGGTGGAGGCAAAAATAAACCAGAGATTTTCATAAATGAACTTGATTCTTTCTCTTCAGGGTCAGGATCCTCTAAGACTAAACCTTATCTGTGTAAGTCTAGAATCTCATGGAAGTTTAGGCTGGAAGTGGTGAAGCTAACAGCTGCCCATCAAAGATTGAGCCCAGGAAATTCATCAGATTGATTCCTCTACCAGAGATGCCATATCTTGTGAAGGGCCAGCCCAGTGATCAAAAAACCTGCCTAAGTAAATCCAGAGCTGCTGGTGTCTAGCCCAGCAGAGGACTGACCTATCTAACAGAGATGCCATGCCCTTTGAAGAAAGAATCTCAGTCAAACAACAGAGCAACTCATTTATCCTGGCAGCAACCTTCATCTGGATTCTCTAGAGAAAGGAAAGACCCTGAGGCCCTGCTGAGAATTGCCTTTGCCCCATGTGTTCCTTATATATGTGACTTATCACCATTTCTTTTAGAGATATATACCCACTTCACCCCCCCTACTCCCTAACCCTCATCATGAACTCTGTGTGTGATAATGGGAAAGTGTGCTCCAGATTTTGGAAATTCTTTGTAACTATTGTTATTAGTATGAGTGAATGCCCTATCTAAAACTTATACTCAAATAGGTTATATATATATTCTCAAATATTGGTTAATTGTTGATGGGAAACACCATGGCAGAGGCCCATGAGCTATAATATTAGGAGCAATCACTCATTTACTTACCCCTGGAACCTCATGTTGGACCTTTGGGGGCCAACCTCTCAATGTGAGTACAATATTTTTAAATTAAAAAAAATTTTTTTTTCAGCTAACCAGCACTTATTTTCTCCTCCTTTTCCTCAAAAAAGAACAAGAAAATCTTTGTAACCGATATGTATATTCAAGCAAAACTAATTCTCATATTGGCTATGTCTAAAAACGTGTGTCTCATTCTGCATATGTAGTGTCAAAGGCAGTGAGTGGCATTCTTCTTCACTGGTCTTCTGGAATAGTGGTTGATCATTGCCTTGATCGGAGTTCTTCATTCTTTCAAAATTCTTTTAACAAAGTTGTCATGCTAGTATTGTTTTCCTGGTTTTTCTCACTTTATTCTGTACCAGTTAATACAAGTCTTCTCAGGTTTCTCTGAAGCCAACACTTTTGTCATTTCTTATTCAAATAACACACCAATATATTCAAATACTGTACTTGGTTTGGTCATTCATCAATTGATGGATAAGGAGTACTATTTTTACAAAGCTCTTTCCTTATAACATCTACATGAGATAAATTATCTCTATTTTACCAATGAGAAAAATGAAACAAACAGGTTCAATTACTTGCCAAGGCTAAATGATTTATTTGGTTGTGGTCACAGTTTATAAGTGCCAGAGGTGGGATTTGAACCTGTGTTATTATATAACTCTAAATCTAGCCCTCTACTATATTAGGCTATCATTTTTATTTTGTAATAGCCAGAGTAAGTAAGATATAACAAGGTAAGAGGGCAGTACAAGCAGCATACACATTCAGGTATCAATTATTTTAATGATATAATTTGGAACTTACAGAATTTTTTATAAAATTAATACATATCATTTATTTTTACATTGAGATAGTATGGCACAGGGAGAACTGGTTTCAGAACCCAGAAGGTCAAGATTCTTGTGCTACCTCTGACACATACTAGCTGTGTAACTTGGGAAAGTCACAACCTCTCAGTGTCCTAGGTAATTCTCTAATAGTTGCAGAGAGGATGCTAGTTTGCATTGCTATGGGGAATTTCCCCATCTGACAGTTCCCTATATTTCTTTCCTAATCTCTGCCTTGTTTTAATAACATTTTCATTTCCAAATATATCTCTCCCTACTTCCCTACCCAGAGAACAAGCCCTTGTAACAAAGAATTTGGAAGACAAAAAAAAAACCCACAGTGGAACTTACAGAGTTGAAAACGTAGGACTGATTCATTCATTCCCTCCCTGACCTTGTTCCTGACTTTCTCTGCATTTCAACACCATGACTTCTTTACTACTGGCTCAGTCTGGAACTTCCCTCATTACCTGGAGCTTCCCTGCCCTACAATAACAATCCCCCCTATAGCCTTTTCAACCTGTTATATATGGCCCTCTTGCCCTACTTGTCTCATTGGTGAATTCCTCCTGGAGCCTCCATTTTGTGGAAGGGCCCAAAAGGCCATTCTTTTTGCTTGTATTTGTATCCTTATTTTTTAGCACAGGGCCTGGCACATAGTAAACACATGAAAAAATGCCTGTTTCTTTCCTCCCTCCATCTTTTCCTTCCTTCCTGATTCATTTTGTAGAATATAAAATCTCAACCCATAACCAACGTTTAGGCATATGGCCAAGAGGATATACTTTGCCTATACTCAGTCTTCATTCATCTTTCATTCTTGTTTATTGATCCTGTGGTCAAATCTCTCATAGTATTATTGTGATAAAATGCCACATCAGTGCTGGTGGATTCTGGGAATGTGTCTCTATCTCCATGGTGACTGTAATGCAAGTTTACAGTCCTCAAAGAAGGAAAGTGGGTTTCAAGATGAAAAGTAAAGGGAAAAAATTATGAGAAGATGTAGAAGTCAGGAGGTTAGAGAAGAAAAGAATATGACAGCAGAGGAGGAAAGAGAACTGCTACAGATAGTTTGAAGATATAGAGCCTAGTAATACCTAGTGATATTACTGGGTCAAAGGGTACGCTATGCACATTTTAGTATTTGTAGTTATTCTGGATGGAATTTCTCTTTCTTGTTCTGCCTACTGGGTTTATTAACCAGACAGGCTGATAATTTTTGTAGGGTTATTTCTTATCCTGCTACTTCACAACAATATCTAGCCCCTTTTTGTATTTGATCTCACATATCCACTAAGTTGATATAAAATTTTTTAATTCAAACAAAAGAAAAAATGCAAATACCTTGTAATGGCATAGCCATATACATATAAAATTTATCCTTCCCTTTAAGGAGACCAGAAAGTATTCTAGGTATGTCTTACATGAATTTCAAACATAAGATTCCTTTGTTATGTAGCTAGGTCCATGGGGTAATCTCTGATTTGCTGGACTGAGCTCCTTCCAGTGGAGCTAGACATGTTCCCTGGCTCCTTTATGAAATGACATAGGGACCTTTTGATTGATCCCTAGTGACTAGGGGTTACATTGAAGATAATTGGTGGCTGAACATCAGGAGGATCACTCTTGTCCACACCTCTTTGTGACATACAAGAACTATCTTAACAACCTTGGCCCTTCTCTTTTTGGAATTCTAGCACTTCCCAGTAAGGTAAGGAGATTTCTCTCTCTTTCCTCCTTCCCCCACATTAGTGGTAATGATGGTTTCCAACAGAAAGACATAGAATCAGGAATAAAGGCTTGCCTAATTGGATCTGAGGTTGGACATCAGGTCCTGGTTTGTTGCCTTCTACATTTGTTTCCTTTCCTAAATATGGATCAGTGACTAATGATCATAAGAAAAGGGAAATGTTTCTAGCGTTGTTGGTTATAGAGATTTGGGTCTCAGACAACCAGAGGGAGGAAGATTTCCTTAAAAGTATATTTCTTAGAGAAGAATATGACTACTACCAACCAGTATTACCCTTTTTCTGAAGGAAGAAAGTCCCATCCTAGTTGGCCAGGACATCTGGACTTTGTGAGTTGTCCAGGCAGTACAAGTCTGAGGTGAATTTGTAATAACTATTTAGCAATCTCACAAACAAAAGATCTCTGGCTTCTGGGTAGAATATAATGTATGCATCGAACTTTGAGAACTTTTTATGAGAAATTTGATGTTTTCTGTATTTCTTAATGAGTCTTTTGTAGCTAATGTATTTTTCTGTGGTGAAAGAAATAAGCAGTAGTCCTATAGTTAATACACATATTATTGCACATTAACCACCTTTTCTAAAATTATTCTCACTCAAGTTATTCTAAATTTAGTTTTATTTATATTTTATTATTATGTTATATTTATACATTATGTCACATGCAATGCATTATATAATATTTCTATTTTATTGTTATTATATTATTTTTCTAAATTATTCTAAAATTATTCTCCACATTTTGTGGAGCCCTAGAGAAGTGCCATATGTAAGCTTTGTTTTAGAGATTTCCCTAGTTTTACCAGAATGCAAATAGGTGGCACAGTGGACAGACTGCCAGGCCTACAGTTAGAAAGACCATCTTCCTAAATACCAATCTGACCTCAGACACTTACTAGCTGTGTGACCCTGGGTAAGTCACTTAACCCTGTTTGCTTCAGTTTCCTCATCTGTAAAATTATCTGGAGAAGTAAATGGTGAACCCCTCCAGTATTTCTGCCAAGAAAACCCCAAAGGGGGTCACTGAGAGTAGGATACAACTGAAGAAAATGACTGAGAAAAAAAATGGTAGAATAGGAAAGAGAAAAACCAAAATCTTCTCTTTGAAGTGAGAACTTCTAGGATTGAACCCTGGGGTATATAAACCCAGAGTCTCTTCTTGAGGCCCCCTAGCCTTTGGGGTAGAAGCACAACCTCTGGTATTTCATCATTACTCTCATTACCGAAAATGCTCTTTTTAATAGCCAGTAATCTCTTATTTGCCAGATTGAATGGCCTTTCCTCAATCCTCATCCTCCTTGGCCCCTCTTCAGCCTTTGACATTGTCCACCAACTCCTTTTACTTGATACTCCCTTCTGTCTAGGTTTCTGTGACACCATTCTCTTGGTTCTTCTTCTACTTACCTGACCATTTCTTCTCAATAGCCCTTGGTGGATCTTCATGTAGGACACTCTCACTAACCGTGAGTATACCACAAGGTTCTATATGGGCCCTCTTCTCTTCTCCTCCTATACTATTTCACTTTGTGATCTCATCAGTTCTCAGGGATTCAATTCAATAAACATTTATTAAGCATGTACTACATTCTAGGCATTATGATAAGCTCAATTATCATCTCTATGCTGATGATTTTTATTTATCTAGCCCTAACATCTCTGCTGATCTCTCGTCTCACATTTCTGGTCCACATTTCTGTCCCGGACACCTCAAACTAAATGTCTCATAAGACATTTTAAACTTGACATTTCCAAAGCTGAACAAATTATCTTTCACCCTAAATTCTCTCCTCCCTGTTACTGTCCAAGGTACCACCACCACCCAATCAACCAGATTCACAGCCTCCCCCATATCCAACCTGTTCCTAAAGCCTATAGATTTAACTTTCATATTTCTAATACATGACTTTTCTCCTTGGACCACCTCACGCCTCATCACATAGGGGCCTTTTGATTGGTCTCGCTCCGTTCCAGCCCATTCTTCACTTAGCTGTCAAAATGATCTTCCTAAAATGCAGATCTGACCATATCACTCTCTATACTAAATAAACTCCAGTGGCTCCCTTTCATCTCTAGGATCTAATATAAAATTCTCCATTTGGCATTTGAAGTCCTTAAGAACATGGTTTCTCCCTACCTTTCAAATTTTCTTACATCTTCTACCCCCATTCCTTACCAAACTTTGTGATTCAGTGACACTGGCCCTCTTGCTGGTCCTTAAACAAGAAAATCCACCTCCTAACTTGGGGCATTTTCACTGGTTGTTACTCATACCTTAAACGCCCTTCTTCCTCATCTCTACCTCTTGGTTTTCTTCAATTTCCAGGTAAGATCTAATATTCTACAAGAAGCCTTTCCCAACCCCTTTTAATTATAGTGCCTTACCTCTCTTATGTCTAATTTATTTTCTATATGTCTTGTTTGTACATAGTTGTTTGCACAGTGTGTCCCCTGTTAGACTGTGTCTTTCTTGAGATTAGGGATTAGAATGGACTCAGGGAAGATGAAGTAGGTCAGAAAATTTTCTGTTCTTCAAATTTCCTTCCAAAAAAAAAAGATGGAACATCACCTCATTGCAGCAGAAATAAATATGGGGTAAAGCAGTTGTCCTCCTAAGACAATTTGAGAAGATCCCAGGAATGACCCAATCTCTAAGAGTGGAGGTTTGGCCTGAGTGAAGCCCTCAAACACCTCCAGGCCAGCTCTGCAGAATCAACAAACAACATGCCCTGAGGGCAGCTAGGTTGAGAGGCAACCTTGTTACTAGAGCTTCCAGTGCCTCATCTCTGCCTCCTGGCTTCCTTCAGGTTCCAGGTAAGATCTAATATTCTACAAGAAGTCTTTCTCAACCTTTTTAATTACAGTGCCTTGACTCTATTATTTCTAATTTATTCTCCACAGTGTGAGGATATGACAGATGAGTAGGAAAAGATTGAAGGAGCTTCCACTGTCAAGGGGCAGCAAGCACAGCTGTGAGTATGTGAGAGTGGTGAATGCAGACATCTGGTGAGAGAAATAGTGAGAGATAGTACAGCACCAGACACAAGGGTCCCCAGAAATCTCAAGGCAACAGTGCAACACTGGTAAATAGTCAGTGCCTGTAGCCACTGGTACAAGAAACCTGAGATAACACCCTTTTCACTCTAAGCGCAGCACTCAAATTTAAAAGAAAGAAAAAGGTCAGCAACAACAACAATAACAAAAGATGAACAAAAACCAACAAAAAAAGAATCTGACCATAGAAAATTATTATGGTGACAGGGAAGACCAAGGCACAAACTCAGAAGAGGACAACCATGTCAAAACATCTACTGGGAAAGCCCCAAAGAAAAATGGGAAGTGGACTCAAGCCCAGAAAGAAGTCATGGAAGAGCTCAAAAAGGAGATTAAAAATCATATAAGAGAGGTAGAAGAAAAAATGGAAGTCACAGTCTAACAGGGGACACAATGTGCGAACAACTATGTACAAACAAGACATAAATTAGAAATAATACAGGTAAGGCTCCATAATGAAGAGGGGCTGGAAAATGTTTCTTGTAGAATATTAGATGTTACCTGGAAAAAATGGGAAAAGGAATGAGAGTGATGCAAGAGAATGATGAAAAAAGAGTCAACAACTTGGAAAACTGCTTAAAATTGGCCAGTTAGAATTGGTCAAATGGAAAAGAAGATACAAAAATCCACTGGAGAAAACAACTCCTTAAAAAGTACACTTGTCCAAATGGAAAAGAAAGTACAAAGGCTGATTGAATAAAACATATAAACGCACACACACATATATACATAAAGTTAGAATTGGGCAAGTAGATGCTAATGACTCCATGAGACATCAAGAACCAATCAAACAAATTCAAAAGAATGAAAAAAAATGGAAGAAAATGTAAACTATCTCATGGGAAAAATAACTGACCTGGAAAATAGATCCAGGAGAGACAATATCAGAATCATTGGACTACCTGAAAGCTGTAATCAAAAGTAGGAACTACAAAGCATTTTTCAAGAAATTACAAGGAAAACTGCCCTGATGTCCTGAAACCAGTGTGCAAAATAGGGGTTGAAAGAATTCACCTGTCATCTGCTGCTCCACCAGTCATATTACTGCTATAATGTTCACATTATAGTCAAATTTCAGGTCAAGGAAAAAATACTACAAGTGGCCAGAAAAAATTTAAAATACCTAGCCAGTCTAAAATACCTGAGTATATACCTGCTGAAATGGACACAGGAACTATATGAACATAAACATAAAACACTATTTATATAAGTAAACTGAGATCTAAATAATTGAAGTAATATTTATTGTTCATGGGTAGGTAAAACCAATATGATTTTTTAAAATGACAGTTTTACCTAACTAATCTATTTATTGAATGTCATCTCAATTAAATTACTAAAAAATTATTTTGCTGAGTTAAGAAAAATAATAGCAAAGTTCATTTGGAAGAACAAAAAGTCAGAAACTTCAAAGAAATCAGGAGAAAAAGATGTAAGGAAGTAGATTCAGCAATCTTAGACCTTAAACTATATTATAAGGTGAGAGCATTGTTGAAGTATAAAAAGGATAGTATCAATTATTTTAAATTAAAATTATCTTGTATAATTAAAACCTATGTAGTCAAGAACAGAAGGAATACAGAAAATTGGGGAAAAACTTTCATAGACAATCTCTTAGACAGGATATGATTGGGCTGGAATACTGCTGTGGTGTAGGAAATGATGAACTGGTTGAATTAGAAAAGCATGGAAAGACTTGGACCTGTGAAGGAAGATGCTATCTACCTTCACAGAAACAGATGACAGGAGGAAATAAGCATAGTACGGTCATACATGTAGGTGTATGAATATATGTGTGTATGTTTATAAATATGTATATATGTGTGTATGTTTATAGATGTCTATGTAAGTATGTATGTGTATATATATATGTATACATATACACATACATACACACACATATCCATACTTCATTGTATCTATCTTTAAGGAGGAGGGGAAAAGTAAAGTTAAAATGTACACAGCAGGGCACAAAAGAAAACCAACAAGGAAGCAAAGAAAAGTTGGGCAGCTTTGAAAACAATGTGTATGTGTAGTATTTATTATGTAGGTTTTCTTGGAATGTAAATGTACTGTTTTATGTTGAATCCTCTCTTATGGTCTGCTATGTACATGGCAATGTTTTTTTTTTCTTTTCTCATTTTGTATTTAAGTCTAAAATAAAAAAAATTTCCAAAAAAAAAAAGAGAGATTAAGGATTATCTTTTCCCTTTCTTTATATCCCCAATGCTTAGCAGTATACCTAGTGCATAGATGGCACTTAATGTTTACTGGTTGACAAAATGTTGTCATTCCCATGTTTTTTCCCTCTTAGCACCTGAAACATTAATATGAGACAACCAGCTGATGTAGGAGGCTATTAAGAACAGGAAACTGTATGTGCTTCCCCACCCCTGCAAAGTCATTGGCCCTTGAGTCTCAAGGTCATGTGCCCTAACATATGGGGAGAATGCTTATCTCTGTTGTAAGGAACCACTATTCACATTGGGTCAGTAAGGGCGAATCATGTTTAGAGACAAATGGAGGAACCAGTGGCAACATAATATATACCCTCCTCCCACGGGAACATATTAAGTAACCACTTTGGTACAGTGCTTAGGTGCTAAGGCTACAAAAATAGAAATAATACAGAATGTACTCTCAAGAGTTAAAAAGTGAAAGAAATGTGAACAAGCAACTTTTCCTCACAGAACAAGATAAGGCTTAATTTTTATAACAGAAAAGCAAAAGAGGGAGAGATTATTTTTAGCTGGGCATTGGAAGAAGCTTTTATCAGGAGAAGAGATAGCCCTTGAATTCGGTCGAGAGAGGAGTGCATTCCACTCCACAGCGCCCAGAGGTGGGAGAGTTCAGGGAGAGATTGAAGAATACTCAGGAGTACAGTTTGGTTTGAACATTCTGTCCCAGAAGATTTGTTGTTCAGTCATTTCCGATTCTTCATGACCCCATTTATTTTTTCTTGGCAAAGATCCTGGAGTGGTGTGTTATTTTTTTCTCTCCAGCTCATTTTACAGATGAGGAACAAAGGCAAATAGGGTTAAGTGACTTGTCCAGGGTCATACAACTAGTAAGTATATGATGAGTCTATCCACTGCTCCACCTAGCTGCTTACATAAAGCTTAACAAAGAGAAGCACAACCTGATATTCCAGAGACTGAGGAAGGTTCTGTCTCCAGAGACTGAGGAAAGGCCTGACAGATGTGGGAGGAGGAAGGTTAGCAGCTTCCTTTTCCTGAGCCATTTGGAAGGCTGCCTTCCAGGCTTGCTCACAAAACTGCTGCTATGAAGCTAAACTGCCCTGGGAGTCTTAAGGAGCAGCCTCATGGGTTAGCCCCAGTCCCTCTGAGCTAGATTTCCTTGACAGCATGCTTTTCAAAGATTTTCCAGAGATGATTTCCTGAAGCTAAAAGACTAAAGCCATGTCATGAAGGGTCAGCAGATCTGGATTTTGATGAGCCGCCATGTTAGCACTGCAAGCTGCTCAGATTGTATAGGTGAGAGGTGAATGGGGAATATTTATTTGGGGGAATGTGGTGTGTCTAACGGCCTATTTGAATTCTTGACATTTCTATGTTTGTCTACATATCATCTCTCCCAGTAAACTGTAAGCTCCTTGGGAGCAGGGACTGTCTTTTACCTCTTCTTGTACTTTCTGTACTTAGCCAGTGCCTTGAATATAGCTGGCATTTAATAAACGTGTATTGATTGATTGTTCATGAGTGCCTGAGGATTCTTTTCATCTTGTGCATTTCCTATAATGGAAGAAATAAAGTCTGTCCAATACTCAGTATTCATATTGCACATGAAGTAATTATGTGGGAGTCAGGACTCTTAATCCACTTTGGGGAAATTTAGATATGAACTATGCTTAAGCTTTATTCTGGAGCTTCTAGATTAATTCTAGGTGGGGGTGGGGGTGTGGCAATGAACCAAAAAGAGATTACTCTGGGATCAGTTCTCAAAACTAGACCTAGATCTTTGTGAGCTAAAAATCCTTGCTGAGCTTGGGGGAAATAATGCGTGAGCTGGAGTAGGGGAGTGTAGAAAAGAGGGAGAGAAAGAAAGGGAGGAAGAGCAATGAACAAAAGAGAAGATAAAGGAAAGAAATTGTTGGAAATTGAAGAGAACAATGGAGAAATCCCTTTGATGGCTAGAATCTATCACACTCTGGAAGAGTGAACAGTTTACTTCTCCTGGGTTTGGGTTCAGCTGCATTGGCTGAAGATGTGGTATGAAATTTAGCAGAAAGGAAGTGGGAGTGATTGCATTTAGCTCAGCAGTGGCATCAGACACTGATGGCTGAGGGGTGGGGCTGGGCAAACTGGTAGGACAAGTCCTGAACTATTGAATTTCCTCCATTTGCCCTGGACTCACCTTCTTGGTCTCTTAAAGTGACTCTCACCAAATTTTGTTTCTCTTCCCTGCATTCTCTTCTTCTTGCTTGAAAACAGAAAGACAAATGGAAAAAGGGCAATTAGTTCCATGGCGAGCGCCCAGAAGAGTGTGACTCAGACTAATTGCTTTCCCTTCAGACTTTACTTCCTCCATGGATCCAGGGACGGGGCCTCTCCTTTATGCCTTTTGAAAGCTGTGAACAGAAACCCAGATTGAAGATTCCTGGTCGGTGATCCTAAGGCAGAGATGGAGAGAAGGGAGGCAGAGCAGGCCCATCTTTCCATTGCGTTATTACTGCTGCTGCTAGGAACATGGAAGGAAACCCAGGCTTGTGAGTCTGAGAATAGGCTGCTTCTTTCCTACAATGGGGACTATTGGGAGAGGCACTGGAGGGACAGGGGTGGCGACTGGAAGAAACTTCTGGTAATGGGCAGGGAGGGTCTAGGTGATTTTTTTTCCCTCTGACTTTACTTTCTCCATGAATCCAGGGAAGGGGTCTCTTTACGTCCTTTGAAATCTGTGAACATAAACACAGATTGAAGAATACTGGGCTGTGATCTTAGAATCACCTGCCTGAGGTGCTCAGTTGGGGTAGGGGGACTGGAGGTTGAGGTGCTGAGTAGGGTACACTAAGGGAAATGGTGAATATAACAGATCTGGGAGGAAATTGGGAAATTCTGCAACTGTCATATAAAGTTGCAAAAAAACCCCCCCAAAAACAGAGGACCCCTCCTATCCCATATCCCATCCCTAAAAGCCCCTCAGCGATAGAGCTGCCTAGATACAACTTGCCTGGAACTGATAGGTCCTATGGGACTAGAGTTAGGAGACTTCTGTACCTCTTTCTGACTCTGGCTAGACTGGGATGATGTGAAATTGGGGTAGCCTAGAGAGCTACCCAAAGATGCTCCCCAAAGTACACAGGCTTCCTGGCCAGTTGTGTTCTTAGAGCTTCCTGTAAGGGTTTCACATGTACATCTTCAGCCAGGTAAGCCAATTAACCCTTTTCTTCTCCCTTGGAACAATCTTCTAGCTGGGAGATTAGAGAGAGGGGATGTGCAGAGTGAGGACACAGGGTAGGATGCATGATTAAAATATCCCAAATGAAAGATCAGGTTCAGTTTCTCCATTTTCCTAGCCTTTCTTCCACATCTCCTTTTGTCCCCTTCCTTTCTCTATTATATAAGGGCCAGGTGGCATTGACAGCCACTGAGAACAGTTCCATGCACACTCTGGTGTGCACACTCTCCCTGTTGGTGGAAGTATTGAGTAAGTGCTATTTTTTATGATTTCCAGAGAGACCCCACCCTCTCACTCCTGGGCTTGTTGTGAAGGGGTGTGAAGTTGGTGGGATAGACCAATTAGAGCTTCTCTCTGCAGTCCCGCCCTCTTGCAAATCCTCATCTCCTTTCTTGAATTATGTAGTTCATTGAGTCCTTAGCATTGGCTCTGTTAGAAGCAAGCCTTCATGCTTGGATCCTGCATAGAATCTGTTTTCTTAGCATAGAATCAGTAATCAAATAAACAGGACATAGTAACTAGAAAACAATACCTAATGAACACGTAAAACATCTATGAAGTTGTACTTTAAGATCACTCCTCTCCTAGAATCAGCCCTTGAAACTGCCCAGGCATAGGATCAATCTGGATTTGGGAGAGCTAGGAAACATCCAGCTTAAATTAGTTTAGTTCGCCACCGTTCCTCCTCTTTAGGCAGCAAAGGAGTGCTCCCTGGAAACTTGACATATTAGATGAAGAGGTGGAAACTCTGGTAGTTAACCCTGGGCCTGGGACTTTAGCAGGAGACTGTGAAACTTGAGATCTGGCATAAACTGGAACTTGGGTGGATTGGTACTTAGAAGAGAAACAGAATGAGAGGGAGTTAGTTCATTGCTAATAAATCCTTGTTGACCAACCTGGGTATTTCAGATTTTTGCCACGTGTTTTTTGGCCTTTTCCACTGTCTGCTTATTAACTAGTGGCTGAATATATCAGAATGAACACTTCCTTACCGCTTCTACTCACTTCAAGTCCCTAGCCCATTCCATCTAGGGAAGCCTAGGGAATCTCCCAAGAAACTAGGATTGGAGACCCTCTGAGCAATGAAGCATTTTGGGTCAGACACTTGAGTGCCATAGGCAAGGTTTGGTGATTGAGCTCCAGCTATGTATCTAGGGAAGTATCCAGCCCCCATTACAGCAAGGATGACTTGATCCACTGCAAAACAAACACTCATGTGCCATGAAGGGTTGAATTTTTCGGAATTAAAATATGCTTTTGTAAAATAAAAATTAATGTTAAACTATACTCATTAAGCACAAATAAATACATTTTAATGTTTTTGGCTGGCCACTTTGGAATTACGATTAGAGTGAAGGATAACCATTGCACAGCCTGGCTAAAGCCTCAAGGCATGCTGAGGGAGAGGCAGGCATGAATAGGTCAGGCAGATCAAACCACCACCACCATCTTGTCCAGAACTCTGTACCCAAGGCCTTGGGAATAGTAATGCTTGTGATCCAGTGCCCTAAGGCATCATCCTGGCAAGCAATCTCTGTGGAGATGCCACCTGGCAACTGCTCCTTTAAGTGCTGTAGTCACACCTACTGAAGACCCAGAAAGGAAAATTCTTGCCACCAAAACCCTGGGCACTGCCAAAGGGTTCAACATAGAAACCAATATGATTTTAGCATTGGAGATGACGTAAAAGAAGTATTAACATCCGCTTTGGTGTTGCCCCCAAAGAACCTTGGTACCTTTCCATCTGAATTTCAGCTAGAACCTTCCCTACTTGTTGTCTCCCCGCACTGGAATGTGAGCTCCTAGAGAGCAGAGACTGTCTGGCCTTTCTCTTTTGTAGGCCCAGTGCTTAGCACAATGCTTCACACATAGTAAGTGATGAATAAATGTATCAGTCAGTCAGTCATTCAGCCTGGATGACATTCTGCTATCCTCAGAAGAAAATGAGGAAGGCCCTCAGCACACTGTGAATTGGTGGGAGGATATGGGCAAGAATCACATGGGCGGACATGGGTAGGTTGTGACCTACATGAGAGCTAAGATCCCTTTGCATATATGAGTCATATTTAAATGCATCCTTCCTCATGTCCCACTATGTAGTACAAATCTCTGTGTATTGTTTCCTAGGCAATACCTATTTCTACTTCTGCCTACTTCTAGTTCTAGCTCTGGAATCAGCCTTATTTACTTACCTTCTTTTTGGTAAGTTGGAAAGGTACATACTCAAGCCTATAGATTGTTAACCATATGACTGATATCTTGGAGATGTTCCTGGCCCCATGCCTCCTGAATTCTGCTCACTGGTGGCCAAGACCTTTCACTTGACCTATTGGATTCCTACCATTACAGTTGATACCTTGGAATCCTCAGCTACTGACTTGACTTTAGGTTCTTTAGACCCTGTCTTCCTCACAGTGGGGGACAATACCACATTGTCATGTTCTGCTTAGCCTGAATGGACCAACCTAATCCTGTTTCCACCCATGGTCCAGCATGATGGCAGGAAAGCATTCTAAGAATATTTGCACAAACTTTTGCAATGCATGAGCCAATAGGATGTGGTAGGAACCCAAAGTGAAGTCAACATCTTGGAAAGAAACCAGGAGAGGTTTACTCATAAGAGAATAATGAAATAATCTACTTCTCCCAACCCCAAAGAGGAAAATGAGACAGAAAAATCCTCATCATACATTTTTTCACTTCCTGTATTTGGTATTTTAGCCAAACTGGCCTTCTTGGTGTTTCTCACACAGGACACTCCATCTCCTTCCCCTACCTTTGTGCTGGCTGTCCCTTATATCTGAATTACATACCCTACTCACCCCTGCTCTTTAGAATCCTTTGTTTCCTTCAAAACTCAGTTCAAATACAGTTTTCTACATCAAACCTTTACTGATTTGTGTCCCCCTTTCTCTAGATGCTAGAACCTTTCCCTTGAAAATAACTTTGTATTTATTTTTATATGATTATATGTTACCAACATCCATTTATTAAACACTTACTATTATCCAGACATTGTGCTAAGTAGGCACTGGAGATACAAAAAAAAGCAAAAAAAAAAAAAAGTTGTCTCAGTCCTCACAATCTAACAGAGGAGACAACATATAAATTACACATGATAAAAAGTAGAAGGAAGGCAACTGTGATGGGAAGACCATTAACAGCTAAGGAGACAAGAAAGGGCTCCTGGAGGGGGTGACGCTTAAGCCCAGAATTTAAAGGAAGACCAAGATTCTAAGAGTCAGGGGTTGAGACAGAGAGACACAGAGAACAGCAAATGGCATAGAATGACTGGATCATGGAGTACATGGAGGGTGTATATTGGAAAAGTAGGAAAGGGTCAGGTTGTAAAGAGCTTGAAATGCCAAATGGAAGACTGATTTTATATTTGATCCAATAGAATTTATTGAGCAGGGTGGTGACATGGGAAGATATACACTTTAGGAAAATCACTCTTACAGCTAAGAGGAGGATGGATTGGGGTGGGGAGAGACTGGAAGTAAAGGAGACTAATTAGTAAGCTATTGTAATAGTCTGGGTGTGAGGGATGAGAGCCCGATCCAAGGGGGTGCCAGGTTGAGTGGATAGAAGCGGACATATATAAGAGATGTGAAAGTAAACATGACAAGATTTCATAATAAATTGGATATGTGGAGAGAAGGGTATATATACTGGAGATGTTATGGAGAAAAAAATAACAAGATTTAGCAAATTGGAGAGATGAGACAAGCAAGAAAGTATGTATTAAGAACGATATCAGTCTAGCTTGGTAGAAATTGACCTAGTTCATGGCAGGGATGACTTATTTTGTATTTGTATCCTGAGCATCTACTTCACAGTAGGCACTTAATGAATGTTCAGTGATTAATTGATCAATTGGACCAGCCCTGGTATAATGGTTTCCTTTCTTGATACATTACAGCCAGCATGCATTGCTGGAAGAGTGTCATGGTACCGCAGTATAAGATAATAATACAGAGGGATAAGTTCTTAAACTTTACAGACGTAAACTTTCAAGAATCCAGTCACTTCCATGTTGCAATGAGACATCAGAGTAGGACCTTCATGGAAATTAACATTGCAAATAAGCCGCAAATCCAAAAATTGGCTTTCATATGTATACAGAGCAGAAAGCGCTGTTGAGATCCTACGGTTACTATTAATGGTGTAACATGAAGGGGAAAAGCAGAATGAATTTAAATCCTTAACATTTACATCATGCAGCCTTTTTTCCTTTGCATTTACTGGCTAGACTTCTAGCTCAAAGACCAAACCTTAAATCCACTTCACTCTGGAGCTCATAGATTGGACAACAGGTCCCCACTCACCTAGCACAGAGTGACTATAAATACTAAATAGTTTCTTTTTTACCCAGGAATCCTGAGGGTCTTCCCTTCACAGTTTTTTTTTCTTTTTTTTTTAAATTAAAGACTCCATTCCTTGAGTAACTACTTAAAGAAGCCTATTCATTGAATGGGAGGATCTCACTAAAAGTGGGAATGTGATAAGACCTTAACCTAAAAGGGCCAGGGTTTCACATTGCACCCTGGGCCATCCTCAGTCGCCCTAATGATATTTGGCCACTGAACCCAGATGGCTCTGGAGAAGAAAGTGAGGTTGGTGGCCTTGCACAGTTTTCCCTCACTCAGGTCAAAGTCAACTGCAAGTCATGTCATCATCTTGATGTTGTGGCCCTCTTCTAGAACAAAGCACAAACACAACAACAACTTGTTTAGATATTGATGCTGTAATGAAATTATTGTTTGCTTATAGACAGATAAATGTGAATGAGTGATAAAAGCTACAAACTTTCACAGAAAAAAGAGTGATATCAGGTTGTAAACTTGGGTGACTAGAAGAATGGCAAACTTATTTGATAGTAACAGAGAAGTTTAGAAGAGGGTAGGGCTTTAGGGTGTGTGTGTGTGTGTGTGTGTGTGTGTGTGTGTGTGTGTGTGTGTGTGATGATAATGATGAGTTCTCTTGAGTATGAGGTATCCAAATTGAAACTACTTAGAGGGGAGAAACTAGGGCTGCTATCAATCCACTGTTTGTTTTCATCAGCTTATTTACATAAGATTCTTTCTAGGAGTTTTGAAGGATATCACTGAGATAGAGAGGCACCATGTCAGCTGATAGAGGGCTGAGGCCTGTGAGTTCAAATCCTACCGTTGACTCAGACTGGCAGTGTCATCTTGGGCATAATCTCTCAGTGCTCCATGCCACTTTCTAAGTTACAAGGAAGATGCTCAGCTGCATGAGTCAAGAGAGTTTCAGTAGGGACTCAGGGTGATGATTAATAGTAGGAACACATCCCTCACCCCAACCGTCCACCAAGGTTTACCCCTAGGATCCTGAAAGTGAGTAGTAGCAGCATGGGATTTGCCCTTTCCCCATTGCTAAAGCTGCCAGTTTGAGGGTGGGTTGGAGTGAGTCAGCTAACCCAGAGGGAGAGGGAGAAGAGAAACACAGGACAGAGGACAGAGACAGGACAGAAACAGGACAGAGAAGTGAGAGAGGAGGAGAGGAAAGAAGGGAAGGGCAAAGGGAGAGAAAGAGAGAGGAGAAGGAAAAGGAAGAAGAGGGAGAGGAAAAAGATATAGATGTCATGTCAATTTAAATGCCACATTCATGAGCTACACTGATGTTGTATTTGGGTTGTAGTCATACCCAGGCTACACTAGTTTCTATTTTAGGAAAAGATGGGGGGGGTGGGGGAAGACTTGAGAGGAAGATGGAAGAATCTAGAAAAGTATGAATGACTTCCCACTACTATACAAAGAATTCAGTTTTCTGCAAAATTCTGAGCATTTGTTACTCTTGGGCAAATCTTTTATAAAATGTTCGTCACTTTTATTATTGGCATTTAATGTTCTGCAAGGACCTCCTCTAACACCTTCTTACCTAGTTCCTACTTTGCATCTGGCCTATCACATTTGGTTGGTTCCCTTGTTTTTCTGTAAGGAGTCTTTCTCTTTATTATTCTAGTTTGCTACATGTGGGTAAGGTCTGATCTTTTTGATCCATGGCACATGTTTTTCCTGGGTCTCTAGTATAGTGTTTAAACATGGAATTTTAGTGCTAGAAAGGGCCTTTGCAGATGATCTAGGCCAGAGGTCTCCATAATGCCTTGAGCAAGATGATCCATCATGGCATGTGAAGGAAATATGAGACCCGAGGCTATCAAACATGTCTGTAGCTTCTGTTTCTTCCACCATTCTCCTTTCCCCTGTCAGTTCCCAGGGCTGACTGAGCTAGCTACCACGTACCTTCTCAGACAGGCAGGTGGATAGGCAGCCATTTTCTATCCAGTTCCCTTTCCACTCTCACTCTCACCCTAGTCCTTGCAGTAACAGTACTCACCTTCTATGTTCCCTGGTCTGGTCTCTGAACGCCGTCTAGGCCACCTGGAAAGGGAACAGGTAAGCAGACCCTTCTTCCTTAGGAGCAGGGACATTTTGAGGACCTCATCTAGATGGCTGTCATGTGTGCTTCACAGGTTGGGGACCCTCCATGGACTCAGGTGACCAAACTGGACTGAGAGGGGAAAATGTATGGGCTCTTTACTGCAGGCCTACCTGGACTTTTCTCGAGAGGCAGCTAGGTGGGACCCCTTGGATCTGGAGTCAGAAAGTCCTGAGTTCAAATCCAGCTTCAGACACTTCCTCCTTGTGTGACCCTAGGCAAATTACTTAACCTCTGTCAGCCTTCTCTCTGCGACTGAAAAATCCTTTCCCTATAAGTCTGTATCAGCAGTGTTCCAAAATGGCCACAAGATGGAGGTGTTGCTCCATGGCAGTAAATTTACACATTTCACAGATTCTAAAATAGTGGGGTTTTTTCTTGATTTAAATAAAGTTGAGAATGAGGAAAAGGAAGACTTCGAGAATGTCTGTATTTTCAAACTTTAGGCAAAAATCCAAATATTTTTTATAATAATTCTGGCCACTTAAAAGTTGAGGATTTTTTTTAATTTAAAAAGAAAAATATGGAAGACAGAACGATATTAGTAAGCCATTCATATATCCATAGAAGGGTTCATGCTTTAGTTAGGAGTTGGATCAGAGGACCCTCTGAGTTTACTGCCACTCTTGCTGGACAGTTCTTACAATAGCCTCCTTTTCTCCCAACGTTTTGATGCACATGGAGACTGATTTTTCAAACACACTAACCACTGAGCTGTGTGTTTCCCTGATCACAGGAAACACACAAATAAGAGAAGTGGTAAATTTTTCTTTAAGTGTGTTTGTAGAAGGGGAAGGCTTGTGTGTCTTGGAGGCTTTCTTCCCTCTAGACGGGCTGTAGAATCCGGATTCACATTTCCTGACTGTCATGGAAATGATTTTCAAGGTTTCTTTGTTATCTTGAAAAGGTGTGACATTCCAGGTGGAGGGTTATTAGGGAGCTTTCAATAGTTGTGAAACCGAATTTCAAAAAGTAACTCTGGGTGCTTTTGGACTTTTCTCTTTTTTCTGTTTTTTTTTTGGGGGGGGGGGGTTGTGAGGGTTGTTGCCAGAGGGTTTTGCAGATCATAGAGAAGTCTGTTCATAATATTGCCTGAGGAAGGAAGAAAACCAGCGTTTATGAGGAGCCTACTATGTGGCATATTGTTTCACTATAATCCTGGGAAGGAGATGCTATTATGATTCCCATTTTACAGTTTAGGAAACCGAGGCTGACAAAGCTTAAGTGACCTACCCAGTATAGTACTGATTGATAGATAAATATCTAAGACTACATTTGAACTCAGGTCTACCCTGATTCCTGCACTGCCTAGCATCCCTAATGGAAGTTTTTTGGTTTGTGGTAGAAACCTGCAGTTGCAGAAATAAAGAAAAACAACTTTAGAAGGCCTTAGAAATGTGATCAAGGCCAGGACCAGTCATACCTCCCTAGGATCTAGGATGAAATAACCTATGGACAGAGGTGATAGAATCAAAGTATGGAGGAAGACATATGCTTTTAGTTATGGCCTCTGCTTAGGTTGCTTTGGCTTGACCACACTTATCTGTTACAGGGTTTTCTTGCTTTTAACTGAGAAGGTAGGGAATATGGATGGTAATGCCAAAAAAAAAAAAAAAACCCCAAAAAACCCAACGAAAAGTATGATACAGCTATAGCCCTGGACTTGGAGTCAGGAGAAGATCTGAATTCAAATCCAGCCCTGGACTTACTAGTTGTGTGACCTCTAGACCTAATTTCTAATTCAATTGTAGAGTGACCCTAGGTAAGTCACTTAACCCCTGCTTCAATTTTCTCTTCTGTAAAACAGAGATAATTATGGTCCCTACTTTCTAGGATTATTATAGGAATCAAAGGTGACAATATTTATAAAGCATAGTGCAGCGCCTAATACTTAATAAAATGCTTTTTCATTTACCTTTTCTAAGTGGAAATGTTCCTAGGGTTTTATGGTGTTAAGATAAAAACATTTCTCAAAACAAAAAGAAATCCAATGTGGAGGAAGTTGCTATATTTTACATATAAACACATATTCTTGGGGACAAAATCTTATTTTTCAAGTTTTTCATTGAAGTTTTAAAATTTATTTTTAGTGGCTCTTCATATCTATTCCTCTTCCTAGGTCCTACTCTAATGCATTATTCTAGTGCGGATCTAACCATAGGTTCTTTTTGTTTGTTCAATTTAAACTTTTATTGTCTTTTGTTTTTATGTCACCTTTATTTTCAAAAATATATCTCCTTTTCCCCTCTCCAGATTGCCATCTCTAGTTAAGAAGAACAAAAAATAATTTATTGCTGTATATTTTGAATCCTTTCATGTTCTGCTATGACCATGGTGATGAGTTTTTTCTTTTCTTGTTTTGTATTTGTTTTAATATTTAAGTTTATAATGTTTGTTTTTCTTTTCTTATTGTGTATTTAAGTTTAAAATAATTTCTTTTTAAACAAAGAATGAAAAATAAAGGGAAGCGGGGCAGCAAAACTAACCCACACATTAATGACATATTCTTCCACACAGGCTAGTGTCCAAACCCAGGTCTTACTCTATTATCAGGTCTATTTCCAGGTACCAGACTGATGATCAAGGTCCAAGTAGACCCTCAGGCATATCCTCCTTCCCCTCTTCGCACCCCTCAATAGAAGGCAGGAGGGAAGGGCATGGCTATTTGGTGGGGTGGAAGGAGCTGGAGACTGAAAGGAAGTTTTAAAATCATTAGTTAGTAACCATTTTTTTTTTTTTAGAAATGGCAGCTCATGGAGAAGCATATCCAAACTTAATAGTAGCTTTCTTGCGGGGAGGATGTGGAAAAAAAGAACCAAGTAAAAAACGTACACAGTAGAGAGCAAAAGAAAACATAAGGAAGCAAAGAAAAGATGGATAGTTCTCAACTGTGTATTATTATATATCATATATAATATATAATGTTATATTATATGTTATTATATATTATTATATACAACACAATGTGTAATATTTATCATACTGGCTGTCTTGAAATGAAAATTTATCCTTACAAAAAAAAGAAATGGCAGCTCATGGAGACCATCTTCTAAAGGTGAAAGGTTGATCACTTCACATGTATTTAGAAAGTATCCACACTGATAAAATAGTTACTCTTTAAAAAAAAATATTTTGCTGTTGTTGAGTTATGTCCAACTCTTCCTGAGTCCATTTGGGGTTTTCTTGGCAAAGCTACTGGAGTGGTTTTCAATTTCCTTCTCCTGCTCATTTTACAAATGAGAAAACTGAGGCAAACAAGGTTAAGTGATTTACCCAAGGTCACACAGCTAGCTAGTAAATATCTGAGGCTGGATTTGAACTTAGGTATTCTTGACTCCAAGCCTTGTGCTCTATCCACTGTACTATCTAGCCACTCTGAAAAATATTTAGAAAATATCTATTATCCCCACTAAGCAGTGAGATAGAGAACTGGCCAGGAAGCCCTAAGTTAAAATCCTGCTTCTCATATTGCCTGGGTAAGTCACATAGTACTTGAAAGACCAAGGTCTGAACACATGCAATAAATAAAAAAATTCTTTGAAACAAAAATTTTCATGCTACTATTGTGTGTGTGTGTGCGTGTGTGTGTGTGTGTCTTATGAATTAAAAAAAAAGTGCACTGTGTCTTAGCAGAGGTATTCTTAAATTCTGGTCTTTCTAGTACTCCTAGTACCTCTCAGTGCTCTATTCAACTCAAAGACTAGACCATAAATTTCATAGAAGATGCTAGGAGTTTCCTCTCTTTATACGAGTGAAATCACAGGTCCAGTATCTATTCTCCACTAGAATTCAACTAGGCTGAAAATATTGATTAATTTGGGGAAGGAGAGAGGACAGAAAGACTCAATCACAAAAGGGCCTGACTCATGTCTTTTTATCTCATAGGGCCTGCCTCTCTGCAATATGATCTCACTGTTGTGTCCCAGCCAGAACCCAGCCAACCTCTCTACATGGCCCTTGGCTATATAAATGACCAACTCTTTCTTCACTATGATGGGGAGAGTAGAAAGGTAGAACTACAAAAACCATGGAATGATACAGAGGAAGGGAGAAAAGTCTGGGAAAGGGTGACCCAGGACCTTGAGGAGATGGGGAAAGAGCTGAGAGTGACCCTTCAAGACATTCTGAGACAGAACAACCAGAGTGACAGCCATGATGGTGAGTGTGAATGAATATGGGAAGAGAAGTAGTGAAGGCTATGGGAGATGGGGATGAGGGGGGAATGGGACTTTGGGCCTGTTGAGTCATGCCAGATCTTCCATTCTCACTTTCCCAGGGAGTCTCTTTATTTTGGAATCTCTAAAGGATCCCTAAGTTCCCTCATAATCTATTTGGGTGGTTTGGGGGAAAGGGGAGAAGGTTGTGCCCTAACTGAACACCAAGCAGCAAGGTGAAGATGGGCAGTAGTTATTCATCCTAGGGATGGGTGGTTTCAGGCTCTCACACCCTTCAGGCCACATTGGAGTGTGAGCTCCAGGGTAATGACAGCAGCAGAGGGTTCTGGAGATTCCGATTTGATGGGCAAGACTTCCTCACCTTCTACCGGGAGAAACTCAGTTGGACGGCAGCACATCCATCGGCTAAGAAAATTAAGGAGAAATGGGAGGACTGGTTCCAAAAGAAATTCCTCAAAGTCCATGAGGAAGAATACTGTTCTATTCGGCTCCAGAGATACTTGGCATCCTGGAAGGGGATCTTGGAGAGGACAGGTATGGATCCCAGGAGGGAGGTTTTCCTTTTGACTCATGGGTGTGATTTCTGTCCCAGAGATGGGGTATTGTGGGCTTAAAAGAGTTTACAGAGACAGACTTTCCTCTCTTGAAGTTTTCCTTATTCTCAAAAAATACCTCCACCCTGTATCTGATGAGACCCACACTACTCTATTTCAGAGCTACCAACTGATGTGACACCTGGACCCAACCCCGTATCCCATGGACCCCTGCAGGTTGAGTTACTTGTTATCAGCATAGGCCTGGTCTTTGCTGTCCTCCTTGTAGTTGGAGCTCAGCTGTGGAGGTGGTTGCGGGCAAAGCCAGGTATGTAAGACAAGTTCATTTATGGAGTTGAATAAAGGAGAATGTTGGGCGGTGGAAATAGCCTGATAGAACTAATGTCACTGTGGGCAAGGAGGGAACTTCTCAACAAATCTCTCCTGGCTCAGGGAGAGGTAGTGTTTGGTATCATCAATGTTTCCCCGTCTATCTCTTCTTTTCCATGTTAGAAGGAAAGGTAACAAATGTTTATCAAGTATCTACTAAGGGCCTTACAAACATTATCTGATTTGATCCTCACAAGAACGCTGGAAGGTTGGGTGCTATTATTGTCCCCATTTTACAGAGGAAGAGACTGAGGCAGATAGTGTTTAAATAGCTCTTTCAGGATCACATGGCTAATGGTCTGGACTTAGGTTTTCCTGACTCCAAGTCTAAAGATCTATCCATGTACCACTAATCCTGCTTCCGTCAGTAATAATAGTATCTCCAGCTCTACTTAGACCTTGATTGGCAGCATGGAAAGAGCACTGAAATTAGAAGCAGAAGAAACCTGGGTTTGAATCCTAGCATTGACACTAACTGTGTGACTTTGGGCAAATTCTTAACCTTTCTGAACTTCCATTTCCTGATCTGAAAAATATGGACAATAATACTTGCTCTACCTACATCACATGGTTAGGAGGAAGGTGCTTTATAAACCTGAAAATGCTATATAAATATGAATTTATTGCCCCGCAGGATCTATGGAGAGGGGTTAATTTGGGCTAAATGAACCAGAGAAGATGCTTAGTGACAAAAGAAGGGTATATGGACTTTAGTGCTCCATAAATCCTCCCTCCCATTTCTCCTCCTGAGAGACTTTTCTTGCTCTAGAACTTATTGGAAAGGAGAGAAGAAGAAGACCTATGGACAGGATAAGGGACTCCACTCTCCTAGATTTACTTCTTTTAACTTCCCTTCCCTTCTTGAGTATGACTTTTCTTGACACCATATTCTTGGCAAAGATATTGGAATGGTTTGCCGTTTCCTTCTCCAATTAATTTTACAGATGAGGAGCTGAGACATACAGGGTTAAATGACTTGCCCAAGGTCACATAGCTAATAAGTATCTGAGGCAAGATTTGAATTCATGAGGATGAGTCTTTTTGACTCCCAACCTGATGCTCTATCTAGTTACCCATCTCCATCAATAGCTTTTGTTTAGTTACCTTTCTTCGTCTTTTCCACTTCCCCAGAAATTAGAATCACCAGAAGAAGTAAAGGGAAATCTGCTCACCCTCTTTTCCCAGGTGAGTCACTGGGGGAAATTCTAGAAAGGGCCAGGAATGGTGCAGAGTGAAGTAAAGTATTGTCTCTTCTTGGAAAGGAAGAGATAGAATTAGGTAGAAAGGGTTGGATGGATAGAAACTCAGGCTCTCAGGATAGTGGCTTTAGTGGGGAATTCTAATCAGATCGGTATATTCTCATTTTCCTTCAGTGTTATTAACCTTTTGTCAAACCTAACCTGACCATCTTTAGGTTATGCATTCTTTTAAATCTACTCTTCTGGCCCAGGGGAAGAAGGAATTCCCTCTGTTTCCTAAAGGAATTAATCAGTGTTCTATGGGAGAATCAGCTGTCCTCATGGGGGAGATTGATGATTGAGAGAGGAAGCTGTAGGGAGGGTAAACGACAATATAACTGGATCCTAGAGCTATTAGAGATTACAGTAGCCTTGAATCATGTGTGTCTTGTCCCCTTCTACTAAGTGTCCCCTCCTTGTGCATTCTGGGAGAGAGATCATCTTGGTCTTTTGTTCATTTTTTGCAGGTTTTGGTCACTTCAGAGAAACTCAGAGTGTGGTGTAGGCAAAACTTGGAATCAGGAGAGGTGGGTTTGTATCCAAGCTTCAACACTTACTAGTATCATATTTGTGGGAAATCCATTTTATCCCTTGGATCCTCAGTTTCCTTGTGTGAATAACCCCAGGAGGAGTACCTATGCTACAGGGTTATTGTGATCAAAGAATTTTATAAACCTTAAAACACTATTAAAATGTAGAGGCAATTGATGGTGCTAGTGAGAAAGGCAGGCTAAACTGCCAATATTCTCCCACCCTGGTGGAATGGGTGGTTGAGAAGAATTTGTTCCAATGGCCATGGGGATGGCTAAAGTGGACACCATGGACCTTAGAGCTTGGTCAGAAATTGAAGATGCCAAGGTCATCCACTGCATCCCAGACCATAACCAGTGGCCCTGACTTCTGTCTTTTCACTGGACTTTTATGACTCTAGAAGAGAGAGCGAGGCTGATGACTTTATGCAACTCTGCCTCATTTAAATCCAGTTCACTCGTAAGTCAAGACGTTGTCCTGTGATTTCATTGGTCCTCTTCAGAATGAAGGATGAACAACTTGAGCTGGGGGAGATATGACTTGTTTCGTTCTTTTCTACTTTATGACAGGGGACTTCTTTTTTGAGCCTACTATACCAGTAACAGGATCTGTGGGTTCAGGAATGAAAATGTCCTCACCCACACTTTGCTCCCTCTAGCTTGACTCTAAACTATCTTGTGATTTATTCCTGGGAGCAGCTATATACTGAATTCACATGCCAGGCTTGTACAATCTACTGAAGTCCTCCCTTTTTGTACTATAGTTGACAATCCCAAACCCCCAGATCATTTCCTGACAACCAAACTTTTTGCTCTTTTACAGTAAAGGAAAGTCTCTCCCTTATTCTCTCTCTAACTTGTAAATTTTGTATAATATAACAACAACTTAGCATTTTTTTGTAGCCAATAGGGTTTTACGTTAGGTAAATGGGATTTGGTTTGAATGCTTCAACCTAAGAACAAAAGCCACCCATAATTGGAAAAGGAAAAAGTCTCTTGGCTACTACTTAGAAAAAGTGCCCTAGATTCCTCTGGTCTCTCTAGCTGAGCTCTTGGAGCTGTGAATCTGTGGTACTGCTGCTCTGGCTTCTGCTGGATCCCAGCACTGGGATCTGATATGACTTTATCTGACAGCATTTTTTTGCACCCACATCAGCTATTGAATCCCTTTTTCCTGCTTGCTTAGTTCTCACTTCTCTTAGCCCTGTTCAGGAATAAAGGTCAGGCCCTCGACTGTCCATATCTGTCTCAAAGGCAGGCTAGAATGGGTCGTTCTTTTTTATTTCAGACCTGAGCTCTAAAGATTCCATGTGGTTGTGCTAAGCAGCCTGGATGCCCTGGATTCCTGCCCCCACCACTCCAAAGACAATGCACTTGTTGGGAAAGGCTGAGAATGACACTCTTCAGGAAGCCATTTTGACCCACGGGGTTCTGGTCTAAAAAAAGACTACAAAGCCCCTGGACAGATTACAAAACATGTCCATCTTTGAGGATGCCATTCAATACCATACTTGGTAAAGGAAAAAAAGAGAAGGAAAGGAAGCCAGAGGACCACAAGTGAGAGAAGCCTCTGGAGGGTGGGAGAAAGAGCACAGTTTATTTCCTGCCTGCCTGCTCCCCTCAACCTCCAAGTCCAGAGACAGATCTCTACTTGCCTCATGGGAAAGAGTGAGTCAGAAGCTGTGTCTCCTTTCAACTGAGGAAGTACCTTGGCTCCATGCCCAAGTTACAGGACACGATGATGACCAAAGGATCACTCAGAGCTTGCTATATCTTGCCAAAATGCCAAGTCCTTTTAAAGCTGGGCTAGTAGCATTGAAGTAGTCAGATATGATCCCTTGTGGGGTCAAGTGCTGGTCCAGTATAAGTAGTTGATCAGAACCAGGAAGAGCAACTCTGAGCATGCTCCATGAGATGGCACTTGTTTCACATTACCTGAGAACAGGTAGGGAGGGAGAGAGAGAGACAGAGAGAAAGAGAATGAGAACACATCGAAGAAAGCAGCTTATTAAGATGTCATGAAAAATATTTTTTAAAATTAAGATTTTGCATGGAAATTAACATGATTTTCATAGTTCCACACTAAAGTAAAGCTCCTTCCTATAACTTCCTTCAGCCTGCCTGCATATCAGTTTTGGTGTCTCTTTTAAATCTTTGTTCTTGATCCGGGTTGTCAAATGTAACTGATAGAAGCTAAGCACTTTAAGCAGCAGCAGTTCTATTCACAATAAAGAAGCATCTGGTTAATTTCTGCTTCTAAAACATATAAAAGAATAGGAAAAAAATCTTTAGGTTTTTTTTTAACTGTTGAGTTTTCCATTTTCAAGCCAAGGTCCAGTCTCCTTATCTCTCTCTGTGACCTCATTAAGTCTTCAAATCTATATAGCCAGACCTCTTTTCTTTCCACACCACTAATTACCTTTGTCATTTCAAAACTCAATACATCCAAAATATACCTCATTATCTTTTCCCACAAACCCATCTCTCTTTTGAAATTCCTTATTTCTTTTGAGGACATCACTTTCACTCACTCCCCCCCTTTCATTCAATCTGTTGCCAAGTCTTGTTGACTTTATCTCTACAACCTACTGCATGTCCATTTCCTTCTCTCATAAACAATCACCCTAGTTCAGGTCCCCTCACCTGGACAGTTGCTCTAGTGTCCCTGTGTCTATTCTGTCTCCTCTTCAATCTGTCATTCACATAATTGCCAGCTTGGTATTTTTAAATTACAGGTCTAACCATGCCAAGACCCCATTCAGAAGACTTCAGGGATTTCCTCTTGCCTGTAGACTGAAAGGCAAGGGTTTGGCATTTACATCACCCTTCTTTTCACTACAGCTAGGCTATTTTTGCCTTTCTTTGTAACCCTGGTGCTAAGTACTGTGGCTGGTACATGTTGTTGTTCATTCCTTCCAGTTGTGCCCAACTCTCTGTGACCCCATTTGGAGTTTCCTTGGCAAAGATACAGAAGTGGTTTGCCATTGCCTTCTCCAGATCATTTTACAGATGATGAAACAGAGGCAAACAAGGTTAAGTGACTTGCCCAGGGTCATACAGCTAGTAAGTGTCTGAGGCCAGATTTGAACTCAGGAAGATGAGTCTTTCCTGTTGCCAGGCTTGGCACACTATATGGAAAACACTAAATAAATGCTGGTTGGACTCCTTGGATCAATATCATGGAGTTTGCCCCCAAATTATAGCTATTTGATTCAAATTGTCCCTACTCAAAATTAACTTTGGAACTCTCAAAATACAGCTCATTTCTAGGTCTTTACCAATGTAACCAAAATAGATACAGTTTCTATACAAGTTCTCAAGGTAACAATGCATATGGGATATAGGACAATCTCCATTTCTTCCCATAACATTGTTTAGAGTTAGACTTTCACAGCATAAGTTCTTCTACATGGCTGATAAGATATTATAACTTCATCTACTTAAGCACAGTTGCAAAATTTAGATCACAACTCAGGTTGGGAGGGGGAACCTTAAAAAATTTATGAAATAAAACAAGCATATATGTAACAGTAGAATAATTAAAAAGATTGCAACGAAACCTCAAATGTATTACATGTAACTTGTTATTCCTTTTAAATATATAATAAATTTATAATGTTAACACTTTTTTTCCTCCCCCTCCCACCCTAGAGATGGTATGATTAGTTTTGGTCAGGTCCTCTACACTTGTGCTACCTCATTTCTTACAAGGTAATCAAATGAGGTAAATTAACATGGTACCGAGACAATGCCAACACAGAGAGAAAGGCTCCTGGAGTCTCCTACCTGACACCCTGAAAGCCATGAGATCATGACTGATGAGAAGGTACCTGCTGTGAAAGATAAGAGAACTGAAATTGTGTGAGAATCAAAAAGAGGAGAAAGAGAGAGAAGAGGAACTCTGGCAGCCTAGGCCTGGAACTGAGGAGGAACAGATTAAAAACAAGAGAGGATGGTAAGCCAGTGAACCTTGTGGGGTACTCGATGCTACTGCTAATGTTATGATAGCTGAAGTTGGGACTGTCCTACCAAGGAGAGAGATGCTGGGAAAAGGACTGAGGCTGAATGACATGGGGCAACTTGGAGCCACTGAAGAAAGGTGAAGACTCTGTCTGATGCAGAAAACTAAACTGGTGAAATTGTCACCTTCCCACCCTCTTAGTTCACTCTGCCTTGCTCCCCTGAGCCTAAATCCTCTTCCTCACTTTTCTAAGACATTGTTTGGTTTTCGTTTCGGCATTCGTTTTTTCTAATAGAAACTTTTACTGTATTTGTTTGCGTTTATATGTTGAGGAGGACATTAAATGTAGTGAAGGGGGTGATGGTTGGTGAAGGACAAAGAGAGAAAGAAATAGAGGGCAACTCCTTGTTTGCTGGGATGAGAGAGAGCTCAGAGCAAGGAAAAGGTTAAATGAAGCTAGCCTCTCCTATTCTCCTCTCCCTAGCTGGTTAGAAAACCCCATCCTCCTCCATCCCCCAGGAGGAGCGAGGGCAATAATTAAGGAAAAAGTTGGGCCTTTGATATGCCTAAAGTGAGGAATTAGGAAAGCTAAGGCTCCACTCAGAGGAGGGCAGGAGCCATAGACTGTGGGGTCAAGAAGAGTCGGACAGGACTAAAGGGACTGAACATGAACAGTAGCATTCTTCTGCAGCCAAACAACGCCTATCCCCATTCACTGTCACATATATGAAATGCTACCGAAATCTAAGTTATTGTGTCAGAGTTGTGGATGTATGTCCTAAGTGGGACATCCCCTAGGTGGGAAATTAACTTCTTTTATCATCACTCTTAATTAATAGGAATGGTATTCCAGTACATTATAAGACCCTTGATTAGATTTTGTTCAGCTTTCAGTTTGCCCTGTGTGGATTTTTCTGGATTATCCCTTGATTTATCTCAAACTTTTTTTTCCTTTACTACTCAAGAGAGGTTGAAGCCATATCTTCAAATTGTTGGAGGCTGTTTAGGGAATACAAACAGATTAAAAGGTTAGAAAAGTTCAATGATTCAATGAATTAAATTCCTAGTATATGAAGACACTACGGTGGCTGAGCTACAAAGTCAACAATGAACAATCCCTGACCTCAGGGAGATTACGTTCTACTGGAGTAGGGTATATACAATGAATACAGATAAGTGTAAAAAGATTGGGCATAAAGGAGATAAAGGAAAGGTCAAACAAAGAGCCTCTGAATATTTAAGAAGTGAGAGAATACAAAATAGCTGGGAGGATCTGGAGAAGGGAGAAGACTAGAAGATACCAGAACTGAGAGTAGAAAGAAGATAAGAATTTTGAAAGACTGTGAAGAGGAGAGGGCAAGTCAGGTCATGAGGGATGCCTTATGCAAATACATAAAGTACGCATAAAATAGGTGAGATATAAAATTACAAGTTAAAAATTAGTAATTAAGTTTGGCTACTATATATATGTATATCGTGTGTATATATGTATACATAGAGATATGTATGTACCGTGTATATTATGTATGTGTGTATATATGTATACATATATAGACAATAGTATATGTGAAGGAGAAAAATGTAAAATAAGTAAGGCTGCAGAGCTGCAGCGAGATTGGGGAAGGGGGGAGAGAAATGGCTGAGTATTTTTTATTTCAATTATTACAAGTAATTATAATTACTGAGTATTTTTTATTACAGAAGCAATAGGGAAGAGCAGGATTTGGAGCAGATCTGGACCTTGGGAAGATTATTTTGGTAGCAGTGTGAAGAATGGAACAGGAAGGAGAGGATGGAATTATGAAATCTAGCTAAGAAGCTTTTACAATGTTCCAGAAAAGAGGTGCTGAGAGAAGTTTACGTCAGGAGCATTTATTAAGTGTTCACTATGTGCCAGGTACAATGCTAAATAACTTTACAAATATTTTCTCATTTGATCTTCACAACAATCTTGGGAGATAGGTGCCACTATGATCTCCATTTTATAGTTAGGGAACCAGAGGCAGTTAGTGGTTAAGTCACTTGCTTGGGGTCACAGAGCTATTAATTATTTGAAACAGGATTTGAACCCAGATCTTCCTGACTCCAGGCCCAGTGATCTAACCTCTGCCATGGCAGCACCTACCTGCCTCTAATTAGACTCTAAATGACTGTGAAAATGGAGAGGAAGCACATTCAAGAAATACTGAATCCTAAACCTGAGCTGCACTCTTCTACCAACGTCCGTTAGTGTCCAAGAGGGAAACAGAGTGGGTACAAGATCATACTATGATACTATAATAGGCTGGGCCTGATAGCTTAGGGTTTGATTATTAGATAAATTGTAGCTCATTCTACTTAGCTATAGCAAAAGAGGGATATTTATAAAGGATGCACATTGACAAAGCTCTGCGATATGAATTGACGGGCATCTGAGAGTACTTGGAGCTACTTGTGGCTGTTTTGTACTTAGGGGAGTGAGGAAGTGATGTCAGTCGTTTGAAGCTTTAGTTCTCTGAGCCAATCAAGTATCAAGGCAAATACTGACACTTTTTATGGGAAAATGAGCCTAATTCTCATCGAGCTAGGGGTAAGGATATTGCTCCCATGGTAGTTAGGCATAAATTCAAAGGCATTTGTGGCCAAGATAATTCACAGGGTTGGACTCAAGGCTCAGGCCTGGACATCCTTTCTCTTCCTCAGACTATCATAGAAAGTTCATTTTCAGTCGTGGTGTTTACGTTGGATGGGTGACTTCACTGCTCCATCTCTGTGCTGACCTGGTTTTTCACAGGGCATGGTATTTCAGCTAGCCAGGCTGTTCTGGCTGCCAGGTGATGCTGTGAACAGAGCTCTGGGCCTGGGGTCAGTAAGTTACTGTTGTTCAGTCATTTCAGTCTGACTCTTCATGACCTCATTTGGGGTTTTCTTGGCAAAGATCCTAAAATGATTTGCCATTTCCTACTAAAGCTCATTTTATAGATGAGGAACTGAGGCAAACAAGGTTAAGTGACTTGCTCAGGGTCACATAGCTAGTAAATGTCTGAGGCCAGTTTTAATCCCAGAAAGGTGTCTTCCTGACTTCAAGCTTGATTCTCTATCCACTGCACAACCTAGCTGCCCAGAACATGATGATTTGAGTTCAAATCTGATACTTACTAGCTGTAGGAACCTGGGCAAATCAAACCTCTGCCTCAGTTTCTTCATCTATAAAATGGAGCTACTAATAGCACCTGCCTTCCAGAATTTTTGTGAGACTCAAATGAAATAATATTTGTAAAGCATTTAACACAGTATCTAATCAGGGGTGGTGATCCCGTAGCCTCGAGGCCATACGTGGCCTTCTAGGTCCTCAAGTGTAGTCCTTTGACCGAATCCAAACTTCCCAGAACAAGTAGGTCCTTGAGTGCAGACTTTTGACTGCATCCAAACTTCACAGATCAAACTTCACAGACCTTCTGTGATCCTTAATAAATGCTCATTTCCTCCCTCCCTCCTTCCTTCTTCCCTTTCATCTTTTCTTCCTTTTTCACCCTGCCAAGTATATGACTGGTCACAGATTACGTGATGCAGTTGGGTAACCTTTCAGAGTAGAAAATGACAGAGACAAGGTTAAGATCCAAGAGCAGTTCGAAAGGGAAACCAAAAACTTCTCTCCAGAAGAAGTGTGTTTTCTATGGTTCTGACAAAAATGAAGGAAATTACTGAAACATATTTTGGGAAAACTGTTCCAAATGCTACAGGCACAGTATCAACCTACCTCAGTGACTCCTAATACCTTGGGCCACCAAAGAAGATAATACCATTCCTAGTCTCAGTGTGCTCCAGATCATCAATGAATCAAATGCTGGTACTATTGTTTACTACTTGGACGAGAAGGTTGTTGCTGAGAGAAATGCATTTATCTTTGACCTTGGAAGAGGCTCTTTTCAAGGTCTCCATCCTCATTTTGAACATAGTATCTTTGAATTCAGATCTATAGTTGGGAACACCTATTTGGGTAGAGAGGAATTTGACAACCATTCCATTACTGAGTTCAGGCAGATACAAGACATAAGTGTGTACAAGAAGGCTGTCTGTTGCTTTTATGTACCATTTGTGAACCCTCTTTTTCAGTACCCAGGCCAGTATTGAGATCAACTCTCTCTATAAAGGTATTTATTTTTATATGTCTGTTATCAATCCCCACTTTAAAGTGCTGAATGCTGACCTCTTCCATGGCACATTGGACACCTTGGTAAAGGGAGGAAAATCTAGATAAATCACAGATCCATGACATCATTTTAATAGGCCGTTTTAATCTCATCCCCAAGGCCCAGAGACCTCTTTCTATTGAACTTCTTCAATGGCAAAGAATTGAACAGGAGGCTATTGCTTATGGTACAGCTATCCAGGATGCCATAATGTCTAGGAATAAATCTGAGAATGTACAAGACTTGTTATTTGATGTCACTCTTCTTTCCCTAACTATTGGAACTGTTGTCTAAATTATGGCAGTTTGGATCAAATTTAATGCCACCATTTCCACCAAGCATCCACAGACTTTCACAGCTTATTTAACCAGTCTGGTGTGCTTATATAGGTTTATTGAATCTGAGAGAGCAATAGTAAAGGAAAACAAAATACTTGGCAAATATAAGCTCGTTGGGCTCTCCTTTTCCTTTTCCCCAGGGTGTTCCTCAGGCTGAAGGGACCTGTAGCATTGAAGCAAATGGCATCCTTAAAGAATCTGTTATGGATTGTAGGCACTGGTAAGAATAAGGTCACTATCACCGGTGACAAAGGCTATTCTAAGCAAAGAAGATCTTGAACACACAAAAATAAAAGATTGCGGATAAGAAGCAGAAAGACATTATTTTCCACTCACTTGAGTCTTGAGCTTGCTGCATGAAGGTGTCAGTGAAGACTGAGAAACTTACCAAGCTGAATCAGAGAGCAGAGTACATGCCTGGAGTCTGTGTGTGTGTGTGTGTGTGTGTGTGTGTGTGTGTGTGTGTGTGTGTGTGTGTTTCTAGCAGCATTATTATAGTACCAAAAAACTAAGGGAGTAAGTGGTATACAACTGGGAATTATTAAACCATCTGTGATTCTTGAATGTTATGAAATAAGGAGCAAAAATGAAGAAAACAGTAAAGCATGGAAGATATTTGAATCAAATGCAAGGTGAAATAAGAAGAACCAGGAAATCAATGTGTTTGATTAATTCAACAATGTATATGGGAAGAACAACAAAAAGGAAATTGAATGCTATGTAATTATAATGATGACTTAACATCTTAGGACCTTAGTATTCTAATGTATTTTCCTTTGTAAAATGGGAGTAGAGAGATGGGGAGGGGGAAACTATACAACTTGAAAGGCACCTTTCAGCTTATATTATATATCTCAAATATACTCTGTAATATGATGCATCTCTCTCCCTCCTTCTTTTCAGAAGCAAAGAACTACGAATGGGGGATACTTAAGGTACTGTCAGACTTGATTTATGTGTTGATCAATTTTGTTGAACTGTTCCTCCAACCCTTTCCCCCACCTCTTTTTTCTTCTTTATTCTAAGTGTGCTCCAGATCATCAATGAACCAAATGCTGGTACTCTTGTTTATGACTTGGACACAGAGGTTGCTGCTGAGAGAAATGCATTTATCTTTGACCTTGGAGGCAGCCCTTTTCAAGGTCTCCATCCTCATTTTGAATATAGTGTCTTTGAATTCAGGTCTGTAGTTGGGAACACCTATTTGGGTGGAGAGGAATTTCACAACCAAGTTCTTTGGATGAGGGAGGAGAAAGGGCTATATGGGGAAATGAAGTGATATAAAAACAAAGCGTATCAATATCTTGGGGGGAAAGATTGATCCCCACCAGGATCCTCCATCCATGCTCTTGTGGGAGGGCAAGGAACAGAGATGTTTGCTTTGTCATACTGCCTAAGTATCCAACTATGCACATTTGGTTTTAAGTATCTTTCATAATGGACTCATGTTTGGGGAGTCTGTGTCCTAACACAGCTTTTCCTCACTTCCTCTCATGGGAGTGAGCACACACCCCCATTTACATACCCTAAATGTATCCTTTAGGGACTTAGCTGGATAAGGAAATGGAAAGTTTGAAGAACTGGGGTATAGAAGACTGTGTGGCCTGTTGCTACAAGGGGGTGATAAATTGCCAGAGGTTTGGCAATGGAAGAGTGTGGCAGCAGAGCGGATAGCTAGGCTTTTATGTCACCTGAAATTTGAAAAAGATCATCCATTCCAGAGAATGGCCCATTCAAACTCCCCTTGACTTTTCTTTCAAAGTGCCTAATCTGCCTGTAATGGGTAACTTCTCAATGATTGGAGTGGGAAGAAATAGAAATGGTGGAGGAAACTGTCACAGCTCCTGAAACATTTTAAATCCAGGTATAGCAAATCCTGATATTATAAAGTTCCCAACCTTTCAGAAGGACTCCAGCACCTTCTGATTTACCATCTGCCCCTTAATTCTTGGGGAAACAGGTAAATCTCCATTGGGGGTGGGGGAAATGAGCATATTGGACTAAAGCTATAGGTTAAGGGGGTTAATCTTAAGTGGAAGTGGGCTGCCTCTGTGGGCAGAGTCGTCCTCATCAATGGAAATCTTAAAGAAAAGATTGAATGACCTCTCAATAGGATTGCCCAGAGGATTCCTATTCTGAAAGAGATTGGACTGGATGGTCCAGTGTGACTTTCTACTCTGAGATTCTTTAATTCTATGAACATTCTGAGTCTAATGCCAAGTGGAAAGAGCATAAACATGTAAGTATGTATCCTCAAAACTACAGCAGTGAATTGGAATATGTGAAGGTATAGCTTTGTCAAATGCTTCCACCTGTGTGGGATGGCAAGACCCCTACTCAAATTGACTGCTCAGAGGCTTCTCAAAGTATAAACAGAAAGTCTTTTATTCAGTTCTGGCAAGAAGCTGGCTTCACCTAGGCAGATTAGAGGAAGGGAAACACAGTACAGAAGCAGATGCATGGTTATATACCAGAAAACCCCTCTCACCCTTTTGGTCAAGAGCCTGAGCAAGCGACTTATTTTCAGAAATAAGGAAATGGAAGTCAGGAGCTGAGCAAGCAACTTATTTTCAGAAATTTGCCCCAGATACAAGGAATAAGGAAGGGACTGAATAAACATCTCCCCTATTTAACTAAAGGTTGGGGTTATACAATATGATTAGGATATGGGTTAAGCAAATCTGGGGAGAGGGGTGACAGGTGGTTTCATAACGTCAAGTTTCCCATATCATATGATTTCTAAGAAATTGAAACTCAGCCCTAAAGTCCGATTTACTTCAGATTTAAGTTCTTGAGAAGTTTTCCGTAGCCATCACGTTCACACCTAAGGCTTTGAATTCACATACCATAATATCAGAAGTTGCTTTCTCTCTTAATACTCTCTCTTAGACTTTCACTCCTCTGCCACTGGTATTGCTGAAATTCCATTTTCCTAAATACTGTATTTACTTTGGCATGAATTTGCAGATTCATAATCACAACTGGGTTTTTCTCTTAAGAATTTTTATTCTTTGTTTCTTGAAGTTGATAACAAAAAAGCAAAAATGTAGCAGAAAATAAGTCTTTGCTCTTTTTGTCATTTCCCTTACACCAAAATTTGTTTCTTGGGTTTTCCAGTCTTTTCTTAACAATGAATTCAGGCTGAACTCAGTTTCTTCCCTGGTCCCACATTTGTAATCTTTCACACTCCTCTCTAACATTCTTTTTCCTTTTCCTTCTCCAAAAACCTAGAGGGCAGTGTTCAAGAACCAGGAGAAGAACACTAAGTAGATATCAGAGGGAAATTACACAGTCAAAGAGAACCTCACACTCTCATACTATAAGGAGCTGGTATTGATACAGATATATGGTAGGAGCAGAGCAGGCAATGAGGTAGATGAGGATGGTTAGGTTTAGACATCCATATTCCTCATCATGTGATGTGAGCCCTCATATATGCAGAAAGAACAATTAGTAACTGGGGTGCCTTATGCATTCAAAACATATGTCTGTTTGCTCAGATAATTCTCTCATGATCTTGACTTTCCCATGAATTTCCCTCTGATGATTTTCTGATGTTCACTTCCTCTTTATCAGGCCTAAAGTGGCATTTTATGTTAATTTTGAAAAAAAAAAAGTTTTTTTGAGGGAAAATGGGGAACATCAAGCTGTTCATTTTCTAAAACAGAACAAACTTCACCATGAAGGTGAGGAAACTCGAAGTTCTGCCTTCCTAGAGAACATCATAATTAATGTGATGCCTTCTAGATATCTGAATGGGCAGTGGGTGGTATTATAGTCTACCTACCCCCCTCCCCTCCATGTTTCCCAGTGGGCAAGAGAGAGGTTGACTTTCTATAATGGATATAGGGCAGGACCTCTTTGATACAGAGACATGATCCCAAAGGAGTCATATGGACTCGATTGAAGAAGAAGGCTTTCAATTTATTTAATAGAGGTCAGACTCCCCTTGTTCCAAGCTGACTCTTTCCATTGGCAGAGATTGGGATAAGCAGGTATTGTCCCTTTTGGGAGGTAGTTCTGAGTACCCAGAAGAAGGGTACTCTTGGGTACCCAGCAGAAGGATACATGACTAGAAACACAGCCTCAGAGATAGTAGGCAGGGTTCTGGAGCTTTGTTCTTAACTTTGCTTCTTGAGAAGCAATATGATATGGTGGATAAACCACCGTTGTTGGAGTTGAGAAGGCCTGTTTTGAAGTCCCAACTTGGATATCTACTTGATGCAAGTTACTTAATCTCTCCGGACCTCAGTATTTTAATCTATAAAATGTGGATAAAAATAACACCTTTCTCCCAGGGTTGTGATGAGGATTTCCCATGATTGTGTTAACATGTGGGACTGACCAATGAGGATCTAGCAAAATGTACAGAATATTCTGCCTGCTACCAACACAAGTGGAATGTTTGGTGAAGCTGCTTCTGGGCATGCATTATGAAGGACCCACTTAAGGATATGATTAGATATTCGGTGATTATTTCCTGTCACTGAGTAGTGAAGAGAAGTCTTTTGATTGGCTGCTGAGCTAGAATTGAGTATGCTTATAAAAGACACTAATCAGCTGAATCAGCCTCTCTGTTTCCTGGTGGTAATCGGTAGCTGGCAAGGACTGCTATAAGCCTCTAAATAGGGAGAAAGGTAGAACCTACTCTACCCTTCCAGGCTGCCATGACACCTTGAGCACACAGTGCAGATGTTTTTATGTTTCCATTGCATTTTACTCTCTATTGTTCTTAGATGAAAACATGTTGGATTCCTCACCATCTCTTACCCTGCCCCCCATCTCCAAATAGTTACCACAGTCTGCTAATTTTGCCTTTGCAACATCTCTCAAATATACGCCCTTCTCTTCTCTGACGTTGCCACCTCTCTGGTGGCAGGCCTCATCACCTCAGCCTGAGTTATTTCAATAACCTGTTGGTGGAAAATCTATCTACCTCAAGTCTTTCTACTCCTGTCCATCCTCCATTCAGCCACTAAGGTGATTTTCCCAAAACACAGATCTGATAGTGTTACCTGTTGGGGTCCCCTAGACCATTACGGGGATCCCTAAACCCGACCCAAGGCTCTTGTCCAGCAAGAGGCCTTGATCTAGTGAGTAATGAAATGAGGCAGAAGACAAGGTGGTGAGGACTCCGTTTATTCCAGCTAGCTCACACACTTTATAGCTTTAATTACGTGAACATTCCTAAGCCTATACCTTGAACCTATCACCTAACACTATTCCTTATATGGGTGTCTTCTCCACTGGACATCCTGAGCTGGACAAAGAACTGCCACGTTGCAAACAAAGACGAGACCCTTCCTCCTGAAATCCATCTAGTTCCACCCCTACTGACAAGCCCCCAGGTTATCTAGGCAGGCTTTCAGTGTGGCGTCCTACGATGGACAGGGGTCGGCTCTAACTCGTCCCGTTACAACTCCCCCTTTTTGTTTTGGTACAGTTGTTTTTTCATAGCCAACACGGTATGCTTAGAGGAGAAGAGGGAATTACGAATTGTTAACAATATCCATTTTAATAATATTGGTATGATAGCAACTAATATAAGCAATGTTAGTAATCCTGATCCCAATGAAATTAGCCAAGTTTTTAATGAGTGCCAGGGATCAGCATGTTGGAAAAAATCTAAGATATTTTGAGCAGTTTTATGTGGAAGTAGGTCTTCATGGGAAGCCTGATTAATATATTCTGCCAATTGAATCAATTGTTGGAGCTCTGAGGTCATATTATCACTGATTACACCTTGTAATTGAGCCCGAATCTTTTCCCATGCCATTTCAGTTGCATTATATTGTTTTGGAGTAAGACAAAAAGTGTTATACCTATAATCACATTGTAACTTTGCTTGTAATTCTAGATATGCAACTTCATTTCGCAAGATCAGTACTGCTTTCTGTAAAGTAAGAATAGCATTGTAAAATTCCTTATCCATTTGAGCCTGCTGTTGAAATCCTTCTGAGACATTGCGCATGAGATCATGAAGAGCATTTGCTTCTTGGACATTATTCTGTGTGTTAGAGACAGACATTGCGAGAGCAGTAGAACTAACAATTAGCTCAACTGATAAGGTTATACCTAACACTACACATGAGATACATCTTTTGAATCACATCAAACTTGTTATCTTTTGATCTAATACTGACATAATATTGTCAGCCGGAGTGCGATACCATCCTTGTTGTTTTCACTACTGTGAGTGCATACTTTGGCCTAGTAATGATGTAAAGCCTTCCTTTATCAAATTGTGGCCCCATGCATTCATGTACCGAACAATTCAGACAAGTTAAATTGAATATCCCTGTCATATTCATATGTGGCACAAGTGTAGACTGACTTGCATGATCCCACATAAAGGCATGAGATGATCCTAAACACACTCGCGACGTAAAACTAATATGGTTTGTAATTATATTACTGTTTGGTCTTACAATAATAAATGGTCCTACAAAACTTTGTACTGTCTGTCCCCCAATAGCAGCAATCACCCGTTCAATCCCTGCTGTATAAGAACCCTTGTTAGTAACATATCTAGGACTAGGATATCCTGAGACATAGCGATCTGGCCTAAAATGCGTTAGGTTGCGACAGGAAATAAGGCTCTCGTTATAATGCTCTAAGAATAACACAGTCTGTTGACATTGATGTGACTGACAATCTTCAAATGATATGAAACCTGAATAATTACGATAAATGGAGACATTAGGATCATTTCTCTTGCTACGTTGTGGTCCAGATCTAGAAATCACTTCTCGTTTTTGTCCCATGTCTTGAGCCCCATTCATTTTTGTACAATGTGGTCTATGTCTCAAACCTATTTCTCATTTTAGACCCTTATCTTGTCCCTCAATGACCCAAATCCGTAGGCGAAAAAGTCTAGAGTCCCCTCGATAAGCTAAAGTCTCATGTCCCAGAGTTATGTTTGCACACCATGTCATATCGGCCGCTACATTATTAAAAACCCATGTAGTGCCAGTCCTTTGTCCAACAACCTTCTTTTGCAGACAGAGCGGTAATCCTGTGATCAATCCAGTAAAGTTCATTCTTGGCTGTGAACCATTTGATTTACCTATAGATTCAAAACCTGTACCCCCCAAACATGCGTGATAAACTGCCATGTAATACTAGTGTTGGTATCTTTTCACCCCATCGTATGACCCTCACCCATGGAGGATTCGGGATGAATGCCCAATGATGTGCATTCCCACTTGTCTCCTGGGTCGGAGTTGGATGTCCTCTAACCCCAAGAGTCAGTAAGAGAAATAGAATTAACCTCCTCATTTTGAAGACAAAGACTCCTTATTTGTTCTTCCAGCTTCTTTCTCCGCTTTGCTGCTCTCAGTCTCTTGCCCTGTGATTTTCTTCCCATTGTCTCTTTGTTCTATCAGCCAAAACCTGCGTACTGGGACCCACTGTTCTTTCTCTTTTCCTGTGGAAACACAAGCATAACCCTTTTCCCATATGATTATTTTTCCTGGACCATGCCATAGTCCTTCTGCATCACGCCACGTGGCCTGTTTGCCTTCATTCTCTATTTGTGTTTTTTCTAGAAGTGAAGTTCCTTTTGATGTTTTTATAGCAATAGCATATTTCTTGGCTGCTGAAAGATTCTTATCATCGAATTTTAAATAATTTAATGTGTATAAGGCTAAACTGAGAGATGCCTGAGGGCCTTGTGTAATTCCCCCTTTTTGTTTTTGCAAGTATACCTTGAGGGAATGATTTGCCCTTTCAACAATGGCTTGGCCTGTACGGTTATATGGTATTTCTGAAATATGAAAGATTTATAAAGAGAAATGCAATATTAGAACTGGGGCCCAAGTACATGCACTCAAGCACCCCACCCTGTCCCCCTTTAAACTGATGGGACCCAACACATTTTTGGGATAAGGGATGAAGGTCTCGGCTTCTGAAACTGCTTCCTGCTGAGACTGGACATAGAGCTGACCCTGCCTCACAGGTCCCAACATTGGAGGGGTTGGGTCTTTAACCAATATGAGGAACTTGACGATTCAGAGGGTGATAGGTGATGTCTTGGACAAAGAAACCTAGAAGACACAAATCTGGCACAAAGATTAAATAAACAAGAACTAAAAAGGAGTAAGAATAAAATAACTAGAAGTGAGGTGGGTGTGAGAATACTGTCAGACTTCCTCACACTCACTTGACATACTTAGTAACTATCTAGGATAGGAGGGGCTTGGATGATTCCCATTTGTCCCCAAACTCCTTATCTGCTTTCTATATATTTTGATCAAGCTTTTATTTAGCTTTTCAAATCTCTAGAACTGATTGTTCAGACTGCTTCATATCCCTTTATAAAAGGACATAATGGGGAAACTGACCAGGAGGATCCCATCCTAGATTGAGTCTAGAATTGTCCCCCTGGCATTTCCTCTCCAGATGCAAATTTCACCTGAAAACAGTACAGGATGCAGGATCACAGTCCCTCTGAGTAATTTGTGGCATATTCTCTTGGATACTGATCCAATGCAGACAACTATACCCAAACTCAAACTCAAACAAAAATAGTTATGGTCCCAAATGCTTTTACCTTAAACAGCAAATTTCACTAATCACAGCTATAGCCAAATACAGTTATTTGTATTCCCATAGAGTTGCAATAAGCAATGAAGATTAACAGGACTCACATACATAAGAGATTCTGTTTAAGATCCTTCCTTCTCAAATTTAAAACTTGTCCTGATATAAAAGCCAATTGTTAAAAATCCTTTCTATTTATTACAACTTTTGAGCAAGTCACATTCATTGTTTATGAATTATATAAGCCAAACAATTTTCTTTCTTAGGACTGATGACCTTGTATACATGAAAGAAACCATGACAGTTTTACAAAATAAAAGGAATTGGCATGGATCCCATGCCTGCCAACTCCCAAACATACAGGAGGACTGTTCTGAATGGGCAGAACCAGTCTAGATAAAATTTTTACTCCATTCATCTCTTTCCACACATAGTAATCAATGAACAATTTTAGGTTTAGCACTAAAACAGCAATTTCAAAAACTTAGTTAACAATCTTACAACTTTTATAAATGATAACCAAATTATTTTAGCTGTAACTTCTTAAACAGGCAAAGGTGAAAATACCTGGTTTTCTAAATGGCAATTACAAAACATTATAAGATAAGGTTAGTAGGACTGATAAAATTTTAAAATAACATAAATGACTACACACAATTTTTCCAACATCTTTTAGTTTCAACAAGATTCAGATTACAAATTGTTTTCTCTAACACCATTTCTGGATTACAGAGTAAAATAAAAGTCACAATGGTTCTAATTTTTACTCAAGAAAATTTCACTTCTATGTCTACTCCTTAAAAATGTTTTTGAAAAAGAAAGTCGTAAAACTGCAAGTGGAAGTGAGGGAGACTCTGGAACAAAGTCCTGTGGCACCTAGTCTCCTCATTTCCACTTGGGAGTTCAAAGGCTTTATCTCTGAGGTGTCTTTTTTCATTTTCAGATTTATGCATTTTCTCAATTTGCCTTAGTGCCAAATAATACAATAAATTCTGACCTGTCTTAAACATCCAATCAGGAGTGACATGTTTCACTTAAAATATGGCCAGAGTAACTACCTTTTAGTTGTATCCCATACACAAAAACTTTTCTCTTTTAGGTGAGGCATGAGATAATTAAAATGCTATTCAATCTGCCTTTCTGATATGAGGGAAAAAATTTTCCCCAGTTTCTTCTTGTCTTTCTCTCCACTTTCACAACCTGGCCAGGGTTAGAAAGTAGAAAGAGAGAGAGAATTTTACCAACAACTTTCCAATAAATCCCAAAAGTTTTATGCTTTCCTTAAACTTCATACCCATGTTGTACTCCTAGTGGGCTTTGATTAAAGCCCCTTTAAAACTACACATACAGGGGCAGAGCCAAGATGGCGGAGTAGAAAGACACACATACACATAGCTCCAAACCCACAACTCACAGAACGGCTACAGGGGAGTAACTCACTGCGAATTCTGCACCCAGAGGCCACAGAACATTGGAGCGAGGGAGATTTCTGTTCCGGAGGGACCTGCAAACCTCTCGCGGGGGGTCCTTTGCGCTGCGGACTGGGCGCCGGGACTGGGAGCTGAGGGCAACCCTGCCGCGGCTGCGGCACCAAGAGGAAAAGGTCCGAGTGGGCTTCGGGGACGGGATCTCCAGCGGCCACGCGGGTCCCTCCACCCACGGAGGGACCTGCAAACCTCTCGCAAAAGGTCTGTCACGCTGCAGACGCGGAGCCCAGCCCAGCCCAGACCTGCTGCAGCCACGGCACCAAGAGAAACAGACCCGAGAAGGCTTCAGGGATGGGATCTCCAGTGGCCGCACAAGTCCCTCCACCCATAGGTGACGGGGGTTGGTGAGAGAGTATCTTTGGCAGGTCAAGAGGGGAGTGGGGTGCCCCCATGATTCAGGCCCCCCCAGGAGGTAGAAGCTGAGAGGTGGCTGCAGATCGGGGCTCCCCAAGCGGGTGGGAGCCTGAATCCATTGTGGAAGGTCTGTGCATAAACCCCCTGAGGGAACTGAGCCTGAGAGGTGGCCCTGCCCCGACCTGACCACCTGAACATAATCTCATACTGAATAGCAGCCCTGCCCCCGCCAAAAGCCCTAAGGCTGGAAGCAGCATTTGAATCTCAGTCCCCAAACGCTGGCTGGGAGGATCAGGAGGCGAGGTGGGTGTGAGGAGAATATTCAGAGGTCAAGTCACTGGCTGGGAAAATGCCCAGAAAAGGGAAAAGAAATAAGACTATTGAAGGCTACTTTCTTGGAGAACAGGCATTTCCTCCCTTCCTTTCTGATGAGGAAGAACAATGCTTACCATAAGGCAAAGACACAGAAATCAAGGCTTCTGTGTCCCAGCCCACCCAATGGGATCAGGCCATGGAAGAGCTCAAAAAGAATTTTGAAAATCAAGTTAGAGAGGTGGAGGAAAAGCTGGGAAGAGAAATGAGAGACATGAAGTCAAAGCATGAACAGCAAATCAGCTCCCTGCTAAAGGAGACCCAAAAAAATGTTGAAGAAATTAACACCTTGAAAACTAGCCTAACTCAATTGGCAAAAGAGGCTCAAAAAGCCAATGAGGAGAAGAATGCTTTCAAAAGCAGAATTAGCCAAATGGAAAAGGAGATTCAAAAGCTCACTGAAGAAGATAGTTCTTTCAAAACTAGAATGGCACAGATGGAGGCTAAGGACTTTGCGAGAAAGCATGATATCACAGAACAAAGAGAGAAGAATGGAAAAATGGAAGATAATGTGAAATATCTCATTGGAAAAACAACTGACCTGGAAAATAGATTCAGGAGAGACAATTTAAAAATTTTGGGACTACCTGAAAGCCAAGATCAAAAGAAGAGCCTGGACATCATCTTCCATGAAATTATCAAGGAAAACTGCCCTGAGATTCTAGAACCAGAGAACAAAATAAATATTCAAGGAATCCACAGAACACCGCCTGAAAGAGATCCAAAAAGAGAAACTCCTAGGAACATTGTGGCCAAATTCCAGAGTTCCCAGGTCAAGGAGAAAATATTGCAAGCAGCTAGAAAGAAACAATTCAAGTATTGTGGAAATACAATCAGGATAACACAAGATCTAGCAGCCTCTACATTAAGGGATCGAAGGGCATGGAATAGGATATTTCAGAAGTCAAAGCAACTAGGACTAAAACCAAGAATCACCTACCCAGAAAAACTGAGTATAATACTTCAGGGGAAAAAAATGGTCTTTCAATGAAATAGAGGATTTTCAAGCATTCTTGATGAAAAGACCAGAGCTGAAAAGAAAATTTGACTTTCAAACACAAGAATGAAGAGAACCATGAAAAGGTGAACAGCAAAGAGAAGTCATAAGGGACTTACTAAAGTTGAACTGTTTACATTCCTACATGGAAAGACAATATTTGTAACTCTTGAAACTATTCAGTATCTGGGTACTGGGTGGGATTACACACACACACATGCACATGCACACGCACACACACATAGAGACAGAGTGCACAGAGTGAATTGAAGAGGATGGGATCATATCTTAAAAAAATGAAATCAAGCAGTGAGAGAGAAATATATTGGGAGGAGAAAGGGAGAAATGGAATGGGGCAAATTATCTCTCATAAAAGAGGCAAGCAAAAGACTCATTAGTGGAGGGATAAAGAGGGGAGGTGAGAGAAAAACATGAAGTCTACTCTCATCACATTCCACCAAAAGAAAGAATAAAATGCACACTCATTTTGGTAGGAAAACCTATCTCACAATACAGGAAAGTGGGGGACAAGGGGACAAGCAGGGTGGGGGGATGACAGAAGGGAGGGCATGGGGAGGAGAATGCAATTCAAGGTCGACACTCATGGGGAGGGATAGGATCAAAAGAGAATAGAAGTAATGGGGGACAGGATAGGATGGAGGGAAATATAGTTAGTCCTATACAACACAACTATTATGGAAGTCATTTGCAAAACTACACAGATTTGGCCTATATTGAATTGCTTGCCTTCCAAAGGGAAGGGGTGGAGAGGGAGGGAGGTAAAGAAGTTGGAACTCAAAGTGTTAGGATCAACTGTAATGTTCTTACCACTAGGTAATAAGAAATACAGGTAAAGGGGTATAGAAAGCTATCTGGCCCTACAGGACAAAAGAGAAGACGGAGACAAGGGCAGAGAGGGATGATAGAAGAGAGAGTAGATTGGTCACAGGGGCAATTAGAATGCTTGGTGTTTGGGGAGGGGAGGGGATAAAAGGGGAGAAAATTTGTAACCCAAAATTTTGTGAAAATGAATGTTAAAAGTTAAATAAAAAAAAATACTAGCTAAGAAAAAAAAATAAAACTACACATACATTATTTCCTTGCATTTCTCATCTAAAACTGCATTTAGCAATCATATAAACTAAATAATATAAGATTAGTTCCTCACTTTCTCTCTCCCATTCTCTTCCCTGATGCTGGAGCCATCAGAGACAAGGGATGAGGGGGAGGGAAAAGAGATAACATTCCAAATTCCAGCTACAATGGAGCTGGCCATAATAACTCACAAACACACGCACACAGAACATGTAAAGACTGAACACATACACAGACAATAAAAAAAAATTCAAAAACTGAGAAAAGATTGTCAGAAATCCTCTGCACAAATTAGACCAATGGCTTGATTTCTTTTACTTAGTTCCAAACATACTTTGTGAGATTCAAATTTCCACAGTAAGTAATCTCCTTCAAGAGTGATTTTAAACTTGTTGACTCCACTAGGTGTTTCCCTTATGCTCTCTCTCCCTGGAGACTGTTCCAGTTCCCTTTGTTTCTCTGCTCTTCTCTTTGTTTCAGTGTCCTCCCTTCTGGTGGGAACTTTCGCTTCCTCCTTGAACTTAACTGATTTTTTCTTTTCCACTTCTAAGTCCCATAATCTACTCTTTAACTCATCTATCTCCTGTTGCATTCTTTCTCTCTCCTCCTCCCTCCGATTCTGCTCCTGAAGCTGTCATAAATGAGGATAAATTGAAGGTGGACTGGGAGAATTCCGACGGGATGGTTCGGGGAGGAATCTGGTTAAACGGAAGGCGTTGCTTGTATGGAGGCTGGGAATTGCCTGGGTTGCCGATCACAACAGCCATCCGCAGCCTGAAGGGCCGCTTTTACTATATTATACAGAAAGAAACTTGTTAGCTCCAGATCCCCAGGAATTTTGGAGTCATAGCTAGTTAACTGTTCTCCTACAACTTTCCATGAGCTTATAGAGACTGGAGGTCTCTGCTTTGTCCAGGGACAAATTCTTTCTACTTCCTTTAAGAACTCCCTGATCACTTTCAATTGAATGACGACCCCCTGTGTCTTAGCTGATCTGTAAATTACCTTAACAAAAGTTTCTCTGTTGGCCGTCTCTATTGATTCAACTAGCCCCATAGTAAGATTATCTTTCCTTCTTACCTCACTGCTCTAGAAGCAGGTTACTCACAAGACTGGTGTCTTCTTTTCCTTGTCTTCCTGAGGTTGGGTGCACTGAATTCTTCTCAGATTGGTCCCTCTGAGGCTCCCCAGGGCACGCAGGTTGTGTCTTTTCCCCTGCTAAAGGACTACACTTTTGGCCCCGCGCTGTGTTCCGTGGATTTTTTTTTCTGCCCCGTGAATGGGCGCCAGAATGTTGGGGTCCCCTAGTCCATTATGGGGATCTCTAAACCCAACCCAAGGCTCTTGTCCAGCAAGAGGCCTTGATCTAGTGAGTAATGAAATGAGGGGGGAGGCAAGGTGGTGAGAGCTCCATTTATTCCAGCTAGCTCACACTTTATAGCCTTAATTACTTGAACGTTCCTAAGGCTATACCTTGAACCTATCACCTAACACTATTCCTTATATGGGTGTCTTCTCCACTGGACATCCTGAGCTGGACAAAGAACTGCCACGTTGCAAACAAAGACGAGACCCTTCCTCCTGAAATCCATCTAGTTCCACCCCTACTGACAAGCCCCCAGGTTATCTAGGCAGGCTTTCAGTGTGGCATCCTACAATGGACAGGGGTTGGCTCTAACTCGTCCCGTTATAGTTACCCCCCCTACAGAAGCTCCTTCTGGCTTCCAGGATCAAATACAAAATACTCTGTTTGGCATTCAAAGCTCTTCATCACCTAGCCATCCCCTACCTTTCCAGTCTTCTTATATGTTACTCCTGGGCACATAATTTTTGATCCAGTGACACTGGCCTCCCGGCTGTTCCAAGAACACCCCATCTCTTGGCTGTGGGCATTCTCTCTGGCTGTCCTCCATGCTTGGAATGTTCCCTGTCCTCATCTCTGTCTACTGACCCTCCTGGCTTCCTTTAAGTCCCAACTAAAATCCCATCTTCTACTGGAAGCCTTTCCTAACCCCTCTTAATACCAATACTTTCCCTCTTTGGATAAAGGGCATATGAAGAAAGAAGCTATCTGCATCCAGAGAAAGAATGGATAAATAGAAATATGTATAGAATTTTACATATATATATATATATGTGTGTGTATTTGTGTCTAACAGTAGCCCTCTCTAGAGTGGGGGTTGGGCTGAGGGAAGAAAAAAAGAAAAAAGAAAAAAAAAAGAAATTCACATGATAACTTCATTATATATTTAAAAAGAATAGCACGTTGTACCTAATGGATTTGTAGTTTTGTGTGCATCATCTTTTTTATTATACTACATTATTAAAACATTTATTTCATAAATTAAAAATAAAATAAAATTTAAAAAATACTTTCCATCTCTTAATTATTTCTGATTTATCTTGTGTAAAGCTTACTTGTTATATGTTTATTTGCATAATGTCTTTTCCATTAGATTATAAACTCCTTGAGGGCAAGATATAAAGATATCTCTTTATATCTCTAGCTGTTAGCACAGTACCTGGCACATAGTAGGCACTTAATAAATATTTCTTGAATTGAACTGAAGATGGAATGGACTAGACCAGGGGTTGACAAACTACAGTACAAGGGCAAAATCTGGCAGGTTTATTTTGGTACAGTCCTTGAGCCAATATTGGTTTGGTTTTTTTTATATTTTAAAATAAACTTTTACTGCATTTTGAAATGAAGGGGAAAAACAACAACAATCAGTTTATGTTGACCTGAAAGTTTGATTAAAAGAGGCAAATAGGCAAGGGGATACATAAATTCATGTTGTTTATTCCCTTAAAGCTAGCCAAAACTAGCAAATGTGTATGTACAAGGAGTCAATATGAATTCTGACTGTCTGATGAAAGAATGACCAGACTTAAGTATGTTTCTCCATTACAAACACCTTTTTGACTAAGGAACTTTGTGATATCTAGGAATTCTGCAATAACTAGGAATTTAGTTTGCTATAATACTTTGGGAATTCATGTTATTTAAGGACATTTTACATTTTAGTTTTAATGAATTCCAATTTTGAAGGTTTATTTTTGTTTTAAGGAGGAAGAGAGAGATATCTATCATTTTAAAGGTTTCCAACTAATTTTCTTCAAAAAAAGTTTAGTGATTATTTCTCTTAATGTCAGGATAAATTTTAAACAGTTTTAAAGAAGGGGAAATATTTTTAGAAGAAATGCTTTGGAAAAAAAATCTCTTGTGTGATTTTTAGTAGACTGTTTTATTGCTAAATAAATGTAATGAGCTGTAAAGCAGAAAAGATCTTAATCTTTTGATCTGAATTTGTAGTCATTCCATGACCTAACCAAGGATTAAAACGAGTGTTTGAACTTCTCAAATGTAAATGATTTAATTCCTGAAGTATCTCTTACTTCTAGGGTGAGTATAATTAGAGAAGAATAAGCAAACTTGTGAAACATGGACATAAGTCCACCAACCTGTGAGGTGAATCATTAACTTCTTTGCTTTGTTTAAACCGAAATGGGATTCCAATACCAACGGTAAGTAAAAAATAATAACTTATGAACTATCCTGTCTTATGTTGAAATATAAAGGAAAGCTAAATAATTTGAATAATGGGCTCAAGAGATTTGGAAAGATTAATAAAGGTTTGATTGAAAATGTGAAAGGCAGATAAGAAGGTTAAGGAAAAATGGGGATTACCCAAACTCCTCCTGTCCCTAGATAGTTGCTCTGCATACCTTTACACCAGTTTCAGGTGGTTTAAGTATGCTGAGAGAGTGTAAGGAAGTATTTTAAGAAGACAGAAAATTATGTAACTTGATTTGATAATTAATAGCTCAATTAAATTTGAGCTGACCCTATCTGAAGGATACCAGCCCATATTTACTTGTTATTCAAGACTTTATGGGACTGCAGTTTACTATTGTTTTAAGCTCTGATTACAGGGATAGTTAGTTGTCTGAGCTGTCATAAAACCAACAGTAGAATGGCATGGGCTACAGGCTGAGAATTGCTAAAGGTGGATATCTGTGCTCGGGAAGAGTTTTGAGGACAACCTTGGACAAAGCCTAGGTAGAATCTTCCCGACTCTGTTTCCCAATCTTGCTATTTCCTTTCTGAGAAGGAAAATTTCCCACAAGATTAATCCTGAGCCCTGCTTTTAGCATCTAGTGACTTCATAATTGGCTGTCAGATATGACTCACGCTTGTAATCAAACAGAGATAAGGAAGACCTTTCCTTCTGTTAAGATACATGACATTGTCCCTTCTTTTCTTCCACAGCAGATTTTTATAGTAAAGAAGTTCTGTAAATACAATAGTAAAATCATTAAATAATAGATGGAAATTGGAGTTACTATAAAAGAACACAAGAATGAATAGCTTACAATTTTAACCTATATTCATGGCCAAATAAATGTAATATAAAGATAACATCCTCCAAAGGAGAAAATGATTAGACCAAGTAAGAAGACAAAGATGTAATGTGATAGATGTCTAATTAAATAGGATAGCAAATTTTGAGAAAAAACAATAGGATCAGACTGATTTCTCTAAAAATTTTATACAGATGTTTATAATTGGCTTCCAAAATTTGTCTGTCCCATGATAGCTTTAAGTTTTAAGCATATTTTGGAAATAAGATCTCAAATTAGGATTTTTGCATAAAAATTGTATAAGATAATGGTAAAAGTAAGTGAAATCATTTCTCCTTTATTAAGATATCTGTCTGATGATTTTAAAAGATAGATGAGCTCATTTTATGACCAGAACCCTCATATTTTAAAGGATTTAGGTAAGGACAGAAACAGCAAATGATATATAAACTAAAATTCTCTGAAGTTTCAAAAATGGAAAACCAGATTTAAGGGATTCTACTAATTTATATGGTCAGAATTATCTGGGAACTTCTAGATCTGAACCAGAGAACCAGAACTCCCTTTCTGAACTGTCCTAAGAATAAAACCTATTGTCAAGAGAAAGGATATCTAGGGACCAGATAGCTGCATGAGGCATCTGAGATTCAAAAAGTGCTGCTTAAGTGGACATTGGGAATAGGTAACTGGGATACAAGGAACTTAGTGTTAGTAAACATTGGTAATATTGATTGCATTGATTTGTATGGTTCATGTTTAAGTTTTCTTGGATATCTTGGTGACATGTAAATTCACTTCTCAAAACTAATCTATTGTGAGCCCTCTAGATAGTCTGATCTATACCTGACTTAATATAATTAGGCAATTTTGTGAATTGTGAGAAAAACTTTATTGTACTGCTTGAACCTAGCCCTCCGTGGCTGGGAAACTGAACCATTTCTATGTGCCTTTAACCAAGGACTTATGTTGTGCTCAATTATTAAATCATTTGTCTTCTGGGAGCCCCTGTCAGTTCTGTCTGACTATTCTCATAGCTGCCAACTTGTGGATATGGACTCTTGTGGATATTCATCTGTCACATCTAAAGATTGCCCCTGCTCCTGAGTGGACATCTGAGCCCATAGGAGATCTTGCCCTCTGGTTTCTAAGGGGCTTGAACAAAGATGACATCAGACGTAGACAGCTTTCTCAAGAGTCTGGACTAGGCCTGCCCAAAGAATAGCTCCCTCTCTACCTGAGCCCCTTACACAACCAAGACTTGTTACCTACATTTCTGGTAGCTTTCACTTATTTTTACTTAGTTTCTCTACACTCCCATTATGCTCCCTATCTTGATTCCCCTTGCAAACTACTTCCTTTGCTTGTTTGTAATTGTCCTGCAGTGGCTACCTATCTCTGGGGATGTCCACAGCAATTTTTTCTCTCATCTCCTCACTCATCCCATTAAGCAGACTGAGTATGACAAAGAATTCAACCTTATCTTTAGTTTCCCCTATTTCAGGAAGCAGTTGGGAAAAACCTGAATCTACCTAGATCTGAACAGTTCTCAGGGTCCTGTCTTTACAAAGGTAACCAGGGCCTCTACAGCCCCTCCTGCTGCTTTCTGCTATTTATGAAATCACTCCTTTGGAACCCCTGTAGGGAATTTTGACCCAACTCAGTGTAACTATACAATCTGGGTTTATCCTGGTGGGCTGTCTTTGCTCTTATCTTACTAGGGGCTGACTAGGGTTGAATTTGACCTACAATGCCCCACCACCTTGGTAAACAAAATAATACTGTCCATGGTTGTTTTCCCTTGGTCTCTGGGGTCCAGCCCTGATGCAGAGAATAATGCATCTCTCTGGTCAACAAAGGAAGGATTTTTATAACTTCCCTTCCCATTTCTTGAGGAAGAGTGAGGTATTTCCATACCTTCCTTGGTCTACAGGTGGTCCTTTTGACTTGTCTTTGAGCAAAAGGAGGACATTATAATCATTTCGGAGCAATCTGAACCTCAATAAGTGCCAGAGCCTGAACTAATCAACCAGAAGAAGCACCTCAGCCTAACAACTTCTTTGTTATCTGAGTAAACTCAGAGAATACCTCTTCCTATGTCAACAAGGCCAGATGGGGCTAATTTAAGAATGTTTTTAACTCTGTTTATGGCCATTAAGAATGCAACTCTTAACTATAGACACTATTTTGAATAATGGAACTTTTTCTTAATATTTTATGGATATATATACTATGTTATGGCACTTTGATGGTAAAGAAAACGCAGATATCCTGGGTCATAATTTTAATCGACAATTTGTCAACTCTCTTATTGCATTTACCAACTATTGAATTTAGAAAATTCCTTTCTCATAATATGGTTAAACATATATGGAGATCATAAATTTGAGTGACACGGACATGCTGAGTTGAGATTGTTTTAAAGCACACTTAAAGCTAATCATTCTTTTATCAGTCAGAATTCATATTCTGACTCCTTGTACATACATGTATTAGCTTTAACGGAATAAACAATATGAATTTACCTGTAACCTAGGCTGTTTACCTCTTTTGACCAAACTGTAAAATTTAAATGGTACAAATTATACTGTTCTTAGTACAAAAACCCACTTCCTTTAGAAGCTGAGTCATAAGCATAGCTGTGAATTTTGTGAATTGCAAAATCAAGTAGCAGCAAAGAAATGACTCAGCCAGCTGGGGAACTTTAGTGAGGCTAGTGGGGTGAAAGTATTACCATAGTTGCTTTAATTTCAGCCTCCTTTCCCTGGGGACTGAGGCAGTGGGGGAGGGGAACATGCCCATGATTTGGGAGGATTGTTGTTCTTGCTGGACTTCTATTCTTACTTGAACTAGCTTCTCAGTAAATGTTCTTAATTGATGCTAACTGCTTCCTGGACCATAGGTTCCAAAGGGGGTGATACCTATCCCTTGGGGGGTGCTGGAACAATCCAAGTAGGTGGTAGTAGCTTTGGGTGCAGTTGAAGGGTGCTGAATAAAAATAAGGGGTGGTAGAAGCCTAAGGAAAGAAGAGAAAAGTTTGAAAAAGTATTTGTACATGTTTCATCTGTTGTATAACAGAGTTAAAGTCATAGTGATTGCATTATTTTCCAAATAAACACACAAAATGCAAGTTATAACTGATCAGTGGTCAAGTCTGTAGACAGGTCTTAATAAGCAAGTGTTGGCAGGCAAGTGTGTCATAATGCAATATATTGCATCATCAAAATTTCAATGCAGGAAAACCTCCCACAGATTTAAAGTAAATTATTAAATTTAAGATGCATCATTTTTCTTAAATTTATATCTTTTTTGAAATAAGACAAATTCCAAAAAAAAAACCATTAAAGGGATTTCTAGGGGAGCACTGAGTAATTCTTTTAAAGGGGGCCAAGTTAGTTTGGGAACTTCTGATATAGACAAAGAGGCAAATTATTAAATCGATCATTTAATGAGGGACTAATTGCTAGATCAATCAATAATATAAAGGTGATATTAACTTTAACTCCCAGGTAAGCTTTTTTTGCAGATTATTACCCTTTATGTACCTTAAAATTACCCTTTATGTACCTAGAGCAATGGTTCTTGGGGAAGCAATAGATCATCTGGTCTGGAGTCAGGAAGACCAGAGATACTTACTTACTAGCTGTGTGACCCTGCACAAGTCACTTAATCCTGTTTGCCTCAGATTCCTCATCTGGGAAATGTGAAAAATGACTTTACTAACCACCTTGTTTGCTTGAGCTTCCTTACTGTCCAGAGGAAGCCAGACCTGGGAATTAGAATCAGCCAATCAAGAGGCAGCCTGAGCGTCCCTTAAGTTTGACATACCAGAGATCCTTTGTATCGTTCACTTGCTGAACTCAGAACTCCCTCTTTCAGTGTTTGATTGCTGAACCTAAAAATTCCTCTGTTGTGCCAGCTACCACAAAAGTGACTTAAGCTGGGTCGTACCAGCTCTAACAAACAGAACTAGCACAAGCATCCTCGTGCTAGGACCTTCAGAACTTTTCAGTTTGACCTTTTTCCTTGTACATGATCTCTGTAAAATGGCCCTTTCCTGGGAAATGAAAACTGAACCCTAGGGACTATGGCAGTACATGATTGGGCCATGAAATAGCAAGGAAATTCAACTCCTTGGTGGCAGTACCTGATTAAACCATGACATAGCCATTCTCACCCAGCTTTGCTGTTTGTCTTTGTCTTTATAATCTGTGCAGTCTGACCCTAAGGTGAGCTCAGTTCCAACTGCAGCTCCACATGCATGCCTGCCTGCTTTGAGAGAAAATAAACATGCGTACAATCTAATTCTCTTTCTTTCTTAGACTGAAATCTGGAAGTTGACAGAAATGATATAGAGAAGGAAATAAGAGACCACTCCAGGAGCTTTGCCAAGAAAACTCCAAATGGGGTCTCAAAGAATTGGACACAACTGAAACAACTGAACAACAACTACGTAGAGCAGTGGTATCAAACTCAAGCAGAAACTGGGCCACTAAGCCATACATAAAGATCACTGTAGACTGTATATTGATTTAGTTTTAAAGTGTAATGTTATCTACTTTTAATTGTATTTTATTTTGTTAAATATTTCCCAATTACATTTTAATCTGGTTTAGGCAACATTAGAATATGTTGGTCTCAGGTTTTGTGTTGGACACCTCTGGCCTAAAACACTAAGAGTTTTAATGACTTGTGCACCATAAACTAGCATTTGTCAGAGGTGGGATGTGAACTCAGGTCTTTGTGAGTTGGAGCCCAGTTCGTTATCCACTAAGTCATTTTGACTCTTTATATGTCAAGTCTCCATTAAATTTCTTTATTGAAAATTGTGTTGCTATTTTATAAAGTTTGGTTTTGCCATGACCAAGGCCTCAAAAGATCCCAAGAATCCTGACACCCTAACAGATGTAGGGTTGCAACAGAATGAAACAAGAGCTGCAAACTACGTTTCCGACCCTGGATGAGAGAGCACAGGGAATACCTTTGCTTTATTCTTCAAGGACTGATATTGTCTCATCATGACCAGGAATCAAGAGGATAGACTTTTGTTAGAGATACTGCTTGTTCTGGGGTTTGACTGAGCTACAAATTGACTCACCCTTTCTACCTGTTTTCAACTTTTCCTTTAATATGTTGCTGACCACCATTCCCTCCTGTTAGCCGTAATACATCTACAGAATAGATTTTCATTACCACTCACCTAGGAAATTTCAGTAGACTCTAAATAGGTCTTAAGAGTTTCTACTTTCTCTCCTTTCCAATCCATCCTTCTGTGTGTTATATTACTATGCTAAAAAATTTGGAGTCCCTACTGCTTAATGAACAAGATTCTAACATACCTCTACCTTGCTCTCTTCCCATTAAATTCTTATCCAGCCTTTAAGGGTCATCTCAAATATTTTCTGTTCCTTGAAGTTTTCCCTCATTCTCCCAATTATTAAGGACCCTTTCTGTTTCAGACCTTGCTTTGTTTTATATCTCTCTCAAGTGTTTTTTAAAAAAAATTATAAACTTTATAATCATCAACAAACACAAACATGCCAAAAAATTAAAGAGGATTGCATAAAACCATGAACTTCTATGATTCATAGTTAATATATATATGAATATGCACACACACATATAGATTAGATAGTGTACTATAATTTTCTATGTTTGATTATAAGTTCAATTAGAGCAAAGACTTTGTCTAAATTTAAACTTTGTATCTTTCCCAGTATCTATCAATGTATCTGCACACAGCAGTCTCTTTAAAAAAAAAAAAGTTGAATTATTTAATTGAATTCAATCCAGTCTGTCTCATTTTCATCCCCACCTTATTTTCTTCTGCTTTCCTAGCCATTCAAACCAACATTCAAATATTCAAACCAACTTGGACATAGGAACAATAAGGAAAGCTGAATAAATTAAGAAGCAATAGGCATTTATTACATGCAGAATACAAAGCAAGGAAGATTAGAGACATAAATAAATTTTTATGTATATATATATATATATATATATATATATATATATATATATATATATATATATATATATATATATATATATATATGTTACGGTTGCCATTGTTGTTGTATAACTTTTCATGACCATCTCAACCTGGATTTGAACTCAGTTCCTGCCTGACTCAAGACCCAGCATTTTATCCGCTGTCACACCTAGCTGCCCTTTAAATTACAGTGCTGATAGGGAATGAAATGAGTGATGGTTGCCACTTAAGACTTTCAGAGAGTAGTTCAATTCTCCATTTCTTTTTTTTTAAAATTAATTAATTAATTAATTATTTTAATGCTCTACAATCACTACCAAAAGCTTTTTTTAACCCCCTGCCTACCCCCACTCCTCTCCCTCCCCAAGATGCCATACAATTCTACATATGATCTACATATACTTTCCTACTGAATACATTTTCACTATAGTAATGCTGTATAGACTAACTAAAATAAATAGAAGAAATTTATAACAAATCAAAACATAATACACACACACACACACACACACACACACACACACACATACAAATAAGATCTGCTACATTCTGCAAATGAATTCCATAGTTCTTTCTCTGAATGTGGAAGGTGTTTTGCCTTAGAAAGCCGTTGGGAATTATTATTATTATTTTTTTTAAGTTCTTGCATTAATACGAAGTTCCACATCTACCAGAAAAAACTCTCGCACACTGTGGTCATTGCTGTGCACAAAGTTCTCCTGGTTCTGTTCCTTTCGCTCAGCATCAGATCTTATAAGTCCTTCCAGGCTTCTCTGAAGTCTTCTTGTTCATCATTTCTTATGGCACAATAATACTCCATTACATTCACATACCACAACTTATTCAGCCATTCCCCAACTGTTGGGCATCCCCTTGATTTCCAGTTTTTGGCAACTACAAAGAGTGCTGCTATAAATAGTTTTGTACATGTGAGACCCTTTCCCATTTTTATGATCTCTTGGGGATGCAGTCCTATAAGCAATATTGCTGGGTCAAAGGGTATGCACATTTTTGTAGCCCTTTGGGCATAGTTCCACATTGCTCTCCAGAATGGTTAGATGAGTTCACAGCTCCGCCAACAATGAATTAGCGTTCCAACTCTCCCACATCTTCTCCAGCATTTATCATTTTCCTGTTCTGTCATGTTTGCCAATCTGATGGGTGTGATGTGGTACCTCAGAGTTGTTTTGATTTGTATCTCTCTAATCAATAGTGATTTAGAGCATTTTTTCATATGACTATAGATAGCTTCAATTTCTTCCTCTGAAAACTACCTTTTCATGTCCTTTGACCATTTATCAATTGGGGAATGACTTGCATTCTTGTACATTTGACTCAGTTCTCTATATATTTTAGAAATGAGGCCTTTACCACAGACACTAGTTGCAAAAATTCTTTCCCAGTTTTCTGCTTCCCTCCTAATGTTGGTTGCATTGGGTTTATCTGTGCAAAAACTTTTCAATTTCATGTAATCAAAATTATCCATTTTGCACTTCATACTGTTCTCTATATCTTCTTTGGTCATAAATTTCTCCATTCTCCATAAATCTGAAAAATACACTATTCCTTGCTACCCTAATTTGTTTATAGCATCAGCCTTTATACCTAGATCATGTATCTATTTGGACTTTATTTATGGTGTCTGGCATTGGTCTATCCCCAGTTTCTGCCACACTGTTATCTAGTTTTCCCAGCAGTTTTTGTCAAACAGTGAGATCTTATCTCAGAAGCGGGGGTCCTTGGGTTTATCAAACAGTAGACTGCTATATTCATTTGCTACTGTGTCTTGAGTACCTAACTTATTCCACTGGTCTACCCCTCTATTTCTTAGCCAGTACCAAGTAGTTTTGATGATTGCTGCTTCATAATACAATTTGAAATCTGGCAGGGCTAGGCCACCTTCCCTAGCATTTCTTTTCATCAATTCCCTTGATATTCTGGATCTTTTGTTCTTTCAGATGAATTTTGATATTATTTTTTCTAGTTCTAGAAAATAATTTTCTGGTAGTTTGATTGGTATGGCACTGAATAAGTAAATTAATTTAGGTAGAATTGTCATTTTTATTATATTAGCTTGGCCTAACCACAAGGAGCTGATGTTTTTCCAATTACTTAGATCTGACTTCATTTGTGTGAAATGTGTTTTGTAATTGTGTTCATATAGTCTCTGGGTTTGTTTTGGCAGGTAGAAGGTCTTTAATTTCTTAAGAATCTGGGGGGAAAGGAGAAAAGGGGAGTGGTCAGAAAAAGAGCTTTGGTTTTTACCAGAGCCACCCAAGATGATTTCCATCTCTTGTCCAACTCATTGACTGTCTGTACTCTCTTGTGCACATACCCTTGTCCAATAGTAATTGGAAGAGTTCTGTAATAGAGTATACTGGTCCTAGCCCTCAAAAATGAATTGTTCCTTGCCTTCTCTTCCACCAATTACCCCACCAAGGCGCTATGATAACTTACCGAAAGTAATGAAAAATCCGTAATTGTCTGAGTCCTTCTTAAGAGGATTTCATATTCTAGGAGTGAAAGAATAAGAGGAGGGTCATCTAAGGGATTGATTTATTAAGGAAATATGGCCAAGGGGAAGAGGTAAATGGTTTTTAGAGGAGTAAACACTGGCCAATGGACTTTTATATTTTTCACCTAGAAATGAGAGGTCTGAGTTGGAAAGAGATAGATGGGCTAAAAAGGACCAAGGAAGTTTCATATCTAAGGGTTTCATATCTAAGGGTCTAGAAAAGCACTTTGCCTGTCTCCAGTGCAGTATCTCCCTGTCCCATCTAATGTTTCCCCATACCTGACAACCACAAGAATTATGATGGAGACGATAGTAACAATTCCAGTAAAAACTCTATTGTTGGTACCAGCGGACATGCTCCCAGATGGTGTAGAATCAGGTGGATGCAAGACAGGTAGTACTGTTTCTGAAATAAAGGAGGCTACTTTAAGTCAGAATACTACCCTGTGTCACTCTTCAAGCTCAGACACAATAGCAGAAGCAGGGTTAGGGAAGCTCTTAGAAGCTGTGAGTGGAAGCACCCATCTCCAGGTGTTCAATACCTGTCTCCTGTGGATTCTGCCTCTGGTAATTCCTGAGATCAACAGGACAGTGTCCCAGGAGATAGGCCTGGATTGTTAGTTGGGACTTGCTTTGCTCAAAAGTTTTCTTGACTTCCTGGGCCTCTGGACTGGCTCCTGTCCAGGTCAGGTCCTCCAGGGATAAACTGAGGAAGTCTTGTCCATCATATATGTAGTTCCAGAAGCCTCTGGTAGAGTTGTCCACATGGAGCTCACAGCCCAGAATGACCTGGAGAGTATGAGATCCTGACCCCAACAAGTTACTGTACTGTATTCGATACTTTCTTATTCCTGTTACCTAGGTTCCACAGTGAATATACAGCTCCCCCATCCCAACACACACACAAAAACAACTTCATACTCACTTTCTTTATTCTCACTTTTTTGACCAATGATCCAAAGGATTTCTTTCAACTCCGTCTCCTTCTCTATGAGATATTCAATATCTACTTTCTCTAATGACTTCAAATCCACCTTTTCCCTCTTGACATCACAGAACAGGAATTTCCTATTATTGAAGTAGCCATGGATTGTATACGAGAATTGTTCCAGTTCAGGGTAGAAGACTGCAGTTAAATTGTACCATAGTCTGGGGGATCCTGAGAAAGATAGGAACAATGCATCAGTAAACATATGCTCTGGTTCTAGCCTCCAAGTCACTGTACTGTGTTCATCTAACATTCAACAAGCTCTTGTTGAGTCCTGACAAAGGGATATAGATAAAAGTGAAAAGCAGTCCCTACTCATCTTGCTTATACAAAGTGCTGAGTTCTGAGTTACAGTTACTCTGATGCTGCATTTCTGAGACTGTGTGGTTCATTTTTTTTTCTTTTTGGAGGCAATTGGGATTAAGTGACTTGCCCAGGGTCATACAGCTAGTAAGTGTCTGAGGCTGGATTTGAACTCAGGTGCTCCTGACTCCGGGACTGGTTCTCTATCTACTGCATCACCTACTTGCCCCTGTATGGTTCAAATGTGACAAAGCTATCGTCCTGATGAGATATGGAAATCAGAAGTGTTTTATGATTAAAGGACAAATGTAATTTATCTGAATATAGATGGAAGATGAGATGTTTGGTTCCTAATCATAAGGTTCAGAGAGAACCCAGTCTGAATTCAGAATAATAAGAGAGATAAAAAGACAGATATCCAAAGTGCATCAGCTAAACGTGAATCTAGAATTGATAAAATTGTTCTTGAGGATTAAATACAACTGAACAGAGGGATATTTTGGAAGCAGAGAACCAGGAAAGTCGCTCAACCAATCAACTAATCTGGCTGAGACACCCCAGTGAGGTGTTACATAATTACATCAAGGATCTATCGGTGAAATCATCAGTTCATCACCAAAGTTGTGTTGATCAGGGAACTTTAATGGACTGTTTCTAAAACAAAACAAAACAAAAAATCAAAGTTTATAATTCTAGAGCTGTGAATTATCTCAAAAACATGGGTTTTCCTCACTCATGTGTCTCCGTGGAAGGTTTCTCTGTGTGTCTTCACAGATACTGAGTACATCAATAAAGTGAGAATGTGACCAAGTTTTTGTATGAATTGTGATATGCTTTATTATTCATGCACTTGCTTTAATCTTGGGGTATCTTGACTTCATTCCTTTTGACTTATTATACAAATGTGTCATTATTATGAGTGGCTAGTTTTATATAAACATTGTTGTAGGCTTAAGAGCTACATTGGTGAGTAGGGAGGATTGTATTCCCCCTACTTAACACTACAAAGTTACTATTACTTCTAGGACCTAGGAAAGGTCCACAAGATAGTTCTGTTCTGGAAACCTGGACTTCCTACTGATTTATAGTGATTTAAGTAAGCCCAGAGAGTATCTATATGAAAGATGTAAAAAGTGTGAGGCATTTTAGTTGGGTGGCCATCCCAAGCACCCATTACATTGATCTCTAGGCTAATAAACCTGACGATTATTGCGAGTTCAGTAGGCATTCTCTCACCTCTGACACATTACTCCAAAAGTTTTCAAATTGTTTGAAACTGATTGCCACTTCCATTACATAGTTTAGATAGCTGCACAAAATAAAGCTGACCACGCTTTAAGTGAATTCAGTTGAGCACTCTCATTTCCTCTGCCTTCAGGAACAATTATTTATATTCTTAGGCTTGCATGGAACACAGAACTTGAGGGGAAAGAGTCAAAGGGAATGCTCTTCCAGACTGTGCCAACACATTAGCTCAAGCTTTATCCAGGTCTGTGAGGCTACTATGTGCAAAGTACTATGTTGTAGAAATGATACAGCAAGGAAGGAAGAATAGTCTATTCCCTACTGGAGTTTGTATTTTAGCCTATACTGGAGGTGAGAGGGAAGAAAGTAAAAAACAGGCCACATACACAAATACACCATGATGTCAGTTTAATGAACCAAGGAGTCTCAGGATGTCAGAAGTACCTATGGCAACCAAGTAAACTTTTGAGGGGATAAACGTCTTCAGCAAGTTTACTGGAACATTTTCATATAAAATATACAAGAAGATGAAAAGTTATTTTTGTTTGCTGTATAGATCAGTTTTAAAATGTTTAAAAACCATGTTTGTATTTTCAAATAAAACATTTAAAGATTTTCATTCATGTATCCATTTATTATAGTATTACCATAGGTATGTCTAAATGCAAGCAAGTATTTTATTATTTCTGGACACATCGCATAGCTTTATGTGGAAATATTAAAACTAAGTAGTTTGACACAATTTTGAGGGAAAACATCTTGGTACCAAAACCAGAATCCTCCATTTAAATTTCCTGTGGAAAACCTTAGATGTTAAACTACAAGATGTTATATTTGGGTTTGTTTTTTTCTTTTGTTGTTATATTTATGAGATCCTAAATGCAACAGACCAAACCAATTACATAAGGAAAGCATCTACTCAGCAACTAACCTCGGGCTTGTACTGACTTTAGGAGCAAAGAGTTGGCAAATAAAGCAGTAAATGCATGTTAAAGCAACAGAAATACAGCCCTTGTAACCATTAGTTGACAGTATTCTAAACTCCTGTCAAGCTTTCACCACATATTCTCTCACCCCTAAAACCTCAAAAAAATCACATTTCTCTGAATACGGTTAAACTTTAAAGTCTTGTCAATATTCCTTTGCAACTGTGCAGACATAGAAGAGCAGTCTGACGATAGCTCTATGTCACTCTTTTTGCTGGTTTTTAAATTTCAAATAATATATAGGAAATGTAAGATTGGGTCCTACTATTAAGGCCATTTATTTTCCTTAAGAATCTCATCAGATTCTTGAAACTAACCAAGTAGACTTTTATCCAGGGGTCACAGAACTAATGATGTTGACCTTGGAGAGGATGCTGGGAAGATTAAATCCAACTTGTTAAGCTATATGGAACAGTAAATAACAGACTAAGGGATCAGAGTGACATGCCCTGTCTCTAGGTACCTTTCATCTCAATTTCTGAGACTCTTGTGGCTTACTGTTATGGATGATGGTGACTGAGAACTGCAAGATGGTGCCAAGTGGAAGCAGCTGGTTATGGAGTGAGCTGATCATGAGCACACACATGGAGTCACTGACACCTATTTTTTTTTCCTTTTTTCTTTTTCCATCTCTAGCAAATCAGAGGCCCTCCATTAACTATCCAAACATATACTTACTAATTTCCCTTAATCTTGGAGAAGGAGGAGTTAAAGGAAGAAAAGCCTGTTGTCTTCCCTTATCAGCTTCCTGTAGAGGGCATCCCCACAAACCATTCTCCAATTGATTTCTGTCACTCCCTCGTTTACAAATTTATTTTCATTGATATAATTAAAAAAAAGAAAATCAGTGGTCACAGATTTTACCCAGAGTTAATGAGAGAGAGAGAGGAGAGATTTTTGCTCTTAAAGGGAAACATTGCTCTTCCTTAGCACAAGTCAAGATGGAGAGGAGAGGAGGACGCAAATCTTCATGGGACAGAAAGAGTTTATAAATCTTCATTATCTCATGGATCTAATAAGAGAAATCCTTCAAGCAAACTTGAGTCACTCAAGTGAGGGCTTGAGAAAAGATCCTGAAAATGAAGACTGACACTGAGAGGGTTTAGCTTTGTTTGCTATAGTGGTCAACTAGCTAAGAGGATTTCAAGCACCACAGCAAGTTCCCCATAAGAACTAGCCACTTAAACTATATATTACTGATACGCCCGAGACAATTAATCTATTACAGATATGCACTCCATTTACATGTGTGGGCATACTATAGGTAAGACCCAATCTAAGTTTTTTTTCCACATATGATTCTATCCTCTACATTGAAGGATATTCCTTATAAGTGGGAGATGCTATTTCTTTTAAATGTGGGAGGATAGTTCTCTTAATCCTAACCCTAATTTTCCTAAACCTAATCCCAAGGGGACTCCGTTTTTCCACTAATTTCCCTTGTTCAGAAGTACTATGAAGGTCCTCCCCGGCTCTCCCAATTTGTCATTTTCCCCTTAATTTGCCTCTCTATCTCCCCAGTCTTTTTTTAAAATCTAAGAACATGAAAACATAGTAACCATTGTCTGCTCCTAAATATTCTCTCAGCTCTGGGTTTTCACAATGTTGATTCCTCTTGGATTTTCTCTTACACATTTGATACTTTTTTCTGTCTCCTTTACTGGATCTTCATCTATATCCTACACTTTAAAGCTCTGTCTTTTGCTTCATTTTTTTTTTTTTAAATCTTTGCATTCTGGCTTCCATCTTTCATAGATGTCTCCACTTTCTTTCCTGTCACTCCCTTCTTAACTCCCTACAGTCTGTCTAGCTTCTGAACACATTATTCAATTGAAGGATATTTCTCCAGTTACCAATGATCTCTTAATTGCCAAATCTAAAAATCTTTTCTCAGTCCTCATCCTTTGTGACCTCTCTACAGCTTGTGACACCATTGGATCATCTTTTCCTTGATACTCTCTTTCCTGGTTCTCTTCCTATCTTTCTGACCACTCCTGTTTCCTCTCCTGATCTTCATGTACATCAGGTCTACTAATTATAGGGGATCTCCCAATATTCTGTCCTGGGCCCTGTTCTCTTCTCTCTATATACTATTTTACGTGGTAATTTCATTATTTCCCAAGGTTTCAATGATCACCTACATGCAGATGATTCTAAGATCTACTTGTCTAGCTTTAGCCTCCCTGCTGACCACACAAGTTCACATCTTCAAATGCCTATTGGATATTTCAAACTAAATGTCTGTCTGTTAGACATCTTAAATTCAAAATGTCCAAAACTAAACTCACAATCCTTTCCCCAAATTCTCTCCTCTTCCTAATTCCCTTATCACTGGGCAGAATATTACCATCCTCTTATTAAGTTATCTAAGCTCACAAACTAGATGTCATTCTCAACTCTTCACTCTCTCACCCACTCTCTCTTACCTCCCCTCTCACCCCATACCCAATACATAGTTAAGTCCTGCCATTTCTATCTTTATAACATATCTCATATACACTCCCTTTTCTCTTCTGACACTGCAACCACCCTGGGTACATGTCTTTATCACCTAATACTTGGACTAATGCAGTAGACTGCAGGTTGGTCTCCCTGCTCCAAATCTCTCCCTCTTCTGTTTCATCCTCCACTCAAATAAATCTTCATAAAGCATCTTTCTCCTGAGACTATTCCCAACTTATACTATATATATATATGTCCTGTTTGTACAAAGTTGTTCGCATGTTGCCTTCCTCATGAGACTGTTAGTTCTTTGAAAGTAGGCCTGTGAACTCTTTTTGCCATGGCAAAAAAATTGGAAATTGAGGTGATGCCCATCAGTTGGGGAATGGCTGAATAAGTTGTGGTATATGAATATAATGGAATACTATTGTGCTATAAGAAATGATAAGCAGGCTAATTTCAGAAAAACCTAGAAAGACTTAAAATGAACAGAAGCTGAGTGAAGTGAGCAAAACCAGGAGAACACTGGACACAGCAACAACAATATTGTGTGATGATTAACTATTCTCAGCAATACAGTGATACAAAACAATTCCAAAAGAGTCATGATGGAAAATGACAACCACATTCAGAAAAAGAACTACGGAGTCTGAGTACAGCTTGAAGCATAGTACTTTCACTCTTTTTTTGTTTTTCATTTTTCTTTCTCATGGTTTTCCCTTTTTATTCTGATTCTTCTTTTGTTATAATTAATTAATTTTTAGTTTTCAACATTCACTTTCAATAAATTTTGACTTTAAAATTTCATTTCCGTCCTTCTCCTCCCCTCTCCCCAAAACAGCATGCAACCCAATATAGGCTCTACATATACATTCATAATAAGCATATTTTCACATTATTCATAATGTAAAGAAGAATTAGAACCAATGGGAGGAACTGAAAAAGAAGAAACAAAATGAAACCACAAATGAAAAAGAGAGCAAATAGTATGCTTCCATCTGCATTCAGACTCCAAAGTTCTTTCTCTGAATGTGGATTGCATTTTCCGTGTTCTGATTCTTCTTTCACAACATGACCAATGTGGAAATGTCTTTAACACGCACATGTATAACCTATATCAGATTGCTTGCTGTCTTGGGAAGGGACACAGAAAGGGAACCCAAAATTTTACAAAAATGAATGTTGAAAACTATCTTTACATGTAACTGAGAAAAAAATAAAATACTATTAAAGAAAAAAAGAAATTAATGAGAGCACAAAAATAAAACAAAACAAAATATTTCAAAGAAAAAAAAGAAATTAGTCCTATGAGTATACCTGCCTAAACAGACATAGGAACTACATGAATGTAAATAAAAAGCACTTTTTGTACAAATAAAGTCAGGTTTAAATAACTGAAGTAATATTTATTGTTCATGGGTAAGTAAAGACAAAAAAAAATGACAATTTAACCTAAATAATCTTTTTATTCAATGCCATCCCAATTACTAAAAATAATCTTACTGAGTTAGAAAAAATAATAATAAAGTTCATTTAGAAGAAAAAAAGGTCAGAAATTTCAAAGAAACCAGGGAAAAAAACATATAAATGAAGGAGCCAGTTCAATATTAAAAATATTTAAATAAAAAATAATTATTTTATTATAATAAAAATAAATAAAATAATTAAATAAAAATAACCTCAATGCATAGATGTGCTTGATTTTATTCTGGTTTAATCTTCTAGCTTCTAAAGACTTTTACCAGGTTTTGATTTGGGATTGAATGAGTTTAAAATCAGAGATTTATAGTTAGGGAGCTGGAAGAGGCCTCAGAGATTTAAATAACATGCTGAAGGATATTCTTGAAAGTGCTTTCTCCTAGTCTTCACATTTTCTTTTCATCTGCTAGTGTTCCCAGGCTATCTTTACATAGGATTCTAGATTTAGGGTTGAAAGAAGGAATCTAAGAGGCCATGTTCTCTATCCCACTGGCTTCACAGATGAACTGAGTGTTTGGAGCAGATCAGTCTTGTAAATGAGAAGGCCTAATATCCTGACAATCTTGTTTCAATAACTATGGGTCTTTTTGGAAATTGAGAATCCTTCAACTTAAAATTTTGCTTTTGTTCTAACCTTAGCAAGCACTGATACTAGTGATACTGGGTGACACTGATACTAAGATACTGGGTCATTTGGGAAGGTGAAAGATAATAGGAGAAGTTAACATCTCCAGAAGGGAAGAAAAAAACCCTTTTTCTGATTTAACATTTTAGAAATTTAAAAAAAAAATGTTCTTGCGGGATAGGAGGTATTGAAGGAGAGGCAAAATTGTTGTGTGTTCCAGCAAAACATCATAGAAGATTCCATGTTCTAAATTTCTGGAAATTACTGTAACACTTCAATTTGTCAAAGTTTTTGTAGCAACTGGTCATTCTGTTCCAGGGCTATGGCATCTGAGCATCCACCAATACAATCCTTACCAATAAATAGGTGAGGCACAGTTCTTGCCTCTGTTAGCTGTTGCAAATAACAATCTTGGATAGCACTTGTAACACTGTGGGCTGTTATGTAGACAAATTTCAAGGACCCCTGTTTAATAGACAGTTGCTTGAGAAACTCTGTAGTTTTTCTGCAGTAAGGGCAGAAGACCAGCTTGATGGTCTTGATGGAGACTTGATGAACACCAGCCCCCTATCAGCTTTGATGATGCTGATCACAAACTGCTGAGCCATCTTTAGCACCTTTGTGATCTCCTACAGAGTAAATATCTAGTTTCCAGAATTCTTAAGCAAACAAGGGATAGGAGAGAATAATTTCAGTTTTGTGAAATTGAAAAACTTTTGCACAAAATCAATGCAATGAGGAAAAGTAAGGAATTAGTTGATTTGGGGGGGGAAATTGGACCAAAACCCAGGGTCTGTTATCCAGAATATATGGGGAACTGACATAGATCTCATTAGAATTGTTATGGGAGTGGGTGAAACAAGGATATCCATTATCACGACTGTTATTCAACATGATACTAGAAATGGTAGCTTTAGTAACAAGAAAAGAAAAAGACATTGAAGGAATCAGCATAGGCAAAGAAGAAACAAAGCTATCACTCTTTGCATACTTAGAGAATCCTAGAGAATCAAGTAAAAAAAATTACTTGAAACAATAAACAAATTTAGCAAAGTTGCAGGATATAAAATAACTCAACATCAATCATCAACAATTCTTTCTATTACTAACAAAGTCCAATAGCAAGAGATAGAAAAAGAAATTCCATTTAAAGTTACTGTAGACATTATAAAATATTTGGGGGTCTACCTGCCAAAGCAAATCCAGGAACTATATGAAAACAATTACAAAACACTTTTCACACAAATAAAGTCAGATCTAAATAATTAGAAAAATATCAGTTGTTCATGGCTAGGCCGAGCTAATATAATAAAAAGGACAATACTACCTAAATTAATTTACTTATTCAGTGTCATACCAATCAAACTACAAAAAAATTATTTTATAGAGCTAGGAAAAATAATAACAAAATTCATCTGGAAGAATAAAAAGTCCAAAATATCAAAGGCCTATTCAATGAATGGGCGTTGCCTCACCCTAAGTGAGTACCTGCAAAGACCTTAGTCTAAAGGATCCAAGGTCTCCCAGTGAATCCTGGGTCATCTCCAGTCATCTTGATGAATACCTGGTCACTGGATTCAGATGGCTCTGGCGGAGAAGTGAGGCTGGTGACCTGCACAGCCCTCTCTCACTCTAAACAAAGTCAAGTGCAAGTCATGTCATCATGTCTCTGATGGTATGGTCTTCTTTGGCAACGAAGGATGAACACAACAATTCACAGACTTGGCCCTTTCTCAGCAATGCAAGGAAGTAAGACAGCATCAAAAGATTCATGTGAAAAATGCCATAGACATCCAGAAAAAGAACTATGGAGTCTGAATGCAGAGGAAAGCATACTATTTGCTCGTTTTTGCTTATTGTTTTGTTTTGTTTCTTCTTTCTGTGGTTTCTCCTTTCGGTCTTAATTCTTCTTTACAATATGACTAATGTGAAAATGTGTGTGTGTTCATCCTTCGTTGCCGAAGAAGACCATGCCATCAAAGAAATGATGACATGACTTGCACTTGACTTTGTTTTGAGTGAGTGAGGGCTGCGCAGGTCACCAGCCTCACTTCTCATCCAGAGACATCTGAATCCAATGACCAGATACTCATCAGGATGACTGGAGAAGACCCAGGATGAGGCAATTGGGGTTAAGTGACTTGCCTAAGGTCACACAGCTAGTGAGTGTCAAGTGTCTGAGGTGAGATTTGAACTCAGGTCCTCCTGATTCCTGCACTGGTGCTCTATCCACTTCGCCACCTAGCTGCCCCTAATGTGAAAACAGGTTTAATATGAATGTATATGTAGAGCCCATATCATCAGAGTAGGATTAACTCCCCCTGAAGTGGGAAGGCAATATTGCTTCTTTTTCCCAAGCCTCTCCTCCAGTTAATTCTGAGGGAGAGGCAATAGCAAATTACCCACTCCCACACTACTCACTCGATCAATACTTCCTAGTATGTACCAGGCACTGTGCTAAGGGTCAGGGATACAAAAAGAGGCAAAAGATAGGCCCTGCCTCTAAGGAACTCACAGTCTAATGGGAGACAAGAAGCAAATATATACAAATAAGCTATATACAGATTTGTTCAGTCATTTTTCAGTTGTGTCTGATTCTATGACTCCATTTGGAGTTTTCTTGGCAGATACTGGAATGTTTTGTCATTTCCTTCTCCAGTTCATTTTGTAGATGAGGAAACTGAGGCAAATAGGGTTAAGTGACTTGTCCAGGGTCACACAGCTAGTAAGTGTCTGGGGCCAATTTAAATTTAGGAAGATGAGTCCTCCCTGACCCTAGGCCTGGTACTTTGTGTAGTGTGACACCTATATACAGAATAGGAAATAATGAAAAAGGGGAAGGCACTAGAATTAAGAGGGGTTGGGAAAGGCTTCCAGTAGAAGATGGGATGTTAGTTGGGACTTGAAGCCACTGCAGGCACTGGGAACAGCCAGAGAAAATGTCCAGAGCCAAGAGATGCCCACAGCCAATGTTTTGTTCTTGGAACAGCAAGGAGATCAGTGTCACTGGCTCAAACAGCACATGACAAGGAATAAGGTATAACTGGACTTCAAATGTAGGACAGGGCTAAGTTATGAAGGGCTTTCAACACCAAACGGAGCATTTTGTATTTGGTCCTGTAAGTGACAGGATACCACTGGAATTTATCAATTGGGGGGGGGAGGGGAGCAACATGGTCTGACCTGCATTTTAGGAAAATCACTTTGGTGACTGGATGGAGGATAGATTGGAATAAGGAGAGACTTGAGGTAGGCTCACCCACCAGGAGGCTATTGCAATAGTCCAGGTATGAAGTGATGAGGGCTGATACCAGCTTGGTGGCAGTATAAGTGGAGAGAAGGGGCCTTATTCAAAATATATTACAAAGGTAAAATTGATAGAGTTTGGCAATAGATTGAATAATTGATGTGAGAGATGGCAAGTTGTCAAGGATAATACACAGATTTCGAGTCTAAGGAGGGAAAGATACTAAGTTCAGTTTTGGATATACTGAGTTTGAGATGTCTGAAAGGCAAAAGGAGATGTGAGATTATAGGTCAGCAGAGATGTTGGGGCAGAATAGGTAGATTTGAGATAGATCAGCCTAGAGAAGGAAATTAAATCTATTGAAGCTGATGAGATCACCAAGTGACATAGTACAGGAAGAGGAGAAGATCCAGGACAGAACCCTTCAGAACACCTACCTGGGTGAGGATCCAACTAGGGAGATTGAAGAGGAGCAGGTCTGACAGGTAGGAGGAGAAACAGGAAAGAGTACTGTCAGGAAAACCTAGGCAGAAGAGGTATTAGGAAGGAGAGAGTCATCAGCAGTGTCAAAGGATGAAGACAATTCAAGCATGATTAAGAAAAGGCCATTGGACCTGCCAACTAAGACATCATTCATTGCTAACTGTGGAAAGAAACTTTTCAGTGGAATGATGAGGTAATAACAGGAATAACTATTGTTATTGTTACTCTGAACAATGCTGTTAATCATTTCTGATTTTGTTTTACTAAAATTAAGAAGCTTCATCTTTTAAGAAGAGTCAAATATTGTACTGGAATATATGTAAGATAGAGCAAGGGAATTCTTCCCACAGCCCAAAAGCTCTGACAATCATAAACAGGAGGAAGCTGTGGCTAGCCGTTCCCACTGCTCACTGCTAAATTGCAGGTCAACTTAGCTCCCTCTGATAAAAATGTGAGACAAAGCAGTGATTGGTTTAAAAGCACAATTCACAGTTTTTACAAAAACACTGTTGACCTGAAAACTTGTTGAAGAAAAGGCAACATGGCTAAATGCATACATTTTATGATTTAATTAATTAATTGATCAATTCCCCATAAAGAAAACAGTTACATAATGCATTATGGAGCCAGAAATGTTCTGGCTACCCAGTGCAGAAATCCTCTGGCTTATATACATTTTGCCATGAGGAGGAAACTCTCTTAACTAAGCAAATCATAAATTCAGTAAGACAAGACAATTAACAAAGCAATGTCAATCAAATGTTGGGATTCCAAGCTGGGTAAACATATGTCTCGGTGACAAGGAAGGAAGGAAATCCCACCACTAGCAAGTGGCAGGCTTCCTGCCCCAAACAGATAACTGATGCAGGAAAGGGCAAACAATGTTCAATAGAAACCCAGGATGCCTATTTTTTCCTTATCATTAATATGCCATAACATAGTATGTGTCTATAGATAATAAGATACAAAGGAAAGTCCAATTATTCAAGATATGTCATAGGTTAAAGGTCTCCAAGGAATGCAGAGTCAGCTTTGGCTGGCTTTTGCTGACATAGGAAGAGGCATTCTCTGAGTTTACTTCAGAGAGAACAAAGAGATTATTCCAAAATTTTATATTAAACATTATCAACACTAAAAGAAAAAACTCCACAAGACTTCTGTTTATCCTAAAATTCAAATCTCATTCCATGAAAAAAATTCGGCATGGTCTTAGCTTAAATGAACATTTTAAGTCCTCCAAAATCAGTTAAGAAATTTAGAGTAACCGTTTGAGAACATTTCTATAAAACCGTGGGCCAGAGTTGCTCTGGATCTCAACAGACAGCAGGAACTATTGGCATCCCCTCCACCCTGACCTAAACCCAACAACACTACTCAAATCCCTGAGAAGAGGGAAGATTGGGCAACTTTCTACCAGGCTCCTTTCTGTGCTGCCGTAGCAAGAGGAGTGAATCTAGCCCAATATGACTACAGTGTTTCTCTCTGCCATCTCATTCATGCCAAAGCACATGCCCACTTCCTAGACCAACAGTATAAATGACTTCTAACTCTACAACGAAATCCCTCACTCTTACCACCAATAATCAATGTTCTCGACAGGCAGGATGCAGGCGGGCCACAGGTATCGCCGATCACCTCATTATTCAAACAGTTGTATTTTTAAGGGGGAGGATCTCAGTTTGGAGGGCGGGGGAAACGGGACACAAATTCAAGTTCAAATGTTTTGCGTCTTACTTTAATTAGGTCAATTTCTTCCAGCCTTGGAAGCTGCCCAACCAGCGAGCGCGGGGGTAGGGGGAGGTCCGAGGGTCGGAGGAGGAAGAAAAGTGAAAGGAGACTCTCCATATCCAGAGCGAAGGGACTAGGATAGGAGACTCAAAGTCGGAGATCCCGGCTCTTGGCAACCTTAGGGGCTGCACGGAGAGAAGAGGAGGTCCTAAGGGAGGGGAGGATTAGCGGGAGGAGAGAGATGAACTGTCCAGCACCACCACCTTCTCCTCCCCGCCCCCCCCCCCCGCCCCGAAAAGATGCCTTAGCCCTTTCCTCACTGGGGAAGAGGGTTTAGTGATGAATATGCATTTATGGGGCACGTAGATCATAGGGTTTGGGACTGGCAGAGCGCTTTGAGATTATCAGCAAAGTGTAGTGGGTAAAGCGCTCAAAAGACCTTGGTTGGAATCCTATCTCAGACCTCGTAATAGCTTTGTAGCCTTGAGGCTCAGTTTTCTCATCTGTAGATCAGGAGGGCAGGGATTCAATGACTTTAAAAGTCTTGTTCTAAATCTATGATCCTGGGATCTAGCCCCCTGTTTTACAGATTAAAAAACTGAGGTAAAAGGAGGTTATAAGAGACGTGGTCAAGGTAAGTGGTTAAGGCAGGATTCACACTCAAAACTGTCAGGCTGAGGGGGTAGGGGTAGAGGCTGCGCGTGCTGTGGCATCACCTACACACAATCCAGGAAATGCGCGCTGAGTCTGGGAGCATGCGGCAACCCCGGGACCCGACAGGAGCAGCGCCTGCCCGAGAAGCCCAAGTCGCAGTCTCTGCCACCCCCTCAGGGCGCGTCTTGCAACCAAGAACGGAACTCTGAAAGTGTCTGAAGTCACTCGTTCAGCTGTCATACGCGGCACTTTCCAGAGCCTGCCTTATTGGCCGGAGTTAGGGTTAGAGTTGTAATGGAGAGGTTGGTTAATGTTGGATTCGGAGCCGGAGTTAGAGTTGGGTTAGAAAATACGTTTTGTACATGTTTCACAGCCGACTTCTCCAGCCTTTTCCTGCCTCCTTTCAACTCCTCAACTGCATATACATCTCAGACACTGCCACCAGTCCAGTCCTACAGGTCCCACACCTGCCCTCTCGACTTCATTCCCTTTCTTTACCAGCTCCACTAACCCCCAGTTGTCTTAGGTGGCAGAATTCCTCTTTTACAGGCTTAAGCTAGGTCTAACTCCCTACCCCATTTCCCTTGGCCCTATTGTGGACCCGGTGTTTTTTTCCCAGAAAGTCCCCAAAGCCACGGAATCTGTCCATCCCCATATTCCATCCCAACTCAGGGTGCTGAAAGTTCTCCAAGTCCCCTCCTCTCCAGCTCCCTCAACTCACCTGAAGAAATAGTCAGGGCATTCAAAATCGCTATTCTCAGGGTAATCAGGAACCAGAAAAGGACTTGCCAGGTAGGGGCCATCGGCTTTCTCTCGCTCCTAAACTCGCTTCAGACTCCGGCTTTTTCTCCCTTATTACACATTACCTACACATGTAGCTATTGAAAATGGACTGCTCTAAGCTGTAGCAGAGCTATTCCTAAAGCGCACCGGACCTGTGCTGCTCCGCCCACTCTCCTCTCCAACTCGTTTCCTGGGCGGTTCTCTTCCCACTGCTGCATCACAAAAGCACCGGTTTCTTGTTCCTTTTGGTACCTACAACATGTTTTTACGTTTAATGTGCAAATGGAGAAATTTTGAATGCTATAGATAAGCTCACTCTTCTTGGTAGGGTACTTTCCAGGAATGTACACATTGGTAATGAGGTTGAGGAGGGGCATTGCCAGAGTCAGCTCAGTGTTTGGGAGGCTCAGAAGGAAAGTGTGGGAGAGAAGAGGTGTTAGACTGTCTACACACCGAAGGTCTATGAAGCTGTTGTGCTGACCTCATTGTTATATGGGACAATATACCAGCACCATGTCAGAAATTGAACTGCTTCCATTTGAATTGTCTCAGAAAGATTCTGACATCTCCTGGCAGAACAAGATACCAGACACTAAGGTCCTTTCTTGAACTAAACTGCCAAGCATTCAAACTCTACTTCTGAGAGTGCAACTCTGATGTTGCTCCAACACAAAAATCTTAATCTTGCCAAAAAGACTATTTTATGGAGATCTCCCACTGGGCAAGAGTTCACATGGTGGTCAGAAGAAGCAATAAAAGGACACTGTCAAGGTCTGTCTTAAGAACTTTGGAAATGATTGTGTGACACTGGAGACACTAGCATGAAACCGTTCAACATAGCAAGCCCACATCAGAGAAAGTGTTGTGCTCTATGAGCAAATTAGAATTGAAAGTAGCTCAAAAGAAGCTCCAGATGCAAAAACAAGAGAATCCATTCCAAATATTCTCATAGACTATTTGTGCCCAAGATGTGGGAGAGCATTCTGAGCCACCTATTGGTTCGATCAGCCACAGTCAGACACACTATAACTTGACTCTAGTGCCAGGCCTAGAGGCCTGAGGGCTACCCGAGTCTTACCTTACCTATCGCAGGTCTTCAGCTGGCCAAACCGGATAAATGTATGAGAGAAAAGACTTTCCAGAGTCGAACAAGGGTTAGGCTTTATTCAGGGTCTTGGTTACATGTGCAGGGGGAACTCTTCCTGGGGACCGAGGAATCTCCCAAGGAGGCAAAGATCTTACAGTAAGAGAATGGAAGTGGGAGAATGGGAGAATGGAAGAGGGGGAGAGAGGGGAGAGGGAAGAGAGAAGAGAGGAGAGAAGGAAGAGGGGCCTTCTGTCCTCTAAGGGCCCCTCAGCGCTAAGAGCCCTTCAGTCTTTCCTGACCCTACTTAAGCTCTCCAGCCGCATAGTTTGCACCTGAATACCGTGCCTGTTAGACAACAATAGGTGTGCTCAGATCCCGGGCCAATCTCGAGGGCAGGGATGCTCTCTCCCAGCATGTGGGAGTTTCCCACGGGAAGAGGCGGAAATGCACGAGATAGCCTGGTCTCACACCTCAATTCCCCGCTGTTCCCTGGGGGGCCTCATGAGAACTCTAAGGTTTAGAAGTCCTCACCTTTACCCGCCTGAGACTGTCCACATGGAACTGAGCTTACACCCCCAACACTCTAGCATAGTGATGTCATTTTGGTCCAGAAAAAGGACAACCCACATTTAATCAATATTGTTAACAATTGCTCCATAATCAAGAAAACAATAAATCAGGCCCTGATTTGTAGCAATCAAATCTTCAATTTTCAGTCTTCAAGCTGACTGCAGTATACCACTGGAAATATTTTTCCTATGTTGTTTTCCTTTCCATTTATTGAGATCAAAGTCTAAATTCTGATTGCATTCTTGTGAGAAATCAGGCAAGAAAATTTCATTCCCTCTCTTGGTTGCTTGCTCTCGTGCAGAAAACGACTTGGGGTATGAAATTGCCTAATAAGTGGGAACCAGGGTGACAGTTTCCCTTTTTAGGTCTGATCCTATCTCTGTCTGTTGATGTCAGGTTACTAACCACAACAGCAACTTTGAGAAGAAACTGGATATGAACTCTTTGTGGCTGTTATTGTGATTCAGAAATTCAGATCCTGCAACGAAGGAGGGGACAGTTTGGCTGAGGGAACCAATTTCTAGGAGATATGAGTACTACTAGATTTTCATCCAATCCCCTTCTTTCCGCAGCTCTTCCCTTCTCCTTTCCAGGCTGCAGAGACTCATACTCTGTGATTTTGTAGTTCAACAAAGTGATAGAGGGCATTTTGCCACCACTTCATGGTGCTAATAACAACCCTTTCTTCATGTCAGAAAAAGGGTTTACTTGTATGAGCCCAGATTCTCACTGATAATCATTTAATATCATTTTTGGATTTTAATAAGGACAAGAGCCTGAACTAATCAATCAGAAAAAGAGCCTGAGTCTAATAGCTTCTTTGTCCTCTGAAGTAAACTCAGAGAATACCTCTTCCTATGTCTACAAGGCCATATGAGACTGACTTAATAGCATTCTTTATGAGATCTTAGCCAAAGACACTATCTTGAATAATGGGACATTTTCCATATCTTAATATTTTGTGGACATATACTATGTCATGGCATGTTAATGGTACAGAAAACACAGATATCCTGGGTCATAATTTCAATCAACACTTTGTCAATTCTCTTATTGCATTTACAACTTATTCAATAAAAAAAATTCCTTTCTCATAGTATAGTTAAACACGTATAGAGGCCATAAATCTGAGGGACACAGACTTCCTGGAATTGTCCTAAAACAGATTTAAACCTGATCATCCATGTATAAAATAGTCAGAAGTTGCCTTCTGGCTCCATGATCATGTAACTACTAGCTTTAAGGGAATAAACAATATGAATTTACTTATCACCTATTTGCCTCTTTGACCCAACTTTCAGGTGGACATCACCTAACCCTAAATCTTGTACCTCTGATGAAGTTCTGGCTTTTGGTCCCTGTCACTGGCAAAGCTTTGATTACAGACACACCTTAGAGCCAATAAATATTTGTACCCTCCCCAGGGTAAAAGGCCCTCCTGACCCACCAACAATTCCCTGTCCTTCTTTCCCAGATCTCAAGAGCCACTTTTGGCCTTCTTACTCTTCTCCTCTGGGATTTCCCCTCACAAACCTTCCACCCCATAGGAATGAACTTCCTGACTTCTTTGGGCATTTCCATCTATTTAACCTTCCTTAGGTTCCCTTTGACATATCCTCTAAATCCCTAGAGTGCCACAATTTCCCAGGTGGCCTTGGCTCACCTTTCTGTAGGTCTCCTCACCTGCCAACAGTTCCCTGCTTTTTTTCTTTCCAGATCTCAAAAGCTACTTTTGTGTTTCTCAGTCTTCTCTGTCAGGGGCTTGCCCTTCACAATGCTTATATTTATAAGATTACAGTTATCATACAGTTTATAGATTTACAATTCACTAAGTATTTTTCTCATAATAGCCCTGTGAGGAAGGCAGGGTAATAATTATGCCCTCTTTGGAGATAATCAAACTGAGATTCGAGGAGATGAGTTTGCTTAAAGTTACCCTACTAGTAAATGTTAGAGATCAGAGATGAGACAGGAACACAGTTCTCCAGTGAAGTCTAGGCCTCCTTTTTTTTATTATTACCTCTTCCCCTTACTTAATATCTTCAGTCCCTCATTCTCTGCTCCTATGTGAGAGGAACTTCCCCTTCACATTCTCATTCCCTTCCAACCCTGTTCAGTCAGAGATGTAACAGGACCTACAACTACTCACCTATTGGAGCGTTCATCATTTAGCAGCCAAAGTCTGTATGGAACACTTAACTGAGGAGGTCTGAGTGTAGCTGCCTCTTGTTCCTCTTCGACTATCTAGTCTTTCAGTAGTAGGTAAAACCCTGCTAATTGCAGTAGCCTATGGGCCATGTCAGTATGTCAATCCAGGGGAGTTTCCAACCTAAAAGAGTCCAGACTCTCAGGAGGAGACAGTAGTGAAGGCAGCTGGTTGGTTGTTATCCTTTGTTCTCAAAGAGGACCAAAATGACATCACCATAATAAAGTGAAGTTTCAGTGTATCCAACTGTGGTTGATCAGACCAATACAAGCTCGGAATGCTCTACCACAGATTGGGCACAGATAGTACATGTGAGTATTTGAAATGATTACTCCAAATCTGTGCATTCTATGTTTCCTTTGTGCTGTCTCAATTCTGCTTTGCTCATGGAGCACAGCACCCTTTCTGATGTGGGCACACCATGCTGAGCGGGCCTGTGCCAGTGTCTCCCATGTTGCACTGTCAAATCCAAAGTTCTTGAGAGAGACCTTGAGAGTGTCCTTGTGTGACTTCTTCTGACCACCATGTGATTGCCTGCCCCGTATGAGTTCTCCATAAAATAGTCTTTTAGGCAAGCACACATTTTGCATTCAAACAACATGGCCAGCCAATCAGAATTGAGCTCTATGAAGCACAGTTTGAATACTTGGAAGTTCAGCTCGAGCAAGGACTTCAGTGTCTGGTAACTTATCCTGCCAGGTGATCCTTCCTAATCTTCCTAAGACAGTTCAAATGGAAGAGATTCAGTTTCCTGGCATGGCACTGGTAGACTATCCATGTTTCACAGGTATGCAACAAAGAGATCAGTACAACAGCTCTGTAGACCTTCAGTTTGATAGTCAGTCTAATACCTCTTCTCTCCCAAACTTTTCTTTGGAGACTCCCAGACGCTGAGCTAGCTCTAGCAATGCATGCATCAACCTCACTGTCAATGTGTACATCTCTGGAAAGTACACTACCTAGGAAAGTGAATTTATCCACAGCATTCAAAACTTCTCCATTTGTTGTAACCATTAGTTCCACATGTGGATGATGTGGTGGTGGCTGATGGAGCACCTGGGTTTTCTTGGTGTTAATTATTAGACCAAAATTAGCACAGGCAGCAGAGAATTGATCCATACTTTGTTGCATCTCAGCGTCAGAGACTGCATTGAGTGAACAATCATCTGCAAACGGAAAATCATGTACCAACACTCCCTCCACTTTGGTCTTGGCTTGTAATCTTTTCAAATTGAAGAACTTAACATCAGTACTGTAGTTGACCTTGATACCTTGTTCATCCTCATTGAAAGCATTTGACAACATGGCTGAAAACATCATACTAAAAAGCATGGGAGCAAGCACACAGTCCTGTTTCACTCCATTGGAGACTGGGAAGGCGCAAGACCTTTGTCCATTATCCAGAGCCCAGGCAAACAAGCCATCATGAAATTGATGTACAAACTGATGAGCTTAAAGGCCTTGGTCTTTCATATCAGATAGATATACCATGTGCATATTATTGTTGTGTTTGTCCTTACATTTTGGCTCCTTGTGCAAGTTTGTTAGCTTAGACTAGCTTTAAGGGAATAATATGAATTTACATATTGCCTAGCTTCTTTGCCTCTTTAACCAAATTTCCAGGTTGATAGCACCTTGCCAGCAAAGGTCCAAATAGTCAAAGGTATGGTTTTCCTGGTAACAATGTTAGTGAGTGTTAGACTATAAGGAAAGCTGAGCACCTCAGAATCAATGCTTTGGATTGTGGTGCTGGAGAAGACTTTTGAGAGTCCCTTGGAGAGCAAGGAGGCAAAATCAGTCAAAACTCAGATAAGTGAATTCAGGCTATTCACTGGATGGTCAAACACTGAAGCTGAAGCTTAAATGCTTTGGCCACATGAGAAGATAGGACTCATTGAAAAAGACCCTGATGTTAGCAAAGATTGAAGAGAAAAGGAAAAAGGGGAAGGCAGAAGATACGATGGATAGGTAGTATCATGGAAACCCTAAATGAACATAAACTTGGACAAACTTCCAGAGATAGTGGAGGATAGAAGGGCCTGGCATGCTATGGTCCATGGAAGTATGAAAAGTCATGACCGAACAATAGGAAGGCTGTTGAGGAATTTATAATGCAACTTGCATCCTTGCATTCTAAATGAAATTTGACCTGCCAGATTTTGTCGAGGACGACTGTAGCTGGTGTAAAACCCAAGTGTCCACTTTCGCTAGGAGCCAGACTCATAGAATGGCTATAAATCCACCGTGGAAATAACTTTTAGCCAACCCCACCATTTATTTGGGTGAAGCCAGAATAAGTCCATGAATTCTTTGCATGAGCCTGATCTCTGTGATGATAGCAATGTTGAGTTGCATCCTGTGTCTTAGAGAAGAACCAGAATACTTGTCAGGTACTGTGGCATTGATCCAGAAGCAGTGAAATGCCCCTACACACTCCCTTCACATTCTCCTGTAAGTAGGCATGGTAGCCTAGTGGGAATTACAAACTCAGTGGGGGAAGCATGGTGGCAACAATAGGGAAGTGTGAGAAAAGTGATCAGTGATTGGGGTTATCTCTGGTGTAGACAAAGTTTCCAAAGTCCAGGTCATGGCATCCAGGAGGTTAGTGTAGCTGTCCAGCTCCTGGATGCTGGAGGTGCTGAGAAGTGTTTCAAGACAGTTTTCCCAACAGAATGAAGTGGGGAAAGTGTTGTCAGCAAACTGCTTTACCTAACTACCAGTGGATAAAAAAAAAAATAATTCCCTCATCTCCCAGGGTATTTCTTCAGCCCATAGCACTGGCAGAAGTGAAAAACTCACCATGACCTTCCCCTTCCCCACAGTTTGAGGGGCCATCAATATTCTGTAATTGGTGCAATTGGGAAGTACTGTAATTCAGGGAGAGTTCATCGCCAGTGCTAGGAATGAGAGAAATAACAGATAAAGGTGGGAAAGCAGAGGTCAGGTGTTTGGGGGTGGGACTGGGAATTTATCATAAATTCTCTAGAATGCTATCTTAAACAAATGGAATGCTGGATAGAAGTGGGGTTTCATCTTATGAGCACTCAGATAGGCTGGCTGGGTCCTAGTGCAACCAATAATCTCCAACTCATCCTCCTGTCCCTTCCCAAGAACTTTTAGGGCCAAGACCAGTAACCAGAGAAGGATGGGTTAACTTTGGGTGTGGATGGAAAGAAAACTTTTATGGACCTGGGGGAATGTGTGGATGACCACAATTTGCAAGTCTTTAGATAGATTTCTAGGGAAACTTCAAAGCTCCTAAGTCAATGCCAGCCCTAGGAATCTAGGAACAAGTGTGGACTCTGTCCTTTGAGATTTTGGGAGGTTAATATCCCAGACATCTGCTGTAAGCTCTTTTGCTGAGCTGAACCTGGTTTACCATTTCACAGACTGAGGTGCCCAAGGTAGAATGGAAGGAGTTAGCTCCATTAGATTTAATGGAGGAGATGTCATTCATTAAGTAAATAGACTCCTTAGCCTCTAATTTAAGACTGACTAAGCTCCCTCCTGAGATTGTCAAGTTTGGAAGTATAGTGTCTTCAGCTTCCTGTATTCCAGTTGTTCAGGAAGGAGGGCATGAGAAGGGGATAACTCCCCTGTCATGGAGATGTCCTGACGTCCCTGTGCCTAGCCTCTCAATTTTTTTTTCAGCCTAGGGCAATGCAGATGGAATTCTGTTCCAAGATCAGAAACTCCTGCCTATCATGATTCTTCCAGTTTCTGTGAGGACAAAGTAGACAGCCAGAATCTGCCAACACAGCAGCCAGGGAAAGCTTTTACAACAGAAGCCCATAGGTGCAAAGTCAATCAATCAACATTTATTAATCAGTCAGTGCTCTAACATTAGGTTAGCTTCAATAGTTTTCACCAAGAAAAGAGTTTCTCCACTAGCCAGTATCACAACTTCCAAATGTGGAACCATAGGTTACAGTAAATGGAGAAATTGTGACTGCTGTAGATAAGTTAACTTATCTTGGTCCACATAGATGATTAGATTAACTTAAGCATTGCCAGAACTAGCTCAACATTAGGGGAGGCTCTGAAGGAAATTTTGGGAGAGAAGAGGTATTAGACTGCCTACCAAACTGAAGGTCTACAGAGCCATTGTGCAGACTTCATTATTGCATGTCTGTGAAACCTGGACATTCTACCAGCACCATGTCAAAAAATTGAACTGCTTCCATCTGAATTGCCTTATTAAGATTCTGAAGCTATCTGGCTAGATAAGGTACCAGACACGGAGATCCTCTCTTGAGCTGAACTGCAAAGCACTTAAACTCTGTGGCCAAGAGTGCAACTCCCAATGGTCTGGCCCTATTGTTCAAATGCTAAACTTAACTAAAAAACTATTTTATGGAGAACTTGAACAAGGCAATGTCTCCCAGGGTATTAGCAGCAGTACAAGGACATTCTCAAAGTCTCTATGAACAAGCCTTAAAAAGGTCATTATGTATTTCTATATTCAATTGTGTGTGTGTGTGTGTTCAGGGGAAGGAAATAAGAATTTATATAGGACCTACTATGTGCTAGAAGCCATATATGCTAAGTGCTTTACAAATATATCTCATTTGATTTTATAACAACCCTAGGAAATATGCATTGTTTTTATTCCCATTTTACAGGTTAAGAAAGAGGTGAAGTGATTTGCTCTGGGTCTTATTGTTTAGTAGATTAGTTGTGTCAGACTCTTTTTGATACCATTTGGGGTTTTCTTGACAAGGATACTGTAGTGGTTTGTCATTTCCCTTTCCAGTTCACTTTACAGATGAGGAAACTGAAGTAGACAGGAGTAAGAGACTTGCACAGGGTCACATAGATAGTAAATGTCTGAGGTCAAATTTGAACTCAGGTCCTTCTGACTCCAGGGCCAGTGCTCTACTCAGTGTGCCACCTAGCTACTTCCTTTCTCCTTTTCAGAGAAGAGTGAAGATCATCATTAGGTCCATTCTCCTAGTCCTTTTACCCTCTGCTTGTATACTCTTTTCTTGCAACCCAATTATGAAAAATAGTGAGTTCCACCCTTTTATTCCTCCTTTGTATACTACTGTCTTCCTTTTACCCTTCTTTCCTTTTTCTTTCTTCAAATCCTCAGAACAATCAATCTATCCCACAAGTCCTCTGTTTTACCTATTCAATCCTTCAATACACTTTGACATTAGTACATTAGCATTATATTATCATATAGCTTCTTCCACTTCTTCAAATAAATGTACTCTTCTAGGTTTCTCTTTAGGAGCATTTAGGTAGCACAGTGGGTAGAGTACTGAATGATGTAAAAACCACTTTCTGTAGAGTTCTGCATAATGGTACAAGCAAGAACTTTCTGTATATCTTCATTGCAGATCCTTTCTGTGTTAGTGCAAAGTGAACCTCCTTCTTAACTGCATAACTTGACTTTCAAGTGCCTCATTCCACCCCAACATCAAATCTGAACTTAGAGTGCTGATATTAGAGTCACCTCCAACAGATCCCCTGCATCTGAATATGAGGGCTGAATTTTCTGGGCTTTCAACTGTAACTTAGGACAGAGGTCTACAAACCCTGGAATATTCTGGGTTGAGTAGCCCTGCAATAAACTGGTCACTGCATTGGTCACATGGCCACTCCAGGTGGCTTCCAAGGTCTATAGATTGAGTTTCTGATTTTCTCAAGTGAACTCACTCCCCCTTACTGCTTATGGACACAAAGCCTTTCCAGCTACACATGTCTCTGGTCCTATTGGGAAGACTTGTTTGCCTGTGCCTATGCTGATTTTGTGAATAGGCCCTGTCTCCAACTGTCCATGGACCTCTGAATGATTTTTGGTGCAATTATTGTGTGGATGTCATGCATCGTAGTTTCTAATTGATTTCTTGGTCATTATTCAGTCTGGTACAATTTCATGTTTTTGCTAGAGTAGGTGTGGGGGAATCTGCCTTCGTTGGAAGTTTACAAAGTAATGTCATAAAGATATTCAGCATCGATTGCCTCTGACCCCCCCCAATATCTTGGGTTCTTTGTTCTGGTTTACCTTATGCTTAAACACCAACTTTCTAACTTGGACTGCTTTTTCCTAGATCTGTCTCTCAGCTCTGTAAACTTCCGTAAGCAGCTCTCTGTTTCATTCCTTCCAGCTTTATTTCCTGGGCTCCAGGGTAGGTCTTGAGTCATTGACTCTGCTTGATCTGGGCTCTGTACCTTACATGTGTAGATCTTATTCATCATGAGTAGACTATAATCTCCTAGAGGACACAAACTGTGTCCTTTTTATAGCTGTTTTCCAAGCCTCCAGCAAAGCTCTCTCTCTTCATACTAAAATTTTTGTTGAATTGAATTGAACTCATGTAAAGCGGAGCTGAACAGAGCTGAGCTGAACTGAACTGAATTAAATTGTATGGAAGATACAGGTGTAAAAAGGCCCTAAATTCACGGCTTTCTTCTGCCTCCTTCTGGATCATAGCTAGTATGACTACTCCCAGAAACTCGACACCAGATAACCCTGCTCTCAGTTTTAGGTTCCTTTAGAATGTAACTTCAATAGCTTCTTGCTGAATTGTATTGTAATGAGTGCTGTCACTCATACAACATAAGGATGTTAATGTGAGGCTCAAAGGAAGGTAGAATTGACATCTCTAGCTTCTTCTCTGCCTACCCTTTTCCAAAGGAGGCTTTATTTCCTGCAGAGAGGGGAAGCAGGAGGTTGGGACCAGAACCAGGGTAGAACCAGGGTGTTTCCTTAAATATAATTAGTTATGGGGATATGGTTTTGAGGTTTTCATCAGAAGGCTAAGTTCTGATGGCTATTTCTTAATTAGGAAGCAGGACTCAAACTTTACATTTAAGGTTTGACTCCTGTCCCACCAAATACCAATTCTACCAAGAACACACATCACTGTAGGTAGCCGAGACACATTATCCAAGTTGATAGTGTGTGGGATGGCTCAGGTCCCTACATAAATCAGTTACTCAGAGGCCTCTCAAAGTGATGACAGAAAAGTGATTTATTCGATTTTCGAGAAGCGGGGCTAACCTGTAGGAGTAGGAAAGCCGAAGACAAAGAAAAGGGCAGTGATTTATATAGACCCTAACGCAAGTCCCTCCTCCCTCAATGACCATTATCCTCATTAGCTCAGAATATGGTCTTACATTCTAGACATGAAATCTAACCAATCCCTTTTGAAATGGAGACATCAAGGAATTATGTGAGTTTTGTCCAATCATTGAGACCCTAATACACTACACAGTTTTATATCCTTATATGGAACTATTCTATTCTAAAAATATTGTAACCTTTAGCCTTTAGGCCTTACCTCACTCCTGGGAGAAGAATTACAATCTGAGAAGTCTTCACTAAACCTATCCCACTCAATAGCAAAACAGAAATCAGAGAAAGCATACAAAGGAGACTATTTGCCGGACAATACAGAATGAAGGAGCTCTTTTTTTGGAAGCAAGGTAACTCTGTTCCACCAAGAAAGATAACTTTAGTTCTTGTTGACCTGAAAACTTACCAAGAAAAGGCAACATGGCTAAATGCATACATTTTATGATTTAATTAATTAATTGATCAATTCCCCATAAAGAAAACAGTTACATAGCGCTATGGAGTCAGAGGTGACTCTGACTACCTAGTACAGAAATCATCTGTCTTAAGTACATTTTGCCATGAGAAAGAAACTCTCCTAATTAAGCAAATCATAAATTCAGTAAGACAGGACAATTAACAAAGCAATGTTAGTCAGGCCTTGGGATTTCAGGCTGGGTAAGCATATGTCTCAGTGATAAGGAAAGAAACCCCACCACTAGTAAGTGGCAGGCTTCCTCCCCTAAACAGATAATTGACATAGGAAAGGGTAAACAATGTTCAATAGAAATTACGACCTAAGATGTCTATATTTTCTTTACCATTAATATGCCATAACATAGTACATGTCTGTAGATAATAAGATTCAAAGGAAAGTCTCATTATTCAAGATATAGTGTCTTAGGTTAAAGGTCTCCTTAAGGAGTGTAGAGTTGGCCTTGGCTGGCTTTTGCTGACATAGGAAGAGGCACTCTCTGAGTTTACTTCAGAGAGAACAAAGAGATTATTCCAAAATTTTATATTAAACATTATCATTCCCTCCTTTTGGTCAAAGGCAAGCCGAAGGCTTCGCCTGTAGACCAACAAAGATATGAAAAAAAAACCTCTAAATAAACAGTAGTGTGAGAGTTTACTCTTCATGCAAGTCTGGTCCAGGCTCTTGGGAAAGTTGTCTATGTCTGATGGCATCTTCTTCAGGCCTCTTCAAAATTGGAGGGCATGATCCACTCAGGAACAGGAGCAATGGAGGTGACAGATGGATCCAAGAGTCTATACAGAAAACTTGACAGGGTCTCCCAGAAAACATGATTTGATAATTGAAATGAAACAATACAACATAGTTAACATGGCTAAAGGCACTTAGCAATAGTTCAGTTTCCCAGCCATGCAGGGCTAGGTTCAAACAACACAGTGAAGTTTTTTTACAATTCACAAATTATATTTTTACATTAAGTCAGGTACAGATTAAAACTTAGATGGCTCACAATAGACTAGTTTTGAAAGGGAGATTTACATGTCACCAATATAAACAAGAAAATTAAACATGAATCATACAAATCAATGCAATTATTATTTCAATGTTAATTAAGTTCCTTGTATCCCAGTAATGCATTCTTAATTTTCATTTAAACAAAACTTTTTGAATTCCAGATTTCTCATGTAGTTATCTGATACCTAGATATCTTTTCTTTGACAATAGGTTTTATTCTTGGGACAGATCAAAAAAGAGAATTCTGCCTTTCTGGTTCAAATCTAGAAGTTCCCAGATACTTCTGACAATATAAATTAGTACAATTACTTAAAATTTGTTCTCCACTTTTGAAATTTCAGAAAATTTTCGTTCACATTATTTACTGTTTCTATCTTTACCTAAATCTTGTACTTAGAATAAGAATCTTTCAAAATGTGAGAGTTCAACTATAAAATGAACTCATCTGCCTTTTAACTTATTGGACAGATATTTTAACGGAGAAGATATAATTTCATTTACTTTTACTACTATCCTATACAAATTTTATGCAAAAATCCAAATTTGAGATCTTATTATCAAAAGCATGACAAATTTTAGAAGTCAATCATATCCATTTGCATATGATTCTTAGAGGAATCAGGCTAATCCTGTTGTTTTTCCTCAAAATTTGCTACTCTATTTAATCAGACATCTATCACATTACATCTTTGTCTTATTGCCTGATCTAATCATTTCCTTGATGTTATCTCTATATTATATTTATTTATTTGGCCAGGAAAATAGGTTAAAGTTGTAAGCTATTCATTCCTGCACCCCATTATAATAACTCAGAGATGCTCCAATTTCCATTTATTATTTGATAGACTTACTATTGTATTTTCAGAACTTCTTGATTATAAAGATTTGCTATAAAAGAAAAAGAGGGACAATGTTAACAGAAGGAAAGGATCTCTTTAGTTCTGGTTGATTCCAGGAATAAGCCATTATCTGACATGTAATCATGAGGTTACCAGGTGCTGAAAGCAGGGCTTAGAGGTAATCAGATGGGGAATTTCCTTTTTCAGAAAGGAAATAGCACATTTGGGAAATAAAGTTAGGAAGATCCTACCTAGGCCGTGTCCAAGGTCGTCTTCAAAACCTTTCCAAGCATCCACCATTAGCCTGCAGCACATGTCAATTGGCTTTATGATAACTTAGACAAGTATTCCTGTAATCAGAACTTCAAACAATAGTAAATTGCAGTCCCAGTCTTATATAGCAAATCAATATTGGCTGGTATCCCTCAGATAAATACTTCCTCACTCTTTAAACCATCTGAAACTGACACAAAAGTATCCAGAACAACTATCTAGGAGCAACAGGGGTTAAGATAATCCATATTTATACTTAAAATTTATCTAACTTTCATAGTTTCAAGCAGAACTTAATTTGTCTTTCCAAATCTCTCAATCTTATTCTTCCACTTGCTTTTACATTTGAACCATAAGACAAGATAGCTCATAAGTTATTACTTTTTACTAGCAAACTGTACTGGAATACTATTCCAGCTTAAACAAAGCAAAGAGGTTAATGACTAAACTTATAGTTTGATGGAATTACATCTTTGTTTCACAAGTTGTTATTCTTCCCTAATTATACTCACTCGGGAAGAATGAGATACTTCAGGAATTAAATCTTTTACATAATAAATTCAAACGCAAACTTTAACTCTGACTTAGGCCATAGAATGACTACATATTCAGATCAAAACAGCTTAATTTTAATAGTATATTATTTTGAAGTTTTAGTAGGCCTTCTAAGAATCACACATGATTTTTCAAAACATTTCTTCTAAAAGTATTTCCCTTCTTTAAAAACAGCTTAAAATTTACTCTAATGTTCACTAAACTCTTATGAAGAAAATTAGTTGGAAACTTTTAAAATGCTTAATATCTCTTTTTTTTTTTAAGCAAAAATAAACCTTTAAAACTGAAATTCATTAAAGCTGAGTTGTTACAAAAATGTACTTAAGTAATATGAATTTCCAAAGTATTATAACAAACTGAATTCTTAATTATTGCAGTATTCTTAGATATAAATGACTGACTCACAGAAAAACACTGTTGCTTTTAAAATTCTTTTAACAATGGGAACATCTTAAGGTGAATCTTAAGTAGTTTACATAAACTTCTGCATATATTTTAATTTCAGATAAAAATAATATTAGATTTTCCAGTAAGATTATACAAAAGGCTCACATATTTTGCTGGTCACTTGTTATTGACCACAGAAATTTGCTATAGAAGGAAAAAGCAGGGACATATGACATACAAAATATGACAGGATAAAACATCTTTTACTCTGTTTGAATTCAGATAGGAGTGAAATTCTCCAATCATGCACTGTCTGTTTCATAGCCAGACTCAGGAATAGACAGGTGAGAAACATTCCTTTTTAAAGGAACACAATAGGGAAACTGAGCCAGGGGATCCCATCCTAGATTGAGTTGAGAATTGTCCCCTCGGTGTTTAGTCAGATGAGAAATATTCCTTTGTGGCATGTGTCTCAGATACTGATTTAATGCAGACAACTATACCCAAATTCAAACTCAAAACAAAAATAATTATGGTCCCAAATGCCTTCTTCCTTAAACAGCAAGTCTCACTAATCACAACTTAGAGTCAGATAACAGTTATTTCCACTCTCTTGGAGTTACAATAAACAATAAAGATTTACCAGGACACACACATAAGGGATTCCATTTAACATCCTTCCTTCTCAAATTTAAAACTTTCCTGATGTAAAAGCCAATTATTAAAAATTCTCTCTATCTATTACAACTTCTGTGCAAGTAACATTCACTGTTCAGAATCTGCATTAATCAACCAAATTCCTTTACTAAGACTGATGATCTTACCCACAGGAATGGGAGGACTGTTCTGAATGAACAGAAGGAATTTAAATAAAGCTTTTGCTCCATTCCCTCCTTTCCATACATAGGAATCATTTAACAATGTTAGGTTTCAGCATTAAAACAGTAATCCCAAATAACTTAGTTAACAATCCTACAACTTCATAGAAGAGAGCCAAATTGTTTAGCTTTAACTTTTTTTTTTTAATGGATAAAGGTGAAAATAACTGATTTTCCTAAATGGCAATTACAAAACATCATAAGACAAAGTTAGCAGGACTGATAAAGTAACATAACTGGTGTTACACAATTTTCCCAACATCTTTTAGTTTCAACAAAATTCAAATTAAAAAATTGCTTTATCTAACACCATTTCTAGATTACAGTGGTCACTCAATTTTCACAATCTAAGAGAAATTCAGAAATACAATCCTAGAAATACAGTTTTAACACAACAATAACTGCAGATGGTATAATTTGCATTTCCAGAAATTATTGATCTTATTACTTTTAGCAATTAAAACCACTTCAAAGTTAACAATTACATTAGAGATAATAATGTTGTATGCAACATATACCAGTCATTACGTTAAGCATTTTACAATCATTTTGATCCCATAACAACAAGCATAATTATTTTTACAAATCAGAAAATGGGTCAAACAGAGATAAGATACTTTTTGCAACTAGAACAAAGAAGTGAAGCTTACCAAGAGCAGAGAAACTGATGTCCCAGTGGTGACTTTCGCAGCCAGAGTTTAGAGAATGCTCACTACAGGCCTGATTCATCCATCTCCCCCAATCCCCCACAGCAGGAGAATTTACTGAGCCCCTAAGGCGATATGCAGGTGCTGGGACAGGCTGAGCAGAATGTCTAGGACCTTGGTGGCATTTCCAAGCTTTATCTAGAAAGGTGGGCTACCCACAATCTTAGGAGTAATTTCAAATGATTAGTTCCCAAAATATTTCTGATTAATTTCACAACATACAAATCTGCTAAAATGATTTTCCCTAAGATGATCTACCTTTCCATTGTAATTCCAGATTGGCCAGACCAGAATGACAAGGAAAGGTCTCAAAGTTTTGTTTGTTTATTTCCCTAGCTGCAGCCCTTGAAGTGCAGCTGCTTGCATTTAAATCTTACAAGATAACACACTCATTCACAGCACACATGATATGGACAGGGACATACACCAACAGACAAACTGACAACAGGACAAATACAAATGTAGCTCACAAAAAAAAACAACCCAGAGAGAGAAGGCAATTAGAAGCTTGCTAGAAATCCCCATCATGAATTGGCTATTATCATTCTGAGGAAAGGATGTTGCAAGAATCCAAGGTCTGATAATAAAGGGAAATCCTGTAGCCTTTGCTCAGAGCACCCCTGTGGTCTTTGGAGGGGTGGGGAGCCTTGGTGCCCCAAAGTTTCTGACTGTCTTAAAGAAACAGGCCCCATGGGAATAGGTTCAGGCCTTTAGTTCTTAGGTGGATTGTAACTGTCCTCTTCAGGACCAGAGCCCTTACGGGAAAGCGGGGAGGGGGAATGGGGAGGAGAGAGGCAACAGAGGCTTGAACAGAGGCTGCGTTCCTCAGGTCTAAGGTAGGGGAAGGCGAGGGGGAAAGATTGCATCTAAGTGCTATCAGTTTCCCCAGATCAGAGACCTTCAAGGGGAAGGGGAGGGAGGAAAGGGGTGAGGAATAGGACGGAGGGAGTGAAGGGAAGGACAGACTGGAGCCCTTGAAGAAGAAAGGATTTTTGCCAGGACACAGCTAGGTGCTGAAGCAGCTCCCAGCGCTACAGGGAAGAGGCTACCTGTCTTTTGTTCTCGCTCAGCTAAGTCAGCAAGTCCAGGATGAAACATTCTCGCTGCTGCCTAGTTGTTTTGTTGGCCTTTCTTAATTTGGTTGTAAGATAAAGTAACTTTGACCGGTCCAAAAGAGCCCTGTGCTGGCCAACATCATTTAGGGCTGTCTTTAGTTGATTGACACTAGTGCTAGCAATACCTGTACTAAGTTTCCTGAGATCGATCGCCAGAGGAGACCTAAGTAATACAGAGCGATTTAACGCGACTTGGTCTCCGGTCCCCAGAGTTTCCTTTAAAGGGAATTTAAAGTGAGAGTTCTTTGGAAGCTGGGAATGGAAGGACTTACCCCGACCCCGTCAAGGCCCAGGACTCTAGGAAAAATAGTTCCTACTGGCGCCGGAGCCCTGGCGTTGGCGAGATGAGGCAATTCCCGTCCTGTTCCTCAGTTCCAATCCATGTTTGGGCGCCATAACTGTTGACCTGAAAACTTACCAAGAAAAGGCAACATGGCTAAATGCATACATTTTATGATTTAATTAATTAATTGATCAATTCCCCATAAAGAAAACAGTTACATAGCGCTATGGAGTCAGAAGTGACTCTGACTACCTAGTACAGAAATCATCTGTCTTAACATTTTGCCATGAGAAAGAAACTCTCCTAATTAAGCAAATCATAAATTCAGTAAGACAGGACAATTAACAAAGCAATGTTAGTCAGGCCTTGGGATTTCAGGCTGGGTAAGCATAAGTCTCAGTGATAAGGAAAGAAACCCCACCACTAGTAAGTGGCAGGCTTCCTCCCCTAAACAGATAATTGACATAGGAAAGGGTAAACAATGTTCAATAGAAATTACGACCTAAGATGTCTATATTTTCTTTACCATTAATATGCCATAACATAGTACATGTCTGTAGATAATAAGATTCAAAGGAAAGTCTCATTATTCAAGATATAGTGTCTTAGGTTAAAGGTCTCCTTAAGGAGTGTAGAGTTGGCCTTGGCTGGCTTTTGCTGACATAGGAAGAGGCACTCTCTGAGTTTACTTCAGAGAGAACAAAGAGATTATTCCAAAATTTTATATTAAACATTATCATTCTCATTCAAGGGGAAACTCCTTGAAGTCTCTAGAGTAGAAAACTGAGCATAGGGACATGATGGTGAATATCATTTTCATGTGAGCTTGTTCCCAGAGACTTTTCCTTCAGCAACTTGAAGTGGGGTTGATATTGTTCATCTTCTCTTGATGCTGGAAGCCAGAAGCACCAGAACCCAAAGAGATTGAAGAGCCCAAAGAAACTAGAGAGACTCTTAGAAAGTTCACACTGGAAAGACTTAAAGAGAATCTCAGCTCTTTTCTCTGGCCCTTCATGCAACTGTGAAGTATTGATCTCTTACAAGAAGAGAGAGTCCCATACCAATGGACTCTAGGATTCAGATTACATATAGATCAAATGAGAGAATATTTAAAGAGCTTTGTAAACTGCAAATTGCTATCTAAAAGACAGCTATGATTATAAGGATAGGTGCTGAACCTGTCATTTCATTGGTATAGGAAACTCTCAGATGAGAAAACTCCCTCTACCAGTGTAGGCTGGCACCTTCTCTGCAACTTAGTAGTCTTAGAGTTAATTAGAGCACAGAAAAGTTAAGTGACTTATCCAGGGTCATATATATAGGCAGTATGTGTCAGAGGCAAGAGCTGAATCTAAGTCTACCTTGACTCCAAGGCCAGTGCTCTATCCAATGTGAATTGCTTAGAGCTATTATTTTTACTGTTAACATTGTTGTTATTAATTGCAATTATATTATTTTATATGATAATTATAATATATTATATATTATTTGCAATTATATTACTGTTGTCATCATTGTTTACCAGACCTACCATCTATACTTCACAGTCTATGCTTCTTGCATCAAGTTTCCAGAAACTATCATTTCTTTTTCTCTTCTTTGATGCTACAATCCAGTCTCCTGCTCGAAGGATCATAAACATTTAGGGGAAAAAAACCCAACTCCTCAAAATCCACCAACTGCCCCTCCCCCCCAAAACCCTATAGAGACCATCTAGTCCAACTTCTTCATTCTACACATAAGGAAGCTGAGGTTGCCCCCCCAAAAAACTGTAGAGACCATCTAGTCCAAATTTTTTATGCTATACGTAAGGAAACTGAGGCTGATAGAGATGTAACGATTTATCCAACCAAGGTCACACAGGCACAAAGTAGCAGAACTAGGATTTGTCCTGTATGAGAAAATGCTTCTCATCTGAACTAACCTGCTGGTCAACATCAGCTGGTCATTTTGTGACAGTTAACTTGAAACATTCAGCAATTTATTTTTGTAAGCCAAGATCATGCTACTGTGCTTCTCCTCACTCCCACCCCCAAACTAGCCTGCTGGGACGTGAGGTTTCTTCCTCCCTGTAAACCTCTCTAGTTATTTGCTAGGAAGGGAATGCAGGGACACCTTACACCTTCACACCATTAATAAAGTCTCCTTTGACTGACACAGGGACTCACCAGGAGGACATGATAGGAACAATGTTGAGGGTAAGAAAAAGAGGGTGAAAAGGTTGATGCAAGGGGCTAGGTGTTGGTGGAGTTGGAGCCTCTTGTGGTTGTGATAATTCATGAGATGTTTCTCAATTCCAAGTTCCCTAGTCACTTCTTTTCTTTCTTTCTTTAGAGCCCCAGGATCTGCTTCCCTGTTTTTTCTTCTTCCCCTTCTCTCCTCTGTTGCTTCTAATTCTGATTTTTCTCCTCTACCCAACAAAGAACTTATATTCTTTTCCCTGAAGCAAACACACAGACATAATTTTAAAAAATTATTTTCTCAGTTGCACGTAAAAATGTTTAATGTTTGTTTTTAAAAATTTCAAATCCCAATTCTCTCCCTCTCTCTTCCTCCCCTCCTCCTTAAGAAGGCAAGCAATTTGATATAGATTATACATATGCAGACATGCAAAACATATTTCCATATTCATTTCTGTTTTTTAACTAGTAACGCAATCCTTGGGTGGTTTATTGCTTAGTAACACAGGAAAGTAGACAAGGATAAAAGGTTTTCTTACCAAGATAACTAAAGTTTTTACAGTGCTTTATGCACATTATCGCATTTAAAGTTCAAAGCAACTCTGAGGTAAGTACCATTACTATCCTCCTTTTACAGGTAAGGAAACTGAGACTCAGAGACAGCAAGTGACTTGTCCATGGTCACATAACTAATAAATGATGATTCAAACCTAGGTCTTCTTGACTCTGTGAAACACTATGCTCTCCTTTTGGCATGAGGCTTATTGGAATTTTCATGAAAACTTACTGAAACCATAACTGTGATTCTTAAGGTGTCTACCTTTTGAATCAGTTTCAGGTGGAAATCTATGTGAAATGAGAAGGAATGGAGAGTAATTATAGCTAATATTTATATAACACTTAAAAGTTTTGCAAAGTGTTTTACAAATATCTCATTTAATCCCCCAAACAACCCTGTGATATAGGTTCAGTTATTAGATGAATTATAAAAATGAGGTAAGTGAGGCAGACAGAAGTTGAATGACTTATTCAGGGTCACACAGCTTATAAGTAAGTATCTGAAGTCATATTTGAACTCAGGTCTTCCTGACTCCAGGCCTAGTGCTTTATCCATTGCACTACCAACTCCCTCTGGCTCTGTAATAAAGCCCTAGCTCAGAAACTAAAGCTGGAGAGAAAAGTCAAAGAAAACATAGACCAGTAGATCAAAAAGCTGCAAATCTAGAGCTCTCCAAAAAAGAAATAGCCAGTAGCTTCATAACAATTAAAGGCAGAGTCTCAAAGGGAAAAAAAATTGATTTTCCACAAGGACTACATGAATATCTAGAAGGAATTAAACAGAGTAAGAAGAAAATAGAATAAAACTTGTAGAAGAAAGAATTGGAAGGAGAATACATCGATTAGAATAGAAGGTGGTTAAAAACTTAGCCAGGATATAAACTACTTGAAAGCTAAAACAGATAAAACAGAAATCATACTCCATGAGAAAGCAATAAGTATTAGAACAAAATATAAAAGTTGTGAAAATGAAAGAAAATACAAGGAATCAGATACAAAACAAATAAGCAAAACAAAAATCTGACTGGTCAAATAGAAATAATTTAAAAATCAATAGATACCTTGAAAAGTATGATAAAAAGAAAAAACTTAGACACTATGTATGTTTTGAAAAACATAATAAATATCACCTGCCCAGATGTATTAGCACCATGAGGCAAGGTAAAGCTAGGAAGGATCCATTGACAACTTCCTTAAAGAAACCCCCAAAGCAAAACCAGGAATGTCACAGTCAAAATCCAGAGCTCCCACTTCAAAAGAAAATACCCTAAGCATCCAGATATCCAGAAGGGGAATCATAGAAGGGCAAACTTTTTCTGTAAAGGGTCAGGTAGTAAATATTTTAGACCTTGCTGGCCAAGGGACAAAGTAGAGGATATTATGTAGATGCTTATATAACATGGGAAAAAAATACACCTTTCCACAATTTTTTTGTGGGAATGAAATTCAAAATGTAATAATAATGAGTTCAATGTTTTGGACAGGCTTACTAATGAGAAGAATGCAATTCTTTTTTGAGAGGTCAGTATGTCACTTAATTGATGTTCAGAGTTAGTGGTCCCTGTCATCAAAATCAGTTGCAAATGTTCATCTGTTAATGCTGATCTGTGATGAGATTTTACTTCTCATCTTCTCTGTTACCCTAGTCCTCTGGAGTAAGTGACTTGCCCAGAGTCACACAGTATCTGAGGTCAAATATGAACTAAGGTCCTCCTGACTCTAGGATGCTCTATCACCACCCTAGCACCACCTAGCTGCCCTTCCTCTGGAACAGTTGTAACCTTTTCTTTTTGAACTAAGTCAACAGCATTATATTCTAGGTGAAACAGTAGCCCTCAACCTGGTACATTCAAAACTGTATAGGGTTTTCCAGGTCTGCTCTTCTGGCTGGATATTATAACAGTATTAAACTTTTTCAACCTAAAGACTGATTAGAAAGTGGAGAAGGCCAGCCATTCCTGCTGGGTTTTCCTTCTCTTTGGCTATAGATGATTGTTACAAGGAACTCCCAGGCAACTTTTCACACAAGAGGAAACTGATTCCTACAATCACCTCTCAGGGTATCCATAGACCGTTTGCTTCTTTCATCAGGTTTTTTCAATTCCTAGATGGTGTTAAAAAGCAACAAGCCCAGCTAGCTCCTCAAGTAGCACAAGGATTCTATTCGTTCTGATGAGTTTTCACTCAGGTACAGAGTCTGCTGAGCTTCAGGCTGCTCTCTCAGCAGATTCAACCTGAAACAGTTGCTGTTATATTCTAATACTTTTAGATTCCCCTTTAGTGTCTCTCTTTAGGTGGCTGCTATATCTTCCCTTCTGATTTCTGGCTTCTCACCTTCTCATGGCCTCTCTTCTCCTTTGCATTTGATAATGTTTAATATAAAATTTTGGAATAATCTCTTTGTTCTCTCTGAAGTAAACTCAGAGAGTGCCTCTTCCTATGTCAGCAAAAGCCAGCCAAGGCCGACTCTACACTCCTTAAGGAGACCTTTAACCTAAGACACTATATCTTGAATAACGAGACTTTCCTTTGAATCTTATTATCTATAGACATGTACTATGTTATGGCATATTAATGGTAAGGAAAATATAGACATCTCAGGTCGTAATTTCTATTGAACATTGTTTACCCTTTCCTATGTCAATTATCTGTTTAGGGGAGGAAGCCTGCCACTTACTAGTGGTGGGGTTTCTTTCCTTATCATTGAGACATATGCTTACCCAGCCTGGAATCTCAAGGCCTGACTAACATTGCTTTGTTAATTGTCCTGTCTTACTGAATTTATGATTTGCTTAATTAGGAGAGTTTCTTTCTCACGGCAAAATGTACTTAAGACAGATGATTTCTGTACTAGGTAGTCAGAGTCACCTCTGACTCCATAGCGCTATGTACTGTTTTCTTTATAGGGAATTGATCAATTAATTAAATCATAAAATGTATGCATTTAGCCATGTTGCCTTTTCTTTAATTAAGCTTTCAGGTCAACACATTCTAACACCTAAAATCAGGCCCTCCTCAAGACTATAGTGTTATCTGTTGTTGTCATCCTTAGTTTTTGAAGAGGATCTGTGTCATTATGGGTGATGTTTTTAAATGAGGCAGAGTTGCACAAAGTTGTCAACTTCACTCTTTCTTACAGAGTCATTGAAGTCCAGTGGCAAGCTGAAAGTCAGGATGACTAGTGATGGTCCAGGGTACAGCAAATGACCTTGACATCTTGGATGTCTGACCAAGTTCTAATTCACACTGAAAAAACCCAAAGCCCACAGTTCTATCTAGTAACAGATGCACAAATAACATACAATTTTCTCATAACTCCCAAATGCTTCTTTGATTTATGTGATTTTTCAGCTACAACAACGCATTATTGGACAATATGTATTCCAAGTATCCTTATTTTCACTCAGTACTGGTGCTTTTGGGATGCTTTCAAACAGAGTCAGTATACTTATCTGAGGGACAATTTTCTCTCAGGTTCTCAAAATTATGTTAACCTGCTTTTCTCATAGTTATTACTTGTTTTCTTCTCCTTTTAATAACTAAAATGTCTATATTTGAAAAGGGGAGTGTCTTACACAGACATTTCAAATACTTCCCTGACACTTTCTTATTTATTTTGGGGAAGGGATAGCACTATTGATGGGGATTTGATTCCCTCAAAATAAAATGCCACCTTTGTAACAAATACACATGGTCAAAAAAAACCCCAAACCACACATTGGCCATATCTGAAAAATTTGTCTCAGTTTGACCATTACCTCTCTGTCAAGAGGTGGAAAGAATGCGTGACCACTGGTTTGTTAGAATGTTCTTGTTGGTTTCATTGATTAGAGTCCTTAAGTCTTTCTACGCTGTTTTTCTTTACAGTACTATAGTCCTTCTCTTAGGGCAGAATCCCCATTAGAACATTGCTTTGCATGTAATGCTGCTGTGTTCTTCTTGCTGGGATTTTCTTCCTTTCTATCTCTTTGTTATATTGTCATATGCTGGTGTTTGAGCTGAGATGTTCTGCTGCATCTCTGCTACTGCTGTTGGCAGGTTTCCCACTAAATTATAGCTGTCATGTGCTCTTTTCTCCATCTCAACTTTTTAGGTCAATGCAGTGTTCCAGCATGAGTGGGGGTGGATGGGCAAGATAAACAAGGGTGGATGGATGGTAGTCTAGTTTGGTAAGAATGCAGAATACCTAAAGATTTTGGGATCTTCTATATAGAGGAGTTAATCTGGTCAGTGATGGAATGGTAAGATCAAAATGGGTGACAGCATCTTGGATGACACCTATAGTAAAGAAATGGGACGAAGAAGAGAAATCATCATAGGAAATTCAGAAAGAATTGTCATGGAGGTAAGTGAATCAAGAAAAATAAGTGTAGCCCTAGTTTGTGGGAACCCAGAAAGATTCAGGAGGTCCTTTCAGACATAAGAAGGCCAGGGGTCATGGAGACTTACTGGGTTAGTGTTTGAAGGGGGGGGGGGGTGCATTTCTTAGAGTCCTCAGGTTTTCAGTTCCTTTGGCCTTAAAGACCCTGACCTTTTGACAAGATGGAGTAGGAAGACCTAGTCATCTCAGACCCATTCTTCCGTTAGGTGTGGCATGGAATGGGGGATGGGTGTGAGTGTGCTGTCCCTTGCAACAGAAAGCAGGAGAATATAAAAAGTGAACCGAAGTCTCTGTGGATTTTGAATGGAGGTACGGGGCTAAGAGCAACACAAGATACTCTGTGAAAGTGGACTGGAGATAGCCAGTGGAAGCACAGAGTAGTTCATCCCAGGAAAACAAACTAGACCAGATTGTGGCCAACTAGCTGTTACAATTTCTGAGAGTAAAAAGAATCCAGTCCATAGGGTTCTTTTCATCTTTGCTTCCCAAAAATACTGTTTGAGGGAAAATCACACCTAGGTTTTGAACCTCTGGTAAGAGGGGGGGGGAAAATCAGCCTCTGAAGCGAAGCTATTGAATCCTTCAATTGAAAACAGAGTTTCATTTAACATCTATTTGCATTTTCTATAGAATCTGCTTGTTCTAATAAATTACACAGCCATTAACAATGAATTGTTGAATACAATTAATTAGGCAGTCAAGGTTAAGAAGGATCTATAAAAAAACAACTGAGGCTCTAGTTAATTAGAAGAGGATTTGTGTGTGTGTGTGGGAGGCATTGTAATTTCTGATAATATTCTACTACAAAAATGATAGAAAAGGAAAATGATAAATGCTAGAGAGGATGTGGGGAAATAATGCACTGTTGGTGGAAGTGTGAACTAGTTCAACCATTCTGGGGAGCTATTTGGAACTATGCCCCAAAAGCTAATAAACTGTGCATACTTGTGATCTAGCAATACTGCTTCCAGGTTTATATTCAAAAGAGATTAAAGAAAGAGGAAAAGGACCCATGTGTACAAAGATATTTGTACCAGTTCTTGTGGTGGCAAAGAGAAACTGAGGAAATGCTTGTCAATTGGGGAATAACTGAACAAGTATAGCATGTGGTGGAATCCTTTTGTGCTGTCAGAAATGAAGGAAAACAGTTTCAGGAAAACATGGAAGATACATGAATTCATGCAAAGGGAAATGAATAGGAGAACTAGAAGAAAAATTTACACAGTAAAAAAAATCAACTTGTAAAATAAAAAATAATTAAATTTAAATGTTAAACAATCAATTTTAAAGATAATCAGTTGTGAAAGATTTAGAAACTTTGACACAGTGACCCACCACAATTCCAAAAGATTCAGAATGAAAAATACTGTCCACCTCCAGATAGAGAACTGATAGACCCAGAATGCAGATTGAAACATATTTTTAAAATTTCTTTTTCTTGCCTGTGTTCTTAATATGACTAACATGGAAATTTGTTTTGCATGACTTCATGTTTATAACGAGTTTTGTATTTCTTGCCTTCTCAACGTGTGGCGGTTGGTTAAGGGAAAGAATCTGGAACTGATAATAAAATAAAATAAAATTGAATGAAAAAATATTCTAATAGATAAGGAGGCAGTGTGCCATAGAGGACAGAGAGCTGGCCTCAGAGTCAGAAAGACCTGGGTTCATCTAGGTGGTACAGATAAAGCAAGAGACTTGCAGTCAAGAAGACCTGAGTTTGAATCCTGCTTCAGACACTTAATAGCTGAAAGACTTCAGGCAAGCCAGGATACTTTTTGATACTTCAACTTCTTCATCTGTAAAACTGGGATAATAATAGCACCAATCTCACAGGATTCTTGTGAGGATCAAATGAAGGATATGTAAAGTGCTTTGCAAACCTTAAGTCTTTATATAAATTATTATTACCATTACTATTAATTATTATTATTTGGCACCAACATGTAACCCTGTGCCCCAGCCAATTCTAGACTGCTACTGAACTCAGAGAGAACAAGCAGGAGAGGAGTCCGGGAGGGTGGTGCACTTGTTTCCACCAGGGCAGCTAGTACATTTCCCAGTTCCAATCTCTCTATTCCAGGATGGACTTGGAAATCAAAAGAGAGGGCATTAAGAAAGAGGAACCAATCAACTGGGTCATATGCTGCAAAAAGGTAAAATGAAGGCGAGAGCTGACAAAAGCAAAGGGAGGAGGACTGGTGCCAAATACTCTAGATTTAAGGAACTTCTTTCACTGTTGAAGACAATGATAAGTGCTAGGTAGGAGAGGAGCGCCTAGTTCAAATGTGCCATTAGTGGTCTACATCATGATGATGTTTCACGAAAATGAATCAGGGACTAGATGCTCTGAGAAGTCCCCCCAGCTAGAGAGGGTAATGGGGAAGAACACCACTTCTCTTCTTCTCCCTCTCTCCTCACAAAGACTGTGATGGGTTGGGATGTAGAAGACCCTGAAATGGCTCAGAGTTTGGCTGCCTTTTGTTCCAGGTTAAGTTTAGAGGACCTCCAATTTAGGGCTAGAAGAAATCTTAAGGTCATAATATATTATAATAGATACTTCTTGTTCAGTCCTTTCAGTCCTCCAACTCTTTCTGAGCCCATCTGGGGTTTTCTTGGCAAAGATATTAGAGATGGTTGTATTAGAGACACACTTGACACTAATTAGGTATCAAGGAAAATTTATTGCAGCAGAGTTCAGAGGAATTGAACCCTTTGACCAAAATAGACCCCCACCCTCTTTTCAGGAGGAGGCAGCACTGAGTACAGAAGTGGGATGAGCTATATACAGTTAATTCAAAACAAATCCTCCCATCAGGGGACAGGATTGGTCCATTCCCCTTTAGGTCACCATCTTCTTTAGACACCCATTACATACTTCATTAATATGGTTTCCCCCTTTCTCTAACATATGAAATGTGTCTAATTTTGTGCTTTTTCTCCCCCCTAGGTGGAGAAGTTAATATGCAAGTAGCTTATTAAGCAAATGCAAAGAAAAAAAGCTTTCTCCTGGTTATTCCTGGTCATATTTCTGAATCAGTTCAGGCTGGATCTGTGGTTTTCTGAAGGCCACTATCTCCTGATTGGTTGAGTCCACCTGTGGTCTACTAGTCTTCTTATTATCTGACTCATTCTCAATAACTTCATCCACTAATAATAACTTCTGTGGAAACTTAACTTTTTGCTGTCTCTCACATTTGCCATTTCCTTCTCCAGCTCATTCTATGGATGCGGAACTGAGGCGAACGAGGTGAAATGACTTATCCAGGGTCACATACCTAGTAAGTATTTGAGGCCAGATTTGATCTCAGGAAGATGAGTCTTCCTGACTCCAGGCTCATTACTATATCCACTGTACCCCCTACCTGCCCCCATAATAAATATTAAGATCATAAAATTGGAAGAGACCTCAGAGATAATCTGGTTCAATGAGGAAAGGGTAGCATAGCCCTCTGATTTCCTCTTTTTGCTTTATTTGTATCCCCCAGAGATAAGCATAGATTCTGACAAGTAAGTGCTTAATAAACATTCATTGACAGTATCAGGCCTCCACCAAAAACTGGAAATCAATGGCGTGCCCATCAATTGGGGAATGGCTGAATAAATTGCAGTATATGAATGTAATGGAATACTATTGCACTATAAGAAATGATGAACTATAAGGAAGACTTCAGAGAGGCCTGGAAGGACTTATATGAACTGATGCTGAGTGAAAGGAGCAGAACCAGGAGAACTTTATACACAGCAACAACCACAGCGTGCAAGGATTTTTTCTGGTAGACTTAGAACTTCATTGCAATGCAAGGACTTAAAAAATTCCCAATGGTCTCTTAAGGCAAAATGCCTTCCACATCCAGAGAAAGAACTATGGAATTCTATCTCAGAATGTAGCAGATCATTTTCTTTTGTATTAGGTTCTGACTTGTTTTATGATTTCTCCCATTCATTTTAATTTTTCTATGCAACATGACTAAGGTGAAAATGTATTTAATAGGAATGTATGTGTAGAACCTATATAAAATTGTACACCATCGCCATCTCCTCTTGGAGAGGGGTGGAGGAGGGGGGAAAATCTAAGTTATATGGAAGTGATCGTAGAACCCTGAAAACAAATAATTTTTTAAAAAAGTAAAAAAAAAAAAAGAATCAGGCCTCTACCTCTCCAGAAAAGTAAATTTAAAAAAATAATAACACATATTATATAAAAAAGAAATTATAAAGTACATATGTTTACACACACATACATTTCTCCTGTTCTATACTCGGATTCAGATACATGGGGGCAGGAAAAGTTTTGCTAGACAACCTTTACGTTTCCAACAGTTAGTTTGTGAAACTGTAGCGCAGCAACCACCTGGTGGCGAAAGGGGGATAAGCGACCTTCTAGCTCCTCCTCCCAGACATGTTACAGTAGCGAAACCCGGGTGCTGGTCTTCATCTCTTACTGCCCCATGGAAAATCTCTGATCCGGTAAATCGCGGAACAGTAGCCAATGTCAATCCACTCTGATGGTGTCCTTTCCCTACACCCTGGCCATTTCCTATACCAAAGAAATTACAGATCTGGACAAACCTCAAACTCAGCTTAAGGCTGCAGGAAGCCTTAGCTTTGGGCATCGCTCCCCAAAGGGCAGTGTCTCTGGGGGTGGGTGGTAAGCGGCTGCACAGCAGGCAACTCTGTTCCCTTAAAACCATCCAGCCCCCACAACTTAATTTTGAAAACTGCTCAGGATTGCAGTTTTTTCTAGAGGAAGTCTAAAGCCTCAGTGGGCTGCAGAATCTACACTTCGGTTCCCTACACGCTAGCCTAGATTGTGTCCCGCTAGCCTAGATTGTGTCCCGAGGTAGCTTGTATCTCCCAGGATCGAGGGAAGTAGGGGAGGATGGAAAGGGGTATCGCCCCGGGACCGGGTAGCTGTTGCTCAATGAAAGGTTCCTGAAGGCGGGATCAACCCTAAATGCCGGAGGCTCTAAGCTAACAAGTCCACCTTTCCTGGGCCTCCAGCTCCCTAGACTCCAGGGCGCGGATGTTTGCATCGCCCCAGGGTTTAAGAGAGATGGGCGGCCAGATACTCTGGTTCCCTGGGTCTCCGGCTACCACCCTATTGTGGTTGTTTCTGTTCCAGTGACCGCGGGGACTCGAGAGTTGAGGTCGTGGGTAGTGCAAGCAGAGCTGGAGGTGGCTGGGTTTGCACGGATTGCACTGCCCCATCCCCCAATTCCAAACTGGGACTCCGACTCCGTACTGTTTCAAAGGCTCCACCCTCAGCTAGTCTAGTGACCCTCTCCGCTCTCTTTTCCACCCCTCCCTCCTTCCACCCCCACACAGTGTTCCCTTAGGTATCGGAAACCTCCTCTGGGGTCTAGACTGTGTCTGATGAACAAGATGAGCTCTAGAAGTTTCCTCATAAAAACATTTCATTATATTCTGACTGTAAATCTGACCCTGCTGCAGTACGTATAGGATAAGTTTATGGCCAATGTTTATCCCACATTCCCAACTTTAGTATCACACACATAACACACGCATGCCATGTTATGGTTTGGGGAGAAATTCTGAGCCTGGATTTCACTTCAAGATACCCCTTCTCCCAGTTCTGGGTTGCAATGGGTGAATCCCCCTCACCCCCACCCCAGTGTTTCTCAGCAACTCACTATCGGCCATATGACTTCACCATAGTCTCAGTCCAGCCAGGGGCAAATCTCTTATACTGTGCTGGGATACCTTGATGGCCAGGCAAGGCAGGCCAGAGAGCAGAACCTCGATCTCCCTGGTCCCGGTGAAAGGGCCCTGATCTTGGGAGAGACTGCTTAGAAGCTCGAGGGCATTATTATCAACCTGAAAAGCAATATGAAAACCAGAAAGGCAGTGAGCTGTGGAGGAGTACCAGATAGAAGCTTTCTCTAAGATCACAAGGCTAAGATTTTGGGGCAATAGGAATGGTAGTTCATGCTAGATTCTTTCCAATTTCCCCCCCTTGGATTCCTTCAACCTCGTGATACAGTGGGGAGTGGGAAAGGCTCTAGAATCAGAGAGCTAAATTCAAATTCCATCTCTGCTGTTTCTCACCTGTGTTGATATTGCACGATCACTTCAAATTCTCTGCACCTCATTTTTCTCATCTGTCAAATAAGGGTTGGACTGGATGACTTCTGGTATGTCAAATGATGGTGTTGGACCAAATGGCATCTGAGGTCCCTTCCAGCTATAGATCTAAAATCCCTGCAACCTTTCTAGCTCTAAACTGATCATTTTATGAACCCTGGGCCCCTTAAAGTATAATATAGAAATGCATTCCCCAAAGGGGCAGGCCTTTATGTCATAACTCCACCCAATCCTTCACACTTCCTTTCTTTAGATAAGATATAGACCCAGAATCTTAGGGTTGAACTTCAGAGGGTATCTACTCCAATTCATATGAAAAATAATCTACTCTATATCATCCCTGACAAGTAGATATGTTGACCTTGAATAAGGACTTCCAGTGTGGGGAGCTCCATACCTAAGTGATTGTTAAGAAGCTGTCCTTACATGGAACTGAAATTACCTTCTCTGCAATTTTCAGCCATTACTCGATACTGGGAATGGGTGGGAGTGTGGTGGTTAAGCAAACAAGCCTAATTCCTTTTCCTCGTGACAGTACTTTAAATACCACATTCCCTCAGTCTTGTCTTCTCTTGGCTAAACATCCACCATTCATTCAGCTGACTCTTTCAGAATGATTTCTAATAGTGTCACCGCCCTGCTTTGACCTCCTCTGGATACAGTTGTGCTTGTCACAGGTACCATCTATAGTCCAAACTCCTTAATTTTACAGATAAGGAAACTGAGACCCTGTGAAGTTAAGTCAATGTAGTATCTCAAGTTGACCATAACAGATGTAGTCTGACCAGGACAGAGTATATAGCAGAACTTTTACCTTCCCTGATCTGAGCACTGGGCTTCTGTTAACTCAACTCATTCTCATATTGTTATTATTATTAGCTGTCAAGTCACATTGTTAACTTATTGAACTTTCAATCTACTGAAAGGTCTTTTTTCCCACACAGGAACTATCATTGATAAAAATTGTTTAATTTTTGGTACTCCTGCGAAATAAACCAGTTTCTTTGAAACATACCTACCTTTGCTCCCAACCTGGAAAATACCAATCCAGGATCATATATAGCTAAGAGAATCCTGGGAAAATAATCATTGGGTGAGGTGATTCCCTAAATGTCTGGAATGGGGAGATTCCAGGGTCTCACACTCTCCAAGCCATGGCTACCTGTGAGTTTCAAGGAAACCAAAGAAGCCCTGATTTCTGACAGCATGGCTATGATGGACAGGAATTCATGTCCTTAAACTTGGAGATGCTCAACCTGACCCAAGTCAAGACAAAGAGACAAGAGGAGGTCAGGGATTACCAGAGGAGACCAGGCCCAGAGCAGGACTTCTTGATGCAGACTTGTTTCCACCCTTTTGGAAAATACCTTGAGGCTGGGGTGTTGACACTACAGAAAAGAGGTACCAGGAACTGGAGTCCCTACCCAGATGATGAACAACTGGAGGGAAGAAAAACTGTTCCAGAATCTATTGTAATTGTTTTCTGTCCACAATTTGAAGCTCTCACTAATCAACCCCACCCCCATCCCCCTGGCCCCCCAATAACAACAAAATTCTAACCTACAAGTCAAAACTTGGCTTTTAAGGAAACTTATACTGCTTTCTCTTCACCTTGATCCTGGTTCTCCTTTACCAGGCCTCTCCAGCACCAAGTTCACATAATTCTTTTTAGTAGGATGCTTTGTTCATGTTGATTTTTTTCTCTCTTGTTTTTGGTTCTTTTTTATCATTTTTGAAGGGAGATCCTAAGGGTGAAGAACTGTGACTCCTTCATTAGACTAGGAGCTCCCTGACTTAGATAGTAGAAGTCATATCTCTGCACCACCACCACCCCCCACCTCAATCTTTGCCTCTTTGGATTTGGAAGCTTTTGTCTCTGGGAGAGTTCAGTTCAAGGTGGTAACAGACTGATTCATTACTTCTACAGGGAAGCTATATGTTTAGGGGTCCAGGCTATCCTTTGGGATCTAGTAGACCAGATGACAAGGGATTTAGGGAATGGAAAATCTGATATCTAACCTGAATTCTCCTCTTTCTAGTATTGTCAATTTTTTATTAAGCATTTGCTGGCAAAGATTCCCCCATGCTACTAGATACAAATTCTAGCCTTCTTTCTTTCTCCATCAGTGTATGTGACCCACTGTTGGTCTTCAGTAAGAAGTCAATCCTAAAATGCCAAGCATTCAGTTTCTCTCCCCCAGACATCACCCTGACATGGCTTCAGGATGGGAAACCAATGAGCAAAGGGCCCCAGGAATCTCAATCTGTCTAACTACAAGGGGATGGGGCCTGTCAGAGCTATGTGAATATTGAAATCTTCTTGAAGAAGAACCCAAATATGCTTGTTTTATGGAACATCAGGGACTAAATGGAACTTTTACAAACATCTGGAGTGAGAGGCAGTTATGAAGAGATGGTAGAAAAGAAGGTCATAGAGGCTCAGCCTTAGTGGGAGAAGAATTAGTGTCCATCAAAGTCCCTTCCCTTTCAGAGCTACATCAGCCTAAACTCCCTCCAATCTGGATCATTTAGGGATGCCTAGCCTCTTTATTACTGGTTCCTGTGAGAACTACAAGTATCTTTATCTGGAAGAGATAGAGAAGGAAGAAAAGACATTTTGAAAATAAGGAGAATGTTTGAAGGGTGGGTTTGGGTAAGGGTCTCTGCTCTCTCTCTCTCTGTATATATTAAGGTATATAGTAACAATATATTATATATATTATTTATATATACATACATATATATAAATATATTTACATGTATTTACTCATCAGCCTTTAGCCTGGGATTCTGCCACCCCTGCGGATTTTTTCCTCATTGGAGATTCTATCTAGACTGCCCTTGCCCATTCCCCGCCCCCCCTCCCCTCCCTTTCCTGTTAGGAAGAAGGAGCTTTCTTTGGTTGAGAGCAGGAGAAGTTATTAGTCAGCAGTGGTCCTGCCAGGTTCCCAGAGAAGGAGATATCTTGGTCTGGGGGTGGGTGACAGAGACTATGGCTCTAATAATCCATGTAATTTTATGTCCTTTCCTAATTTACTCCTTATCTTTCCCTTCTTCACTATTGCTTCCCATTGAAGTGGATCAAGGAGCTCAACATTTGTCACTGTCAAGTGAGTGAGAGATAGGGGAAGATGAAGGGAAAAAACCATTATGTCAGAAGCAGGGCTAGAAGAGAACTCATATCAAGGACCAGAAGAAACCATGGCTGGGCTAGGGAAAGTGACTTGTTGCCTGAGCCATGGCAGAGTTGGAATGGAATCTCAATCTCCAAAGTTCTGATTCTTATCTTTTCCATTATACTGTCTTTTACTAAATGAGATGATTTATGTAAAACACTTCCCAGGGCAGTGTATACGTTTCTCATTCTTCTTATTCTTCTTTACCAGAGAGTTCATGGAGAGAGAAAAGAAAGGACATGGGGGAGAGGAATGATTGATTTCTCTGATTACATTTCCTTGGCTTCTTTTAGTTTTGTTTTTTTAACCCAGAAATATCTTATTTCTCATAATTTTTTTCCTCCAACCCCTAGATAATAACTACAAGACCAGTTCCTCTTTTTGAGGTAAGATGATTGGGGGAGGGGAGCATTTGTGGTCAAAGGATATGCGCTGCTGGGTTAGAAGATTAATTCACTGGAGAATAAATCTGATAGGGACAGGCATGCGGAAGTTCTAAGGAGTTGCTTCTAACAGATGGTGGCTGACTTAATTTTCTTCCTTTCTCTTGCCTTTCAGACACACTGACAGAAGCTCAAGGGTCAATAGAACCAGTTCCCCCCTTGGCCCAGCCAGTCTTGTTCTGACTCCAACTTGTTTCCTTCCCATCCCTCATACCCATCTGCTATTTCATTCCCTTTAACTAGGGAGTCTGTGGGATTGAAGGGCAAAGAGTACACTAGCCTAGGCATTCTTTCCTTTCTTTTCATTCTTTCTCAAATCATTGTCTGCTCCTTTCCATTCCTAGCCACACAGTGAATCTGAGTCAGCTTCTTCTCCTTGAGAGGTGGGCTCTAAAGTCTGATGGAGGAAAGGGTGTTCTCTCTCAACAAGCTGCAAGATGAAATTTCTCTGCTGCCGCTTCCCAAGTCTTCACTTTGTAGGATTTTCATCATTTGTGTTGGGATGTTCTGACTTTGCACTTTAATAGAACATTGCAAGAGGAATTTCTGATGTCAAGTTTGTCTTGGCTTTTCAACTTTTGTGGGGATCCCAGAACAGAGAAGCAAGAGACTAAGGGTGGTGGCTCTAGTAGACTGAAATTCTATGTTCCAGTACCTCCTGAAAGATCCAGAATCCCTACCAATGAGAACCCTCTAGATTTTGGGGTCTCCACCCCAGGTTTGGTATGATCTGTGGAGAAGGGGCATCAGGGACTTCACTTTAGCAAGTGTTTCTTGAGAGCACTGTATTTCTGGGGTTACTTTCTCTTTATACCCTCCAACAGTCCAGGGACCTGAGTGACTTCCCCTTTTGTTTAGCTATGGGAACTTCAAAGATTTGGATCTCAATCCATCCATTTGGGCCACTGTCCAGGTCTTACCTTAAGATTTCCCACAGGGTGAACAGGGGGCCCACTCAACTTTGTTTGTGGGGGTGGAGGAGTTAATATTTTAGAGGTCTCAATGATGTATAGACCCCAATGAAGCACACACACAAGTATCTAGCTCCCCTGCATGACTATTGGTACCCATGTACCCTCTTCCAAATAGAGTAGTGTGATGAATTAAGAAGCCATCAGTTATCATCTGAAAAACTGAAGGGTTTGTGGGAGAGAGGTGACTTCCGGAGATATAGGGACATATAGGCAAATCTGTCCATCATGGATTCTGTGGTATTTGAGCAGAGAAGGCATAGTGATGTGTGATGAACTTAGGGTCAGAAGATCTAAATTCTTGCTTGTCCTGGTTCAAATACCTACTGGCTTACTACCGGGCCAGTTAATTAACGTCTCTGTGCTTCAGTTTCCTAGTCTCTATTCTGACTATACTACTTGCTCTTTCTACCAAAGAAGCTTTTGTGAAGCTCAAATGCATCTATGCATAAAGTGATTTTAGCATAACACACCTGTGAGTATATGTGGTATAGAGCAAAGAACCCTAGCCTGCTAGCCTAGAAGTCATGGCACACTGTTCTCCTCCCCCATCCCCATTTCATTTTCCTTCATCTGTGAAAATTCTAAAATTCCTTCCAAGCCCTATTATAATCATATAATCAATTATTGTGAACTTCTAGGGAAGGGAGTTGAATATTTGCTGTTATAAAGGTGAGGGTTTTGACTGAGACCTGATCTCCTCACCATGGGGGGGCCCTCCTCTCTTCCCTTCCCTTCTCCACTGGAAGACAGATTTGCAGACTGCAGGACTGATGCATGACAAAGGGGTTGAGATGGCTGAGGGTGAAAGGGAGGTGAGGATGGCTGGGGAGGGGCCCCAGTTTCTTCCCCTGCTAGAATTCTTCCACTAACCCTTTCCTCCATATATTCATCCTAGGACATATAGGGGAGGGGAAAAGTGAAGTGAATATGGCTCCAGCTTCATAACTCCCCCAGTAACATACAGAGACATGTTACATCCTCATCTTCATCCCAAGAGTATCTAACTCTTTACTATAACAAGATTTAGGGATGAAACTGCACAGGCCAGTATGCATAAGTGTGTAATCAGCCAGGTGTGTGTACAAAAATTGGGGAGAAAGGAGGCTGCATAGCCAGGGAAATACCTGTCTGTATACAAACCAGAGACCCAGGTGGCCCACATCCAGAGATATTCATGAACTTATGCACCATGAAGGGAGATATAAGAGACCTTTTATAAATACCCAGAAACAAATGCAGAGACACCAACATGAAGACACTGATAGGAGACTCTGATACCCTCTAGGCAAGAGAAGTTCCCACAGGCTGACCTATAACCTGAGACAGACACAGGGGAGACACAAATACACAAGTGCTGGAGATTCATGGATTCCCCAACACCCAGGGAGAAGCAGATATAAGAACCAAGATACAACTTGGAGTCTGACTGATAATACAGTGCTTTAGTGGAAAAGAGCAGGTCCTTCCTCAACAAAATAAAAAATGAAGTGTCTGCCTAGGATAGATAATAAGTATTTTACTTGAAAATTTGAATTTTGAAATTTTGTGTTCTAAATTGTGCCCCTGCCTCCATTTTTTCTTCTCTGGACCCAGAACTCATTCACACGCAAGTGTAAATGACCCATAATGGTTTAATAATGTGTGAGCTCTCCTTGAGGAGTTAACCCAGGCTTGTGCCAAAAGAATTACATTCTAAGTGTGGATTCTATCTGGTGGAATATTGTAGGGGGTTACTTTCCAGTGACTAAAAATGTCAAGATTTCCTTTTGAACTATCTGCTCCAAAGCACATCAAGAACCTTGGGTGAAATTTCCTGAAAAAGGAATCTGACGTGCATAGATTAAAGAAGCCACAGACCCTTATGGAGAGATGAGGCATCCTATATCCCTGGCCTCCAAATTTCTTAATTACCTGACCAGCCCTGAGAAGTGAAAAACAAAACAAAACACCAAATCACTCTTCTCCTGAGTGGAAGAATCTTAAACTGACCTATCCAACAACTAATGATGTCCCTTTAATGGAAAAGAAATAAGAAACAAAGGGAGAAGGATTCTGGTCTCTCTGAAATGGGAAGAGGTGGAGAAGAAGTGAAAAAAAGAGCAGCTAAGAGGACTTGTACCCTTGGGTATCGGGGGGTGGGGAGAAAAGCCAGAGAAATGGGATAGAGCTGGACAATTGTGTCTGTGTCCTGGAGGGAGATTCAGGGTATGGGGGTAGTGGAAGCTGGGGGGCAGGAAGCTGGCCCCAGGGGAGCCATCAGGGCTCATTGAAGGGTTGAGCACTTGTTTAGGGTTAGAGCTGCCTCCTCAGGGGATCAGGATTGTCCAGCCAAAGCTATTGTCCTCCCTTCCCCCACCCCTTCCCCAGCCAGCCCCTTTGAACCTGACTCCGGAGATATTCCCTCCCTCCCCCCCCCAATAGCCTGGGGCTGGATATCTGGACTGGAGAGGCAAAGAAGGCGGAACTGGGGTGGGGTGTCAGACATTTGGGTCCCTGATGGATAGAGCAGACTGGGATGCATTTGCCTGGGTATTTGAGGGGAACTGGGTGAGAATCTCTGAGCCCCAGAGGAGCTGATGCCCATGCTGTGTCCCTGAATACAGGACTGGGGGTGAGAAGAATGGAGTGACATCTAGGGTACTGAGGAAAGGTGACATTTGGGGGAAGGCAGTCCCATGGTTAGGGAGTAGATAGACATTTAATTCATGAAATAACTAGAAGATACCTCCTTGCCTGGGTGCCTGAGAGGTAGAGTCAGTTATTGGGGGAACGGATATCTGGGTCCCTGAATAAAGAATGAAGTTACATGGGAAACGAAGTCTGGTTTTTTGAGCACATCTCTGATGAAGAGAAACTACGGTGTGGGGTGGGGAGGGGACAAGATGTAGTTCAGAGGAAATATTGAGTGGAGGTGAAAAACGAAGAAAACCTATCGGGGAGACCCTTAGGAATGAATAGGAATGCAACTGAATTGCCTAGGTGACCTTAGACGCTGACTCGGCTCCTGCCTCAGTTTCTCCCCCTCCCCCTACCTGGGGCGGGGGCAAGGGCGGGGCTAGAGGTCAAGGCCGGGGTGGGTGGGATTGTGGAGGGAGGGGTCGGATTGTCCCCTTTGCTCTCAGTCCTTAATACCCCGGGTCGGGGTGTCCTGCTTCCCCATGGCCGGACACCTGGCTCCTGAATATTTCTCGCCACCTCCGGGCGGTGGCGGGGCCGGGAGTTCGGAGCCTACTTGGAATTGGCCCGGCTTTCAAGGCCCACCCAGTGGGGCTGGAGCAGGGCCAGGACCCGACGGATGGGGAATGGCCCCGTACCACCCCTTGTACGATATGTGGGGAGGGGGTGTCTACTGCGAACCTCAGCCCAATGTGGGAGTGATGGCCCAGCCTGCTCAGGAGATCGCAGTCCCCGACGGCGAAGCAGGACCCGGGGTAGAGAGCCCTTCCGAAGACAGCTCCCCAGAGTCCCGCGCCACTGTTCGAGTCACCAAGATTGAGCCGGTGGAGAGTGGAGAAGAGGTGAGACTGGTGATGAGGAAAGGTAGGAGGCAGAGATCCCCGAGGGGACGGAAGGGCTAAGATTTTAGCTATCTGGGTGAGGTCTGGGCAGGAGGAGGTTGGGGACATCTGAGCTCAAAAGGCCAGAAAGAAACCCACCATCTTCTGGTATGTGGAAAAGTTGCCCCAGGCGTGGACAGGGGGTCCTGAAAAATCCTAAACTGGGAAGTGGGTTGATGAAATAAGATTTCAAGGTCTTTAGAGACACTGGAAAAAGCAAGGCTGGATACTGAGGATTAGATGCCTGAAGCTAGAGGTGGGGAGGAAGGATGGATGAGTGCTGGATTGCTGGAGGAATCCTGAGGCCTATCTACTTTTTGATTAGACTGTTAATAAAACCTTCTGGGTCCATCTGGATGTTCTGTAGCCCTTTTTTAGTTTGTACCCAAATAATTGTGTATCTGTTCCTACCACCATACCTCTCACCTCCCCCTGAAGTCTCCTGCAGACTGGGTTGGGTGGTGTATCGCTGTTTGTGGCCCCAGGCTTAACCTTCTTATCTGGTCTGTTTGATAGAGCGTTCTTTCTCCTAAGGTATTGTTCCCTGGAAATGGTGGGTGGGACTGTCCGGTATCTTATTTTGGGTGGAGTACCCAAAACTCTGTGGATGCTAATTCTGGGGAGAGTCTGTCCCTGGACATAAAATGTAGTTGAAGTGGCTCCAGAGGACTTTTTGTTTCTGGGAGGTAACGATAAATGGAAAACTGGCTCTGCCATCATCACCGTCTTTGCAAATTGCTTAACTTCTGGGTATCAGTTTATTTCTAGCGTCACTTTCAACTCTTAGGATTGTATGAAATATGCAATCCAAGTATTCATGGAATCATTCACTAAGGATTCCCTCAATTTGGGAGAGCTGCAAATGCTGAAGTAACATTTATGAAATCCTACTGAGCTGGGCACTTGGAAATAGCATGAAATAAAGCCTAATATCTGTCCTCAAGCTTACAATTACCTCTCTTGGTAGGTGAAACCAGAATGGATACGAAATGAGACATAAATTTTAAGGAGAAGTTCAGATAAAGTGCTGTGAGGAATTTTAAAAGGGAACAGGAAGTGCAGAAGGTGGAATTTGATAAGGACTAGTTAGACCTTCAAGGAAGGGAAGGATTCCTTAAGGTAGAGGAGTTTGGATGAATTCATTCCAGATACAGGGACAATGTGATTAAATACATGCAGCAAACAAGGAGATGAATAAGTATTCCAGTTTGGCTGGAATGTGAAGGGGTGGAGAGGGGCAAATGAGACTGCAGGTTGAGGTCGAGAGTTGGGGGGGTCCTTGAATGCCAGGATAAGGAATGTATATTATACCAAATAGACAATAAGGGAGGCTCTGAAGGCTTTGGAACAATGGAGTGACCTGACTGAGAGCTGACTGGATTATTTTGACAGAAACTGACTTGTAGATGAAGAAGTCAGGGGAAAATGAAAGTGCTTCCTTGGGTGGTGGAAGTGGGGGTGGAGAGGAGACTGGTTCTCAAGAAACCTGCCATCTTGTTGGAGAGACCAAGTCTAGTCATTTAAAACAATTGGAGAACAATAAAATCAACCTTATAGGAACATTTTGTACCTGCAAAGGATTTTGGAGAGAAGGAAACTGGGGAGGAATTAGGTTAGAGTTGAGCTAGGCTTTGCCAAAGATTTGGATGAGGGAGAGGGTGAAAGGGGGAGGTTTGAGACTTCTGTGCTGGAATAGCCTAAGAAAGATGTCAGAGGAGATGTTACTGTGATGTGCATAAAGAGGGATGATACACTGGAGTGGTGGGAAATATGGTTGGGTAGGTGGGTAAGAAGATCTTAGAAATTCCCTGCCAAGGATTTGGTCTTACGTTTAGAAAGTGTGGGGGGTGGGGTGGGGGGAAGGGAGCTAATATGTGTATAGTGGAGTAATGATGAGAATGCTGTTATAGGAAAATTAATCTGGCCTCAGCATGTAATATTGGTTGTAGTGGGATGAAGACTTGGAACCAGCTATTGACTGAAAAGTTTCATCAAGATCCCTTTTCCCTAGGTCCAAATTTCTTTCTCATTACTCATCCTATCCTTCCTGTCTTAGAGGACAAGAAAGGATATCTCTTCCTCAGGGGTTGACTAACCCACATGAACCTTAGTATTTGATCACTATCTCACTTATTTCCAGAGTCATTCCCTCTGGCATTTTCAATCTCTGGCTTTCCACTTGCTTTTTCCTTTCCTACCTACCAAGTTATCAGATCTCCTCTTTCCTCTAAACAGTGCTTTAAAAGTGTCCATTCACTGTCAGATTTCTCAAAATGGGAATAAAGTGGAGGAAGTAGTTTTATATGTTCACTATCTATATTCACTAAAACATGTTGCTTGCTTGGCAGTTTTGCCCTAACAAACTGTTTTTCTGGTCCTTCTATTGAAATAAGAATCTCCAAGGTCATCAATAACTTCTTGAATGCCAGACTTCTCTCCTCATCCTTCTTAACAAGCTTGATTTTTTTCCTGTATCCTCAATACCAGTACAAATATTTGTTGAATTGAACTCAACCCCTCAGTTAGGTGGCAGCAGTGGAATGCCAGGCCTGGAGTCAGGAAGACCAGACATTTATTTTCTGTGTGATCTTACTTAACCTCTGTCTGTCTGAAATATAAAGAAATACTGGTCTACTCTCAGCTTTTCAGCTGTCACCTGGGGTGACTTCAAAAATCTTCATTCTCCAGTTATGTTCTCACATCTCAACTTTGCTTTAATGTCTAATTGCCTAGGGGACTTTTTTCCCCCAAAATTCCCTCTGGTGCTTTGAATTGCTACATATCAAAAATTCAGGCTTTTTTTTTTCCTATCCCTTGCCTATTCTTTTTTATATATGACTTCCCATCTTGTGTTAATAGTACTGCTATTTCCATCTCTTCCACTTTCTTACATCCAGGTCCACCTCTGGGATCATTCTTTCTTTTTCTGCTATTTTTAACTTTTCGTTTGGACTATTGAAATAGCCTATCACCTAGTCTTCTCACCTCCTAATCTCCTTCAACAAATCTTCCTTTTCCCCCTCCTGTATATCTGACTCAAACCTGCCTTTCCAATCTCACTCTTACTCCCTTCCAGCCAACCTGGGCTATTTACTGTTCTAAAATGTTCCCTGTTCTTTTTCACTTCCAAGCTTTTGTGTGAACCTTTTTTTCCTTCTGCTTAGAATTTTCTCCCCCATGTGTGCATGGATGGAGAAATAGCAACCTTGTACCAGTAGCAGAGAGCAGCATGCTGGATTTGGAGTCAGGGCCTGGGTGAAATCTTACCTCTGATGCCAATTTTGTGAGGTTCCCCTCATACCTCTGGGTCTCTTGTTTGTAAAATGAGGGCAGTCAGTCTAAATGATTTTTAAGGGTTCCTTTCAGTTCTAAATCTGTGATTCTATGATTTTTAAAACCTTTCCCTGATTCTCTTTCTTCCCTGCTCCCAAGATAGGAAAAAAAAAAAGTCTTCATCCTCTGAATTTCCAAAGCATTCAATAAGCACTTTAACAAATCCTGCTTTGTGTTCTGGTTATATCTGTATATCTCTGTACCCTTGGGTTGTATTCCTTAAGGACAGACGTTGTGTGTTATGATCTTCGTGTCCCCAATAATAGAGTGTCATCAATAAAAGTATATTAAATAAAGAGTATTTGATGACAGAGTGAGTATTATTAACCCAGGTGCTTTTTACATAATAGGCGTTTAATAAGTGTTGAGTGAATGTATACAGGTGATTAAAGAGAGGGAGAAAATTGTTAAACATGTTTGTTTATAAGGAGTTAGTTGGGGTAAGGGATCCTAGGGGGTTCATTTATTTATTCACTTTCTGAGGATGATGGTATAGAAAGGAGATAACTTTATCTCCATCCATTTCAGATCTGATGTGAGTGCTATCTCCTGTTTGCTTGAGTTTTTCCTGTTCTTCTGAAATCCCTTATTCAAACTTCCACAGCAGCCACAGGAGACCCCTTCCCCAGAGGAACTGGAGCAGTTTGCCAAGGAGCTAAAGCGGAAGAGGATCACTCTGGGTTATACCCAGGCTGATGTGGGCATCACTTTGGGGGCTCTCTTTGGTGGGTACTTTTCTGTACATTTCACCCAGAGGACTACTTTCTCCACTGCCTCATTTGTAACCAGGGACAGAACTTCCTGGGTCCATCCCTACCTTAGGTGGGGGGAGCTAGATTCTGGGAGTCCTAAAAGAGGGAGGGCAAGGGCTGGGGGTAATTATGAGACTATGGGTCTCTTCCCTAAAACCTTGAAAGAACTAGGAACTGGACAGATAGGTGAGAAAAATGAGGAGCTGGGGTCCACAGTGCGGATAGAAGTGAGGGAGGGCTTAGATATCAGAGTCCTTGAGAGGAATAGGGGACCTTAGGCCTACCTTGATTATAGAGCTCCCCCAACACCAATTCATCCCTCCCCAAACTTCAGGCAAAGTTTTTAGCCAGACCACCATCTGTCGCTTTGAGGCACAACAGCTCAGCTTCAAGAACATGTGTAAGCTCCGACCCCTGCTACAGAAGTGGCTAGAAGCAGCAGATGATAATGACCACCTTCAGGAGGTAAAGGGTGGTGATGGGGTGGGAGAATAAGCCTGAGGGGGTTGGTGGATCATTTCTTTTTTAACTCACTAATGTAGTGCTTTAAGCTTTACAAAAGCTCTTTCCTCACAAAGCAAACCCTGTGAGGTGGGTAGTGTTCATATTATCCCCATTTTACAGACAAGAAACATAATCACATAGAGACTAGCTTACAAATACACTTATAAGTAGGTAAAAACAGAATTTAAACCCAGGTATCCTGAATCCAGGTCTGTTTACTATTTTTTCTACTACACCCATGTACTTTTTAGATTCAATATGTGTCAGTTTCCCTGTTTATTTCCACCAGTCCATACCCTTAATACTGCACACTCAGCTTCAGTAAATGCCATTTCAGTAAATTTAGACTCATTTTTTGACATGAACCTTTGAGACTCAGCTTTCCCATCTGTAAAATGGCAATAATAAGACTGCTATCTCAATGTGAACTGATAATAAATGAGTTATTACTGTTCTTATCGCTATAGTCGGAGTTCCATTGCTCAGAACAACATTTATCCTTTATGAAGAGAGAACTCAATTAATATTCACTTTTTTATTATTATTGTTTTCCCATCCCTTTTTACTTTAGCTGTGCAAGGCTGAGACAGTCCTTCAACAAGCCAGAAAGAGGAAGCGTACAAGCATTGAGAATGGAGTTCGGGGAAACCTGGAAACTATGTTTCTCCAGTGCCCTAAGCCCACACTTCAGCAAATCAGCAATATTGCAGAGGAGCTGGGCCTTGAGAAAGATGTGAGTGCTACTAACTCTTCTTAAGAACCTGAAGATACCCTACTTCCTTCTCAGTCCTGTTCTGGACTCCTCTTTCCATTATTTGTTCACTGACTCTTTACCACCTCTTTCCCTCATCTCTGACTTTCTGAACCTTTTCACTCTGACCTACCATCACTTGTCACCCATCATTCTTAATGAATCCATGATACTTTAAGAAGCCTGTCAATCAGATGCCATCCCTTTCTAACTTTTGGTAGTTGGTAGTCCAAGGAAAGAGAGCTAGAGATGTCAAACTTCAAATGATTCCACTAGAAATATAAGAGAAAGGAGATTGAAATCTATGCCAATGGATCATACATTTGTAGCAGTAGAAAGGACTCTGAGAATGAACTAGTCTGACCTCTTATCAAAGAAAAAAACAAGGAACTAGAGCAGTGACTTGAACCAGATCGCACAATGGCAGAGCTGCAACAGTCTCTTGATGGCCTGGTATCCAGTAAGTGCTCTTGACATTAAACCAAGTTCTAAGGTCCCTTCCAACTCTTAATATTCTACAGTACCATAACCAGCTACTATACAGATATTTGTTAGATACTGTTTTGTCAGCATTATTTTAAGGCACTATTAGTATGAGACAGGTTGTGGACTTAATGATAGGGCCAGCAAGGGATTGAGGGTAGAGCAGATACTTGGAGAGAAAGTCTTGTTCCTGAGGGGCTGAGAATCTAGTTGAGGAGATAAGCTAAAATTCACTAAACATGAAAAATAGATGATTTATCTATAGTTAAATTCAATAAACATTCTTTAATAAATGTGAATGCATTGAGTTACTTATGTTTTCATGGTTATAGACGATTAATATGGTTGGGAGTGAATGGGATATAGTACATCTGGTACTAGAAGTCAGGAAAGATTGCATTGCATAGTGGAAATGGAGATTTTTTTGAAGTGGACTCTTGAAAAAGATTGGGAAGATTCATGATGCACCTAGGTGGCAAAGTGGATAGAGGACTGAGCTTAGAATCAGGAAGACTCATCTCATTTGGATTTATTTTCAAATGCAACCTCAGATAACTTATTAGCTGACCCTAGGCAAATCATTTAACCCCTGTTTGCCTCAGTTCCTCATCTGTAAAATGAGCTTGATAAGAAAATCAGTCAGTGAGAATCAACCCAACTGAAATGACTCAACAACAGATAGATGACAAACGAGGAAGGATAAAGAAAGGGCAAATAGGACAAAATCACGGAGGCATGCCATGTTTCTGCAATAGACGAATTTAAGGCAAGTGGTACAAATTAGTTTTTGACAAAAGCCATGACATGGGTAAAAGGAATGTTTGGAGGAATATTATCCTGGTTTCTTGATGGAAGACAGCAAGGGATAAGAGGAAGAGCAGATAAAGGAGGTAGGAAAGTGTTTTCGGGGTAAAAGTTATAAGGACATGGCAGCCTAGACTACAGAGGTTTCAGTGGGAATGGAGAGAAAGGGTGGGGTATGTATATGAAAGAAGTCTCAAAGGAAGAATTGTTCAGGACTTGGGTAGAATATTGAAGGAAAGGGATGAATATAAGATGACACCTGAACTTAGGACCATCAACATAACTAGGAAAGCCCAGAGGATGCATTTCAAGGGGTGACAAAACAAATAATGGAACTGATGACTATGTACAATGTACATGATGAATTGGAGGTGATAATAGAGACACAGGACATGCTGTACTGCTTCCATACCTTTCCTCTTCATTTTTGCTGTCCTCTGAGGAATAGCTATTTCCTTCTATGATCACTGACCTAACTCTGCGTTAAGCCTTACCCATTTTTCAAAATCCTTATTCTTCACTGAAGGAAGAAGGAAAGGGTGACGTGGGGTCACCCACAGGCCTAACCAATGTGCCCAAAGTATTCCTTCAATTTGTTCCTTCAATTGGTTTCAAACTCATTTTGCTTTCCCTAATCCTCCATTGCAATAAGCATGTCTCTTACTCCACATTTTCTTTCTCTTACACTTACTCTCTTTTCTCATTTCTAGGTTGTCCCTTACACTTACTCTCTCTTCCGATTTCTAGGTTGTCCGGGTTTGGTTCTGTAACCGGCGTCAGAAGGGCAAACGCAGCAATAGCAACTCACCCCGAGAAGATTTCGAGGCGGCTGGTTCCTTCCCTGGTGGACCTATGCCTTTTCCCCTAGCTCCAGGCCCTCCTCCATTCAGTCATCCCAGTTATGGGGGTCCTCATTTCACTGCTCTCTATTCCCCATCTCCTTTCACAGAGGGGGATGCATTTTCCTCTCTCCCTGTTACCCCTCTGGGCTCTGCCATGCATTCAAGCTGAAGGGCTTAGCCCATCCTTGGGCAGAGGAGGTGAGAGACTAGAGATGACAAACCCAACTAATTGGTTTAAGGTCTGGGAGTTGCACGATTAAGCTCTCTGTATCCTGGGGGTATATAGGAACAGGGAAGGATGGGATCAGTATTTCAGAGATTGGTAAACAGATTTTTTTGAAGGGAATGGGTGGGAGGGAAGTTGGAAAGTTGGCTGTTTGTTAGTTCCGCATCTCTTTCATCTCCCAACTCTTAAATAAAGCAATCTGAAAAGCAAGTCTAACGGAATCAAAGCCCTTCAAATATTTAAAGATCTGTCTTGGGTCTCTCCCCTATGTCTCCTTCAGATTAAACATTCCTAGTTGTTTCAGCCATCTGTTAGCGTTTATGTAGCACTTTAAGGTATGCAAAGAACTTTTAGATTTGTTAGCCTATTTGATCCTCACAAACAACCCTGTAGAGTAATAGTTGCCTTTATTCCATGTTATAGAGAGGAAACCGAGGTGAGAGAAGTTAAATGCTTGCTCTGGGTGTCTGGAGGTAGAATTCAAACTCGAAACATTCTGACTGCCGAGTCTTAACACTATATACATTAAGTTGTTTGTGCCATATAACATAATCTTCAGGTACTTCATCCTCTTGGTCCATATACAATGGAGTATCACAAACTTATATACTCAGTTTGGTGTGACTAGGACAAAGCTGCTAGGTGGTGCAGTGGATAGAGTGCTGGTCTTGGAGCTAAGAAGACCTCAGTTCAAATCTCACCTCAGTCACTAACTAGCTGTGTGACTTTGAGCAAGTCACCTAACCCTGTTTGCTTTAATTTGTCCAGCTAGAAAATGATCTGGAGGAGGAAATGGCCAACCATTCCAATATCTCTGCCAAGAAAACCTCAAATGGGGTCAGAGTTGGACATGACTAAATGACAAAGACCAAGAACAGCAAGATTCACCTCTCTCTTTCAAATTATCTACTTATTTATGGAGCATAAGGCCTGAATTCGAGATCTGACTTAGCAGGTTTTTGTATATCATTCCTTGCTTTCCCTGTTAACTCGAGGGTCAAATACACAGCTTACTAGCATCCAAATGCCTTGAAACTCAGCACTGTGATCCAGTCAGATTAGCTTTCTTGTTCTCTCATATTGCATCCCTCATTTCCATGCATTTTCATGTGCCTTTCACACACTCCCTCTTCTCTTTGATATTTAGAATCTCTAGTTTCAAAGTTTAGCTGAAATTTCTCTAAGATTTTGAATTCCAATTTTTTTTTTCTCCCCAATACTGCAAGCAAATTTGATGTAGGCTACGTATGTACAGTCATATTAAACATTTCCACATTAGTCATGTTGTGAAGAATCAGAACAAAAGGGGAAAAAAAACCCCTGTATTGTTTGTTATGCATCCAGACCATAGTTCTTTGGATGTGGCTAGCATTTTCCATCATACATATTATGTAAAATGGAAAGACAAGATAAATGCAAAAGATTTATTAAGAAATTTTGAAACACTGTTCCAGGACAGTGGAATTACCACAGTGACTGAACATTTAGAGTCTCAGTCCCAGTTCCAGTTGTGCTTACAGGGTAGGTGAGGTAGAACACTAAAAAGAAAATGGGGAAAGGCAGTTGGGTTGGATGAAAGGTATAGAAAAGAGACCTATGTGGCAGGTTTTGAGAGGGTGTGGAGACAAAGTATCTCAAGGAGGGAAAATATCAATCCTAGGACAAAAGACCAGTAAGGGTCTACTGTGTCAACTATACAAAGTAACTTTCGTTAGTCTATCTGTACATGAATCAAGGACTGAGGGAAAAGTAAGGATGAATAGTCTTGTAATCAATAATCAATACACCATATCGACCATTTCACAATTAAGTGAATTACAGGATCACTGTGATTATTATTTTTTTCATTACAAGAAAAATTTAATGCAGTAGAGCAAAATACCCAAGCATTGCCTTATGAGGTCTTTTTCAATAAGAGAATTTCAAAATTACCTGGAAGATGTAATTGGTTGTAGTTGTAGTGGGATTGGATATCATATGTGTACAGGTGGTACTTTGAAGCACAGCACTGGGGTAAATGAGGTTATGTAGGGAGAGTATGTATGCTAAAGGAGCCCAAGTATGGAATTTTGTGAAACACTCAATTTAAAAATTGATTAAAAAAAATGGAGGAATAAAAGAACCAGGATGGTGTGGTGTCTGAGAAGCCAAGAGAGAAGAAAATATCCAGGCCTGATAGTTAACTAGCATCAAAAGCTGCAGAGAAGCCATGGACTGGGGTGGGGGAGAAATCTATTGGATTTGGTGAACTGCGGGTGGGACGTGGGTATAGTGAATCTTGGAGAGATCTTTAACTCTGTTATCTGTTAACAGGACATAGAAGAAACTGTTGGATCCATCCAATAGGAATCATCAATATGATATAGTAGAAAGGGTTGGATTTGAAGTCAAAGGACCTGAGTTCAAACCCCAGCCCTACTATTTGCTACCTGTGTGACGCTGAGCAAGGTTCTAGACCAACAGCAAATATTATACCTTGATTTTAGTAAGACTTTTGAGACAAGCTGGTGTAGTAGATAGAATGCTGTTCTTTGAGCCGAGTTAAGTCCTTTCTCTGACAACATACTGGTTGTGCATCACTTAAATCCAATTCATGCACAAGACATCATCCATCATGTCTTGGATGTCCATTATTCAACAATGCTCATTAAACTTGTTTGCCACTGTGATGATGTCCAGCAAAAGTTGAAGAGGAATTCTCTTTGGATGCTGAGTTCCTCTAGATGGTGCTATTGGTAGATGGCATTGTTCTCAAACTTCAAAATTCTGCAAATGTTCTAAGCCCAGTGAAAAATTAATAGTAACTCAAAAATTTGGCTTTACCTCCTACACAGGAGAGATCAAGTGGTTATCCCAAAAATGTTTTGTCAGATTCACTGTTCACTTGTATGGACCATTGCAATGAAAGCAAAGACTTTTTGTTTTAATACTGACAATCCAGTAGTGTTACTGCAGAGTAGCGAGATAAAGAATACAATGGATTGCAGGATTAAAAGTTAATATAATGGAAACGGTGATGAAGAGGCACCTGGTGGGTGAATGGGCAACTCCAAAGAGTAGGAGTAAAAGACTTTGAAGAATTGTATGGTGGAAAGAGAAGATGGGCTGTTTACTTGGCAAGTGTAAAGGGTAACACGTGGAGCCAGTGCTCCACTTGGTACCCTTGAGATAGAACAAATTAAAGGTCACAGGACATTTGAGCGGACTCCCTTGTGAAAGACTTAAGGGAGCACATGAATAAGACTCACGTAGAATGGGCAGGTGGAGATGAGTCATGATAGGCAGTGTTAGAAAGAATTTCCAGATTTATGGGATTGCAGATCCATTTGAATTTTTAAAAATAAATTGTTTATATGCTTTTATATGTGCATGTGGTCCCCCCCTTATAGAATGTAAGCTTCTTGAGGGTAGGGACTTTAATTTATGTCTTTGCAACCTTTGAGCCTAGCTCAGTGACTGACACAACAGATAATAAATGTTGATTAATATCCGCAAGGGCACAGTGGAAGGGGCGGATTAAAAGGGTGAAGGCTCAAATCTTGGCTGTGACTTTTAGCAAATAATTTTTCTTCTTCCTGGTTTCAGTTTTGCCATCTGTAAGATTAGGTTTGGATTCAGCAATTTCTAAATTTTCTTCCAACCTGTGGTATGCTGTAAATGTTTCACACCTGAATCTCTGAAAGACAAAGATTACCCATGACACACCTTTAAGTTTAATCTGCGTCATTGACATTTTCTCCATCACTTAAGTCTAGACAATCAACAAAACAAAATATATCAAGCCTTGATGTTAGTCAACTTCTGAGGTGTAAATCCTCACAGTGAAAATTTAATCACTCGATTCTATTATAACAGGAAGGGGAAGGAGAAGGCGAAGGCAAAGGGGGAAGGCATGCTTTTCTGTGATTTGGTAGAAGATACTCCCTGTGTAAAAACTGCCTCTACAGATGTGGATTAGCAATTCTCTTTCTGTTCATAGTATTAGTATCCTGAATCATTGAGATGTTAAGTTACTTGCCTTGGTCACACAGCCACTTGTTTATGCTTTGTTTGAAGCAGACCAATGACATCATGGGTGATGTCTTGTGCATGAATTGGATTTAAGTGACACACAACCAGTATGTGTCAGAGAAAGGACTTAACCCAGTTCTTCTTGGCTCAAAGAATAGCATTCTATAAAGTCTTACTAAAATCAAGGTATAATATTTGCTGTTGGTCTAGAACCTTGCTCGGCGTCACACAGGTAGCAAGTAGTAGGGCTGGTGTTTGAACTCAGGTCCTTTGACTTCAAATCCAACCCTTTCTACTATACCACATTGATGATTCCTGTTGGATGGATCCAACAGTTTCTTCTATGTCCTCCCCTAAATTTTATTTAATTGTAGGTCTGGAAGAAAAGATAACAAACTTAATTTTGTCATGGGTTTGAGCTATTGGGAGGATATCCAAGTGTTATTCACATCACTGGAAATTTAGGTCAGGGCAGGATTAGAGAGACTGGTTTGGATATCATATGTGTACAGGTGATACCTTGAAGCACAGCACTGGGGTAAATGAGGTTATGTAGGGAGAGTATGTATAGTAAAGAAGCCGAAGTATGGAATTTTGTGAAACACTCAATTTAAAAATTTGTGATAAAAAAAAAAATAGAGGAATAAAAGAACCAGGATGGTGTGGTGTCTGAAAAGCCAAGAGAGAAGAAAATATCCAGGCCTGATAGTTAACTAGCACAAAAGCTGCAGAGAAGCCATGGACTGGGGTGGAGGGGAAACCTATTGGATTTGGCAAATTGGGGGTGGGATGTGGGCATAGTGAATCTTGGAGAGATCTTTACCTCTGTTATCTGTTAAAGAATATCTATTACTTCTGGGTTTTGGATTGTTCACGTGCCTTGACCCACCATGCAAATGAAGGATTCTTGTGTTTACACAATCCAAGTGTCATAATGCTCAATTACCCTGTTGGATTATGGGGAAGTGTTTAATCCTATTGGGTGATTCCCTGATGTTACAAATTCCTTGATACTTTTCTGCTGACCTATGCTGTTTATACTACGAAAAGGCCCAGCCCATATTCACCTCTTGTGTCAATTTGACCTAAAGGATGCCTGTATATCCATCTATCATACTATATATTCCAGATCAGTGATTCTGGGTACAAGAGATAAACTATATGCAAAATGAAAAACATGTACATACTATGTATATCCTTTGCCCCTCAAAATCTTGATTTGACCTGTTAGTGGTGAATTTGACTGAATTTTTCTTGATTAACATTTCATACCAGAGAAGTTTATCAGTCATAGTCATGATTTTTGAAAGAGTAGTTTCAGAAATGCGTTGGGGATGGAAGGCACATTACAAATTACTGAGGAAAGAGTTAATGGTGAGAAAGCCATACATTTTCCAAGACAATTGATAGTTAAGGAGAAACAAGAAGGATTAGTAGCTGGACAATTCCACAGCATGATCACAGAATTTCAGAGCTGGGTTACCTAGTCCAACCTATATCTGAAAAGATTCTTCCACTATAACACACTTGACAAATGATCCTTCAGTCTCAGTCTGAAGAGGAGAGGGAGAAGTGAGGAGTCTAGTTAATCAATCAACAAGCCATTTTATTGTTGAATTATTTTTCAGTCTTGTCCAACTCTTCCTGACCTCATCTGAGGTTTTCTTGGCAGAGATATTAGAGTGGTTTGCACTTCCTTCTCCAGCTCATTTTATAAATAAGGAAACTGAGGCAAACAGGGTTAAGTGACTTGACCAGGATCACACAGCTGTGAGGCCAGGACTGAACTCAAGAAGACGAGTTTTCCTGACTGCAGGCCCAGTACTCTATCCACTGTACCACCTAGCTGCTCTTAAGCATTTTTTTTTTAACACCACAAAAAATAACAACTTCTATTTCTCTAGTACTTTGAGGTTTACAGAGTACTTTCCTCACACAGGATGACAGAAGTGGAAGGGACTTTGAGACCATCAAGTCCCCTCACTTTACAGATGAGGTCCACAGAAGGGAAGCAACTTATCTAAGATCACATAGTAAGTTAGTTGTAGAGCTGGTCTTGAACCCAAATCTCCTGCCTTCCATGACTCATTCTATAACATTATGCTGCCTAAGAGGACTTTCCATTCATTACATACAATGAGAAAGTCATGTTAACAATAGTTTTTATTAATAGTTAATATTAATAATTATTATTACAAACTAATTTAAAATTCATGTAAGGCTCAAGAAAATTACAAAGAGCATCACAGTGACAGATGTGATCCCGTGTAATTCTTAAGCAATTATTAAATATCTCCTGGTGTGCCTGCCATTAGGTTTAAGTTTCTGGGGATAAAGATACAAAGAATGAAACAATCCATACACACAGAAAACTTACCTTCTAGTAAGTTATTCAAGTATTTACATTAATACTTACAGAACTTTTGTAAATACTTCTACTACAAATACTCGTATAAATATTTACTGCAAAACAGCTTAATTAATCCTTACAAATGAGCTAAAGCTTTCAGATGAACCTGTGGCTAGAGAAGTTATTATTGATTCATGTGGAATATGGCAGAGCTTTCTTGAAGTGAAAAAATAGCCAAGGAAATCAGTAAAAAAAAAAAAATGAGCCGTGAACCATTTCTATGAAGAAAAAATGCTTGTCATGGGTGTCAGTACAAAGACTAGCGTACTGAAAATTGCATAAAGGTAATTTTTACTTATGAATCTCACACTTCTATATATATATAGAATTCTATATATCATATATAGGACTATATATGATATATAGAATTATATATAATATAGAATTCATATATATATTTCTTTAGTTTTCAAGATTTACTTCCATAAGATTTTTAGTTCTAAATTTTCTCCCCCTCTTTCTCCTCCCCAGTCCCCAAGACAGCATCCAATCTGATATAGGCTCTACATACACATTCATATTAAACATATTTTCACATTAGTCATTTTGTAAAGAAGAACTAGAACCAATGGGTGAAACCATGAGAAAGAAGAAACCACAATAAAAAGAGAGCAATGCTTTGATCTGCATTTAGACTCCATAGGTCTTTTTCTGGATGTCACACTTTTTTTCATTCATACTTTTCTCCAAGGCCATACCAAAACCCTTATCAAAAGAAGTCCAAGTAGACTTGTAAGTTCTAGGTATTTTCATCAGACTAAAGAATGCTGTCAGCCATTAAGCATTTTTAAAATGCCTACTATGTGCTAGGTACTGTTTTAAGTGCTGAGGATACAAATACAAGCAAAAGAAAGACTGTACCTTCCCTCAGGGATCTTATATTCTCATGGAGGAAGATAATACATAAATGAGAAATGGAAATGGAGGGGAGGAGAAAGTACTCAATATCTGGGTCCAAATTCAGCTTCAGATGCCTTTGACTATGTAATGAATGAATCATTTATCTGAAGTGTCCCCAGTCACTTTTTGAAGACTGTGAATCAGTTGAAGAACTGGGGATATTTAGCCTGAAGAAATGATTATTTTCGACTATGGGAATGGCTGTCGGGCAAAAGAGCAGGAAAACCTGTCCTGTTTGGTCCCAAGGCAGAACTAGGAGCAATGGATTGGAAGCTGCCATAAATCAGACTTCATATCAGGAAAAATTCCTTAAGTGATATCCAAAATATCCAAAAACCAGAATGGGCTGCTCTCAGTAAAGAGGGACAGGGTGGGAATGTCCTTTCCTTGGAATTGTTCAAACAGAGCTGGAAAACCACTTGTCCAATATGTTATAATGAGGATTTCTTAGTTGTGGAATTATTGGTCATGTCTGACTCTTCATGACTCTGTGGACCATAGTACACCAGACCCTTCTTTCCTTCACTATCTCTTGAAATCTATCCGAGCTCATGGTTATTGCTTACATGACACTATCTCTCTGTCTGTCCATCTATCTAAGCCTCTGGGATCTCTTTCTCCTTTTCCCTTTAATCTTTCCCAACATTAGGATCTTTTCCAATGAGTTTCCTCTTCTTATTATGTGGCTGAAGTATTTAAGTTTCAGCTTCAGTACTTGAACTTCCAATGAATAGTCTGAATTAATCTCTTTAAATATTGACTGATTTCATCCCCTTGCTGTCCAAAGGACAGCCACAGTGTGTGAAGACTATTTCTGATAGACTTAGCCCTTCACAGCAATGAAAGGACCTAAAATATTCCCAAAGGACTCTTGAAGCAAAATGCCATCCACATCCAGAGAAAGAACTTCAAAATGAAGCAGACTATTTTCTCTGGTGTTATGTTATGTTTTGGTTTGGTTTTCTCATGGTTTCTCCTAATCATTTTAATTCTTCTATGCAACATGACAAATGTGAAAATGTGTTTAATAAGAAAGTACATATAGAAACCATATAAGATTGCATACCATCTAGGGGAGGGAAGGACAGAAAATTTAAAACTAATGGAAGTGATCGCTGAAAACTGAAAACAAATAAATTAGTTAAATTTTTAAAAAGATAACTCCATGGTCATATATAAAAAAATACTCTTTTTCAACAGCCCAAAAGGAGTCTCTACATATGGACATCACCAGATGACCAATACTGAAATCAGATTGATTATAAACTTTGCAAGTACAGGTGAAGAAGCTCTATACAGTCAGTTAAAACAAGACCTGGAGCTGACCTATGGCTCAGATCATGAGCTTCTTATTGCAAAATTCAAACAAATTGAAGAAAGCAGGGAAAACCAACAGAGCCATATAGGTGTGACTCAAATAACAACCTTTATGAAAATGAAGTGGAGGTGATGAATAGATTTAAGGGATTAGATCTGGTAGATAGAGCGTCTAAAGAACTATGGACAGAAGTTCACAATATTGTATAGGAGGCAGCAACAAAAAACATGCCAAGAAGAGTAAGAAAGTAAATGACTGCCTGCTGAGGCTTTACAAATAGCTGAGAAAAGGAGGAAAGTGAAAGGGAAAGTAGAAAGGGAAAGATATACCCAAATGAATGCAGAATTCTAGAGAATAACAAGGACGGATAAGGTTTTCTTGAAGGAGCAATGCAAAGAAATAGACAAAGAGAATAGAATGTGAAGGACAAGAGGTCTCTTCAAGAAAATTAGAGGTATCAAGGGGATGTTCTGCACAAAAATGGACAAGATAAGAGGCAAAAGTGGTAGGGACTTAACAGAAGTAGAGGAGATTAAGACAAGTTGGCAAGAAAATATAGAACCATGATCTAGGACCAGACATCCTGGAGAATGAAGTGAAGTGGGCCTTAGGAAGCTTTGCTAACCTAGGGGAGGTAACAGAATTCTAGCTGAGCTTTTTAAAATCCTAAAAGATGATACAGTTAAAATCCTGCACTCAATAGGCCAGCCAATTTGGAAAACATAACTGTGGTCACTGGATTGGAAAAGATCGGTTTATGTCTCAATCCTAAAGAAGGGCAATGCCAAAGAGTGTTCAAATTGCTAAACAATTGTGCCCATTTCATACACCAGCAAGGATATGCTTAAAATTCTGCAAGCTAGAGTTTAGCAATATGTGAACTGAGAATGACCAGAAGTACAGGTTGGTTTTTGAAGAGGACAACCTAGAGATCATATTGCCAACATTTGCTACATTATGGTTGTTGTTGTGTTTGTCCTTCATTCTCGAAGAGGACCATGGCATTAAGGTGATGATATGACTTGCAGTTGACTTTGATCTGAGTGAGGGAGGGCTGTGCAGGGTCACCAACTTCACCTTCTTCTCTTGAGTCATCTGAGTCCAGTGACCTGATATTCATCAGGACAACTATAGATGGCCCAGGATGCAATGGGAGACTCTGGCCCTTTCAGACTAAGGTCTTATCACATTCTCACCCATTCAATGAATAGGCTTCTTTAAGTAGTTACTCAAAGGATGGCCCCTTTAATAAAAAAAAAAATCAAACTGGGAGGGGAAGACCCTCAAGGTTCCTGGGTAAAAGAGGAAGAATTACAATTTAGTTATTACATTCACTCTGTCCTAGGTGGGTGGGGACTTGTTGTCCAGTCTATGAGCTCCAGAGTATATTGGGTTTAAGGCTTGATCTTTGAGCAAGAAATGTAGCCAGTAAACCCAAAGGAAAAAAGGCAGCTTTTGGCCATGGAGTTTACCTTCCCCTAGGCAGAACACCAGAAGAAAGGAGAGGAGAGCAGAGGAAGGGAGGGAAGAGAAGAGGGAAGAGGAGGAGAGGAGAGAAGAGGAGAGGAGCTGCTACTCACTCACAGGTTGTGTTTGTCCTTCATTATTGAAGAGGACCATGATATCAGACTTGCATTATGGAGAAAGCAAGGGAATCCCAGAAAAAAATGACTACTTTTTGATTGTGGATTACAACAAAATGTGATAAGTCCTCTTACTTGTCTCCTGAGGAACCTGACTGCAAGATAGGGTAATGGACAGAGTATGGGTGAGGGAGAGCAAGGATAATATCAGCCTGGGAGAATGGAAAAATGCCTTGCTGATTGACAATACCTTCTCTACTCCCTCAGTTGTCTCTTTCTTTGATTGGAGGGTGGAACACTAAACTCCTCCCAGCGTTCAGATCTGAACTTTCCAGGTAGTTATTCAGCAATAGTCTTGCCTGGTTTTGGCTTGGAGAAATATCATGCCTCACCCAGGATAAGCTAGGTCACCTGAAATCTCATCTTCATGCTTGCTGACTGACTCAGTTTTTGATACTCAACACCTTCTCAATTCTCTCAGCTGGAGGGGTGGAGCAATAAACTCCTCCCAAAGTCTTCCTTTATAGAAGTCTTGGCTCTGGACTTTTTAGGTAACTCTTCCTTCTCACTTTCCATCAGCCTTTTTGCTTCGTTTGGATTCCATCCTACCTCCTCCTGGCTTCCCATCCCCTTTTTAGCTTCCTTTTGTGTGTTGTCTTTCTCCATTCAAGTGAAAAGGACTGCTTTTATTTTTCTTATTTGTATCCTCAACACTTAGCACAGTGCCTGGTCCATAGTAGATGGTTAATAAATGTTTATTGAATTAAATTAGTTGCCCCTTTCACAGAAATTGGGAAGTTTGGAAGAGGAGTGAATTTTAGAAGAAAGATGAGTACTGTTTTGTTGGATTTGAGATGTTTCTAGGACACTGGTAACTTTTGAAAAAACAGTTTCTATTGAATGATGAGGTTGGAAGCCAAATTTCAAAGGGTTAAGGAATGAGAGGAGAGAAAATGGAAGAAAGGAATATGTAAAACTTGCTTCAGCCCAATGCTTTACCCTACCAAGATATTTTTGAATCCTTTCCTTTATGTAATGATCACCTAGGGCAGCTAGGTGGTGCACGGATAGAGTTTGGGCCTAGTGTTAAGAAGACCAGAATTGAAATCCAATTTCTGACACTAGCTGTGTGACTCTGGGCAACTCATTTAACCTCCACCTGCCTCAGTTTCCTCAACTGCAAAATGGGGGTAATAATAGCATCCATCTCCCAGGGTTGCTCAGTGTTCAGCACATAGTAGGTAGTAGCTATTTTTCCCACCTATTATTATCATCATATAAATGTTAGCTATTGTTATTATCATCCTCCAATGTATTAGCTAACCTTTGTTAGTGAATTAGCCTCACTTTGTAGCATCTATTAAGTGCCAGATACTGTGCCAAGCACTGCCAATATAAAAAGTCTTTGCCCTCAAGGAGATTACAATGGAATATAGGAAACAACAATATATGAACAATACACACAAGATAAATTGGAAATGATCTCTGAAGGAAGGCACTAATATTAAAGAAGGCAGAGAAAGGCCTCTTGAAGATAGGATTTTAGTTGAGCCTTGAAGGAAGCCCAGAGGCAGTGATGAGGAGGGACAACATTGCAGAACTGAGAGTCAATGAAAATGAAATGGATTGTCTTGGAGGAATAGCCAGGAGGCCAGTGTCACTCAACTACAGAGTACACAGCAGGGAATAAGGTGTAAAGATTAGAAGGGTAGGAAAGGGCCAGGTTACGGAGGGTTTTAAAAGCCAAAGAGGATTTTGTATTTGCTTCTGGACTTACTAGGTTGCTACTGAAGCTTATTGAATAGGAGGGTGACTTGGTTAGACTTGAACTTCAGGAAGACCAAGATGGCAGCTAAGCAGGAGATAGACTGGCATGTGGGGACTAGAGTCAAGGAGACCAATCAGATGGTTATCTATGGAAATAGACTGGGTAGAAGATGATTATAGTCTGCATCAGGTTGATGAAGAGAAGTGGATATATGAGAGATGTGAAGGTAGAACTGATAGAACCTGGCAAAAGATCAGATACTGGGAGAGGAAGGATTAAGAGAAAGGAATGGACCTAGACTGGGAGTGTAGGTAATTGGGAGTATAGTGGTACTCTCATCAGTAATAGGGAAGTTAGTTGGAGAGGAAAGTTCAGAGGTAGAAAATGAGAATGGTTTTGGACACGTTGAGTTTGACATGTCAGCAGGACATCCAGTTTGAGATGTTCAATAGGCAGTTGGAGATGAGACACTAGGAGAAATGAGAAAAATAGAAATTAAATGAGATTATAAAGAAAAATAATAGAGGGAGAAAACAAAAGGGACCAAGACAGAGCCTTAGCGGATATCCACGGTTAGTAGGTGCAACTTGGATGAAGATTGACAGCAAAGGAGACTGGTAAATAGGGAAAACCAGAGAGCAGTATAAAGAAACCTAGAGAAAAGGGAGTATCAAAGAAAAGACGGTGATTGACAGTGTCAAAGGCTGCAAAAAGATTTAGAGGAATGAGGATTGAAAAAATGACATTAGATTTGGCAATTGAAGAGATCATCTAGTAGCCTTGGAGAAAGCAGGTTCATTTGAATGATGAGGTTGGAAGTCAGACTGAAGAGAATTGAGAGAGGAAAAGAAGACACTGATAATAGATGGCGTTCTCAAATTCAGCTACAAAGGAGAGAGATAGGACAATAGTTAACATGGAAGAAGAGAGTAAGTGGTTTTTGGGCTTTTTTTGAGGATGGAAGGGACATGGGTGTGTTCATAGGCAGTAGAAAAGCAGCCAGTAGACTGGGAGAATTTGAAGATTATTGAGAATCAGGATGATGGAGGGAGTAATTTGCAATAGAAGACAGAATGAAATGGGATCACTCCTAAATGTAGAAAGATTAGCCTTGGCAAGAAGGGACATCTCTTCATGTGAAACAGGGATGGAGGAGACAATGGCAAAGTGCCACTGAGATGAAAGATGAGGAGGGGAGAAGAGGAAGCAAGCTCTTAGCAAATGGCCTTATTTTTAAAAGTGAAATGAGGAAAGGTTCTCAGTTGACAAGATGAGATGCAGAGGAGTGATGGAAGCTTTAAATCACTGTGTGGAGTGGGATCATCACTTGGATAAGGGAGGTATAAAAGGACTGCCTTATAATGAGGGCTCTGTTGAGGTTATATAACATAATGTGGAGTGGGTCCAGTCAACATGGTTTTCTGAGTTTTCCTCAGCAGCACGAGGAGCAAAAGAAGCAGGGGGTGGAAGTCATTCAAAGCTGAAGTTCAACAGGGCAAGATCAACCATAGAATAATGGAATGAAGGACCAAAAAGGACAGTGACTGGTTTACTGTAGAGTCAAGAAAGGGAGGGGAGAATGTAGGCAATACAGGGAAGAGGGAAAAACTGAAGGGCAAAGGAATTGGAGGCTGCAGTAATGATCAAAAACAGGGTTAGGGATTATAAGGAACAAAGTGTCATGATAACAGATTGATGCCTCCTTCCTTTTCAAACCATTTTCAATCCATTATCAAATATTGATGAATTTTTCCATGATGTTTATTGGATTGGCTTTCCTTTCTCCTTGAATTAATATGGCATTCTTTGAAATATATCTCATTGACCTCCTCAGGTTGGGATTATAGGGTATCCAGATCTCCCCCCAGAGCCAAGGTTAAATCAACGTCCATCAAAGTGAGAGTGAGAAATGAGGAAGAGTGTGGGTGAAGTCTATGGTGTTAAGAAACAAAATAACAGACAAATCAGCAGCTGGTTCTTTATTTAGAAAGAAGCGGGAAGGGGAAACGGTAGATCAGAAAAGACCAAGGATTGGGGAACTGGACACAATGGCCAGTGGAGCTTTGGGGCAGGCTGTTAGGTGAGAAGCAGCATGTTTGAGGATCAGGATCATACTGGAACTTTTTCCCCCCCTTTTCCCTGCCCTCTCACAGCCAAACCTGAAGTTTTCCAGATTCTCCCAGGGAAATACTCTAAACGGCCTTCTGAAAGCTTTCTCATCCAATTCTGGGGTTCCTGAAGCCATTCATTTGACATAGTCTTGATTTCCAGAGTTGGGTAACTTTCTGGTCCCAAGTATATGGCATCTGGGAGCAAATGGACCCTGGAATCAGTTCCATGTTCTCTAGCAACAGGATACTCCTTGAGACAACAGCCACAGTCAAAAGTCATTCTCCTCCATGTTACTTTAGGGGCCTGCTAAAGTCCCTTAGTATCCATGGATGGGCAATTCCTTCCTGGAAGTCTTTCCTCCTGGGGAGGGAAGTAGAAAGTATTCCTTCAGAACCCCTTTCATTCCTACTACATCCAACTCCTGACTTTTGGCTCCCATCTCCATGGAGTAGGCAGCAAGTTGCCAGGATCTTTCTTAAATGCTTTCCATCACCTTAGGCTTGGCAACTAGAACAGCGGTAGTCAGCTTCTTGAGCAGCCCGGTAGCTGCAACCTGCACAGGCCACATGGAACCACGCATCACAGCCATCACACTGGACCCAGGCCACTGTCTCTTCTTGCGGTGGCTGGCAGCTGAGGGCTGCACAGGGCTCCCCTCCCCCAGTTGGAGGGGGAGCTGCATTCTGAGATGACATGTACTTCCGGGGACGGCCACGTCGTTTTCTGAAAGGGGATTTGGTGGAAAGACACAAAAAACCCTTAAAAAAGGTAAGGTAGAAATGTGCTCCTATTCCAAGGGATGAGTTTAGGGTCCAACCTGATATGGTGTGGCACACAACAGGAAGTACCCGAAGGACTTTCCCCCATTTCTGAGTAGGGCAGTGTGGTACAGTAGAAAAAATGTTGGACCTGGTAGTCAAGAGGCCTGCGTTCATATTCTGACAGTAATATTTACTTGCTGCATGATCAAGGGCAAATCAAAGGCTACCCAGTCCAAATTCTCTCATCCTTCATAGAAGGAAAACAATGCCCACAGAGGCTGCAACTTGGCAAGAGTGATGCAGGTAGCAAGTGGCAGCAGCTGGATTCCAACTCAGGTCCTCTGAGTCCAAATTCAGTGCTCGTGCTACTGTACCACACTGCCTCTCTATGGAAAAGGCCAGCAATATGTATACGTGTGTATGGTTAAATGCTATCTACCATTTAACCTGAGGCTGTTTCCTCATCTGTAAAATGTGGAGAATATTTATTACCTGAGTGAGTTATGAGGTAGAAGCTCTGTAAATTTTAAAGTACTATATACTTTTCTTTCTTTCCCATGTCCACCATTCCTCTCTTCCTCCCTGCTTTTGTTCTTATCACCCCTCCAGTTTTTTTCTCATAGTCCCTGCCAACCTCCTGTTTCTTCTTCTGTCTCTGTCTCCTAAGACAGAAGATATTGGACAATCTGTAGTGTTGAATGGTGAATATGGCTTATCTGGGCTGGAGATTTTCCAGAGCCTTCTCTCCCCTTCCTCTCTTGGGAGCACTCCCTCTGTCTTCCTGAGCCAGAAAAAACTCCTCACAGCTCAATGTTACCTCTGAGGTTAGGCCGGTCCCCCCACTTACCCACTGGGAGTGACTGGAATCTTCATTCCTCGAGGCTTCTTTCTGGTTTCGGCCTGAACTCTGGGAGGGCTCTCCTCAGTTCCCCCCTCATCCTCTAGCTCAGCCAGCACCTTGTGTGCTGACTTCCGACGGTTCCGAGGGGCTGGAGGTGGAGTGGGAAGGGTGGCCCCTGCCTCCCTAAAGGTCACTGGAAAGGTCAGGCCCTGACCTTCACCCCCAACCCTGGAGAATGTAAGGGGCTGAGGCTGGAGTTTGCTGAGGCTGCCAATGGAGCTGAGGATCAGGGTGGCCTTAGGAGCAGGGGAGAGAGTGCTGAGAGGACGCTGTGGGGCCCCCAGAGGGGGCAGCATGGGCCAAAAACCACCTTCACCTCCTGATTCTCCCTCAGCTCTGGGGACAGTGATAGCAGCAAAGTCTTGGGGTCGGACTCTGACACGCTGGAACATGAAGTAGAACTCAGGAGGGCTGGCTCCCACAGGCCCCTTAGGGCCAAAGGTTAGGAAATCACCGTCACTCAGTTCCAGTTGGTGACCCCTGGGGAGCCTGACATTGTTGACCAAGGTACCTGTAAGTAGGAGAGTGGAACAGAGAGAGAGGGAAAGAGAGGGAGAGAGATAGAAGGAAAAACAGATGAAGAGAAGAAAGGCAGAGAAAGGAAGGCAAGACAAAGATAACAGTCAAAAAGTCATGTAGGATAGCCAATTTCCTAAGGTGAATCATCCTCTCCTCCCATTTCAGCTTCACTCAGATCATAACCTCAAGCATTTTGACAACAGGGACTGTTTTGTAAACTGTTAAAACTAAAAGGGGCTTTAATCATTCTTTTAGTGCAGGGAAAGGGACCAGCCCAGAGTTCCATAACACACAAAGTAAGAAACAAGCTGGAATTTGAATCAGGACCTTGATTCTATAAATGATGAGTTCACAGGCATAACTAGGCATTCTCTCTAGTTTCCTATCCTGCCTGGCTCCAGGTAAACTGAAGGGATTGGCTCCCCCAATCATCTCAGCTCACTGCTCCTGGGGGTTTCCTAACAAAGTTAGCACAGAATGGAAAGAGTTAGTAATTCTTCCCCTGTCCTTTTAAAATCATATTCTGTAAAGACTCAGTCTTCACTGACAATAAGAAACCAATGGGGCTAGTTAGACACCCAGACCTGTTCCAAACAGGGACAATCTTAGTTTTGGGATTCCCCCCTCCCACCAATAGGGACCTTAGGGCTTCCCTGAGGCTTCTGAGACACAGAAGAAACCTCCTATTTCTTTTGGGTCAAACATTAAAAAATCTTCTGGATCAAAAGGAACCTTTCCTGAAATCTATTGACAGCTAGATGACTCAGTGGATAGGTTGGGAGTTAGAAAGATCTAAATTAAAATCTGGTCTCTTAAACTGTGTGACCCTGGGCAGATCACTTAATCTGTTTGCCTAAATCCACTGTAGAAGGAAATGGCTATTGCAAGGGCCAAGAAAACCCCTGGATAAAAGTCCAGAGGGCATGAAACGTCAGACAGCTAAACGGTTGAACAACATGGTCAGGCCAAAGTAACAAAGAAAAATACTAAAGCCTTGGGAACCTGGACTAATAGTGAGCAGCAGAGGGAGTGTACCTTGGAGATGTGATCTTAAAAAGTCCCTATATTTATTTAATTTCATTGCCAACTCCTGGAAAACCTGTGCCAGAGCTTCCCTGCCTTTTCTCTTCTCTTCTAGAACTGAACCCCACTCACCCCCTTTTTTCTTGCTCCGCAATAAAATTGTTATCTTGTGTACAGTTCCCTTGGGACCTGTTTTATACTTTCCAAGGTGAGCAAGCTTGCTGATCTGCTAAAACACAGGCAGTGTGTATGGAGTGTGAAAGAGTGAGCTCTAGTAACCTTTTGACGATTACTAACTATGTGACCTTGGGCAAAGCATAGTTAGTACCCAGTTTCTTTATTTGTATCCCCTTACCTAGTAAGCAGTCCCTGTAACAAAGATTATAATATTTACCCTACACTTCACAGGATTGCTGGTAGGAAAATGACCAATAAACCTTAAAGTGCTATAGAAACATGAATTGTCACTTAATCTGAATCTCAGAAAACTATAAAATGGGGAAACCTCACACAATTGTTTTAAAGATCAAGTGACATGGGATAAATGCAACAATTCTGTAATAAAATATAAATATGGAACTAATCTCATAACTCAACCATGGAATTAATCTGCTCTGAAAGGCTTTCATCCATATACACACATATCACATATAGCACATCACCCTAACAGACAGCAGGTACCTTTTGGAGACAACTTAAGTCTTTTGATCTTTGCTGTCTAATCTAGAGGAGGAATCTGAGTGGCAATGACAATTGGGTCCTAGGGTACTTCTCAAATCATACCATACCTATTTATACCTATCTGCCTAAAAAGAGAGCCAGCCACGTCCAGGCTCACCGTAGCTACTGCAGTCCTCCAGGCTGACTCTCCAGTCGTCACCTTGGCTTTCAGCATGCAGCTTGGCATGGACCGGGGAGATGAGGACAGGCTCACACTGGGGCCGAAGGGCCACATCACACAGGTCAGCTCTGAGGCCCAAGTGGTAGGTACAGCCAGCCCCAGTGGGAGGGTGAAAAGTATAGAGATCTCCACCCTTCCCAACCCCCATGCGAAGCAGCTGGAAGCAGGGCAACATGGGGGGAGGGGCTTTCCCCTATGGACTCCCTTCTAAAGTCAGGGAATACATAGCTCTTTCTACCCTTGGGTAATTAAAAATGGAGAGATGTTCAGATGCAAACTTGGAGTACAATTCTTGTGCAATTCGGTTCAGTACAACGAAAATTTGGAAGGTATTCAGCTCGCAAACCGAGGGGGACAACTTGGCCTTGAAAGAAAAAAATTAAGGTGTCATCCCCGGTGCAATGCAAAACTAGGGAAGATGTATCAGGCTAAATTAAGGACCGGCTCGTAACCCGTGAAACTAACTAACACCCGGAGTATTGGATACTATTGTATACTCAGTTGGTACAATGTAACAGTAGGGATCGTAATGAGGCCGGTTTCCACCACTGTTTAATAATAACTTAGTTATTCGGTGCAATTGGGGGCGAGGGGGCCCTTTCTTTCAAAAGGACTTTTCCAGAGGTCCTCCCCCCGCAACTTTCCTGGCTCAACACCTCACTCTTGTCAGGGGGCTTAAGAACCTTTCAAGGTGATAAGACTGCAACCCCGGAAATGCGGGCTGAGGATCCCTATTTCTGGAGTAAAGCGAAGCAAGATCCCTTACCTCCCTCCCCTCTGGAGTGCAATGCAAACCTGGGGTCCTACTGCTTCCGAAGCAATGCAAACGCGGGTCCCCCCAGCCCGGGCAGCCTAATTTCGGATCAATCAGTGCCGGACAATCTCAGCGTGCCGTGCCCCTCCCTCAGGCAATACAAACCTCGACCGAGGAGGCTAGGACCCCAGTCCCCCCTCCACAGGACCCCCACCCCACCCTGTCCCCCGCGCGCACGCTCGGGCTGAAGTTTGACAGGGCTAGCAAAAGCAGAGGGCTCAGGCAGAAGCCGGGCCCGGAGCGGAGCTGGGCGGAGCCTCCGAGGACAGGCGAGCGTCCAACACCTTCGCAAACTCCCCGGGCCCGAATTCCGCGCGCCTCAGATACCCCGCCCCCTCCCGATGCCATTTCCCCATTGGACAGTCCTCATTCCATCGCCCAGACCCCATTGGGCGGTAGTCAGGAAAGGCACAAAAAGGACCCGGCGCGACCGCTTTCTTCGCTTCCCGATTGGCCATTGAATTTTCCCGGGTTTCAGGGAAAGGAGGAGGAGCTCGGTGGGGAGGAGGGATCTGTAAGGGCGCGGGGATAGGCCGAGTCCCTGGATTGGTTCACCATATGGACGCCACGGCGCTTGCGTGTCTCGATTCGTCCTCCCTCCCTCCCCATTCCGAATGAAGTACGCGGGTCCCGGAGCCCGCCGGCTGGCCCGCTCTGCGCAAGCGCGGTCAGTCTGTGGAGGGCGGGGTACTTTGTGGCGGAGGTGGGGCAACAAGGGGAGGGTGGGGTCTCGCGCTGGGTAAGGGGGCACGAGAGTGAGTCAGTTGAGGGCGGGAAGGGGTGGAGGGGGGCAAGGGAACGTGGGCACTAGGGAGCTGAGGGGGACAGGGGCAGGGCAAAGGAAGTGCTGGAGGTCTGGGGCCGTGGGGCGAGGGGGCACCGAGAGACGAGGAACGGGGCGAGGAGGGACACGAAGGGCCCGGGGAAGAGGGAGCAGGAGCTAGGGGAGGCTTGGGGGAAGCGGGGGCGCTGAGGGGCGGCCAGAGAGCTGCAATTGTGACGGGACCCGGGCCGAGCAAATTAGAGGGAGGGAGGGGGGAGCGTAGGACGGGGAACAAAGTGGGTGAGAGAGGGGGCGGGGCACGGGGGTGCAGGAGAGGCGGGGAGGAGGGCGGCTGGAGTGGATGGTAAGCGCCATAGAGAGAGAAAGTGAGAGCATCAGGGTGGGATGAAAGACAAACTAACAGGGGCTAGAGATGAGCAGAAGGCCCCACATGGGCAAAGGACTGTTAGACTTCCTGCTCACCCAGGAAGATGGTTCCGAAAATTGCTTTGCTGTTAATGGTAACTCGAGATCTCTGCATCTTACAGACTTCGTCTGGTGCCAAGCAGTATGCTGACTCTTTGATGGGGAGTGGGAAATCAGTGTTGGGAATAATGGTGGGGGGGAGGGGATTAACCCCCGGGGCCACCCTGAGCAAACCATCCAGTGGAGCTGCTTCCCTAGCCCTTTAATTCCGTACGTGCTCACTCACCTTCAGATCACAGAATAAGAAAAGTAGAGCCCAAAGGGGAGAGAAAGGCGCTACCCAAGTCCTATGAATGCCATGTAGACCTTCAGGGGTCTGGAGGCCTTAATCCTAGATCCTGCTTCCCTTAGAAAATTATTTTTTATCGTGGGTTTTGTGTTATGGAGTCTCTTATCAAAGCTAGGTGGGAGCCAGCCACTGATTATTTCATAGATGTTCCAGTTTGTCACTTTCAAAAATGAGGGTGATAGGGATGGGGAGGGGAAGGAAAGAAATGATAACTGGATAGATGTTAAATTACCTAAGGAATTGGCAAGGTTATCATAGGATCTTTCCCAGGGATTGGTTGGAACCTTGGAAAATGAATTGGAGCTTGAGGTGTTTCTCTTGCTCCACAGGAAAAAATGGATGGCTGGAGAAAGAACCTGGAACCCCCATCCACTTTTGGGATGTTCCAGTCTTCAGGTAAAAGGGATAGGGATGGATTATGGAATTGGAGATTGCATACCCTATTTCTATACCTTCAATATTGACCTTTCTGTCCTCTGCTTACTCAGGTCTCACTGGGCTCATGCCTCCATCTCATTTCCAAACACGGCCCCTTCCAAGCATGTCCAGGACCACTTCTGTCCAGTCCCCACCCTTACCCATAGTCCTGCCTTCACCCCATCACGGCTATGATAACAATGATCGTAGATGGGAGCATCATAGACTACAAATTTTGAGAGAACAAGATGGGGCAGGTGATAGTGAGGATCCCAAAAGAAGGACCAGGTAGGGATCTAGTTATTCTAGCTTCTGCCTGTAATTGTTCTTCACTTCTGTGTTAATTATTTTTAAAAGTTTAATTGATGGATTTTTCTTTTATTTTCCATTAATTTCCATATATACCCTTCTCTCCTATCTTACCCCACAAGCCTTCCCTTGTAAGAAAGATAGAAAACAAACAGTTCTGATTTTTTAAAATTCTGTGTACCTTCTGCTTTTGTGTATGAAATTTGAACTGTATTATTTGATCTTTTGTATTTTTTCTTGTCTCACGTGTATATCCTGACTCTTCTAAATTTAATGTCTTAATAAAATTATTGATTTTAGAGTGGAGTTACAGGCAGGTCTATCTTAGATCCTGTCCGCTACTGTTTTTGCTCCTGAATTACCAAAGGACTTTGTTATAAGGCAGCCATGGATTCTGAAATAACATTGTGATGATATTAGAGCTGTTTCTCAAGGACTGGGATCATGTCTTTTATTTTTATTGCCTCCTCTCAGAAGGTTTAGGAGAATTTATACCGTAAATGCTCAATAAATTATTAACCAGCCCCTATTCTTGTCACATTAGAACAAGAGGATCCATTGCCTTCTCTGCCCCTACCTCAGGTTGGAGTTCAGGCTCCTCATTCTCTCAAACCAGAGCACAGAAGACTGAGTATCCCTTCCTTTTCCACCTCAAGCCGAACTCTTAGATTCATAATGTCTTCATCTACTTGTGAATCAGATATCCTAGCACTCATTGTACCATTCATGAGGTACACTTAATTGATGCAACTATGCAATAGATGCAACTGTTATCTTTTTACGTATGTGAATGCCTTCCCTCAACTAGGATAAGGCCCGTTAAGTACACTTAAAGGTATAGATTATGGTACATACCTTTTTGTATCCCCAGCATCTAGCTTAGTATCCTACACATAAAAAGTGCTAAGTAAATGTTTAAGGAGTAGATCACAGAATCCTTACTGTTTCCAGGTTTTGCATCCTCTTGTGTGTCTGACTGACTTCCAGTTTCCCCCGAGGCACCCTTTTCACTTCCTTATCCTTACATATCAGATCAGAGAAGTCCTCATAACTACCTAGATGGAAACAGAGCGGCCCTCTTGTCCATCCCTTTCTTGTGTAAGACCAAAGAGGCCATATCTCACCTATAACTTTCCCCAAAGGTCCCTGGACTATGTAGGGCCACAAGGCTTGAATTCCCGAACTGAAATGATCTCTCAACAACTGGAAGAGATTCGGAGACTTGAGATTGAGAGCCAGGCTTTGCGGTTGGCTTCAGTCCATCAGAAGGCTCATCTGGCAAGCCAGGGTGAGGAGCTGGAAGTCTTAGGACAGGCAAAACAGGCAATGCGGGTTGAGGTGGAGGAGCTTCGTGCTGCTTTGGCTGGGGCAGAGCTCATTCGGAAGAAATTGGAAGAAGGAAACAGACAAGAGCTTGAAGAGACTCAGAGGGTGCACAAGGAACAGGTGAATGAGAATAAGAAAATACTAGGTGTTAGTTGGGATTTGTCTCAGTTCCACATGGTAGGGAATTAATCTGAGATAATCACTTTAGCAAAGATCCTTTGATATTCAATTAGAATAGTAATCTGCTTGGCCAGGAAGATGTTGAGAATTGAGAGTAAAGCAGAACCTGAAGGAAGCAGGCTGGGGCTGTTAGGATAGGGTTCTCTCCATTCATCCTCCTTGTTCTCTTTCCCCACTTCTCAGAATTCAGATATCCTGCTTCTCTCCCAAAACTTTCATTTACTTCTTAGTACTCAAATATTCTACCTATTTTCCTTTTGGAACTCATGTTAAAATGGACCCCAAACACTATCTGCCTAGAATATTGCTGTAGTCTCCTAACATGTCTTCTTCCATCACTATTCCCTCCCTCTCCATTCCAATGTATCCTTCACATTGTCGCCCTCCTAATATTCTTTGTCAGATGTATATTTGATTGAGTCACTCTTCTATTCAAAATCCTTCAGTAGTTCCCTATTGCCTAAATAAAGTTAAAACTCCTTAGTCTGGCTTTCAAGACTGTCCAGAATCTGGGCCTGCCTAAACCCTCTGGTCTTATTTCATATTACCCCCTTCCATACACTGTATATGCTTCAGCTACATTGGATTGTCCTTCATACATATCCTGTTCTTTCCTACTTCCATACCTTTATTCAAATTGTACTCAGTGCCTACCTGAAGTGCCTCCTTGCTTACTGAATTCCTACCCATTCTTTAAAAACTAGATTACATGCCTCTTGCTCAAACAAATAAACAAAACACCTCAAACTCACAACTTTCCTCATTCTCCTCACACATAGCACTGTCATTCCTCCCTTGGACTATAAACTTGATGAGATCAGGGACAATTTCTTAGTCTAAATTTTATATCTGCTCCAATGCCTAGCACAGTGCTCTAAATACAGTAGCCATTTAATACATGTTTGTCAGGTATTATATTAATTAAAATAAGAGAGTGGGGAAGATGGAAATAGAGGCCCAGGAAGGGAAGGGAGATAGGAAGCGAAGAGAAGTAGGCCACTAGGAAGGAGTTTGAGTGAGGAAGTGGGAACTTTTAGAGGAAAGATGAGAAGCTCCTTCCAATTCAGCCCCTGCTCTGTCATTGTTTTCTTCTTGAGATCTCTCAAATGACCGCAGCTCACCAGGAAGCTCTTGCTACCCTGGCCAACAAGGCCCATGAGTTGGAGGAGAAACTCAAGACCATGGAATCTAAGAGGGAAAAAGAGACCAAGGAGTTGGCCGTTGTACAGAGGGAGGCTAAGATGTTAAGGGAGGAACTAAGGTGAGGAGGAATATAGGGTCAATAAAAGTAGTCAGCAGCTATGTAGGAAGAGCATGTTTCTGGGGTCTTTCACTGATAGCCTTTACTTTCTCACTCCTACTCACCAATCTTAGTAAGGCGCATTCAGATCTCAAGGCCCAGGTGGCCCTTGTTGAGCAGCTTAGGAGGTACGTAGGGGATCAAGTCCCACCAGAAAGCAAGAACCAGACATGGGAGCAGGAGAGGAAGCAGCTGCTGGAGACGGTGCAGGTGAGAGATAAGCTCAGTGGTTTTATCCTTGGGGGGTGGAAATGGGGATGTGGGTTGGGAGATTGGAGGTGGATACAGAGATTCTTTTGGAGCTGATGAATATGCATAGCTTCTGGGGGGAAATAGTCCTTAGTTTAGAAGGGGATTTTACCCTGTGGTACACAGAGACCTGAGGGGAGGGAGAAGTAGGCACATTTTAGGGACAAGTACAAAGATGTTACTGTAGATAAGAATTTCCTTTCCCTGGCCAGCATTTGCAGGAGGATCGGGATGCCCTGTGTACCACTTTGGAATTGCTACAGGTTCGAGTGCAGAGCCTCCAGGACATCCTTGCCCTACAGGAAGAGGAGCTGGGTCGGAAGGTATGCTTGGCTCTCTTCATAGCATTCAAGTATTCTCTCTGCAAGAGTCCCATCTGGGACTTCCCTACCAGCCCAGTTCCTCTTGGACTCTTTCTCTCCTCACTCTTGCCCCTATGTTCCCTCTTACTTTGTAGATTTTCACTCTTATCTTGACCTTTTTGTTGCTTAAGATAAGTAGGAGCAGTAAAAGGTTTACCTTATTCCCATTTAAGCTGTGACCTCATGTTTTCTTCTTTACCTTGAAGGTCCAGCCCACAGACCCCCTGGAGTCTGAGGCAGCCAGGAAGGCTCAGGCCCTGCTGAGCCGTTGGAGGGAAAAAGTGTTTGCCTTGATGGTGCAGCTGAAAGCCCAAGAGTTGGAACATACTCAACATACCCAAAAGCTGAAAGGAAAGGTAACTTCTCTTTCCAACACACTCCCTCTCTCTCTCTTTCTCTCTCTCTCTCATACTTCATAGGTATATAGACTTTTGACTGGGGAGATGTGAAATGTTTCAAGGGGGAAGGAATGAGGTGAAACAAGGAAGATAATATATTTTACACTGGAGGCAGAGCCAAGATGGAGGAGTAGAAACTTCTCCAAATAGACCTAGAAAATATACTAGAGGTCCTAGATCCATACTGGAACACTAAGAGACAAGTAGGCACTGGCAGCCTACTACCCACTTCTGGGTTGTAGAGGGGATCTACACCCTGGGGTGGTGTTCCCAAGTTGGGAGGCCCTGGATGAAAAGGAAGAAGTTTAGAAGAAAGTAGTAAAGCTATGTCTTAGACCCTAGGAGCAGAGCTGTTTCTCACTTCTAAGAGCTGTTTCTCACTTCTAGCATCCAGCCTAGCCTGCAGAGGAATAACCAGGGTAGGAATTGCAAACTTAAGGGGAGTCAACAATTCTGTCATGCTAAACCAATAGAACTTTTTAGCTGATAGGATTCGAGTCCAGCGGCTGTCTACTGTAGTTTAGACACAGTCTCAGGTCAAGAACTTGCAGAGCACAGACAAAGGGGCAACAGTTAGGCTTTGCCCTGGATTAGACCCCATTGGGATCACTGAAAGCTTGCAGGTTCCCAGTCTGTCCCTGAATAACGCAGTACTCAGCACTCCAAGAAAGCCGCAGCAGGACCAGCCTCTGCCTGCCCCCTAGATGTGCCCCCACAGAACCCAGCCCCAGCACCATGTCTGAAGTTAGAAAGCAGGTTGGAAGAATCTATTATGGTGGCAGGGGATGTCAAGACCCAAACACAGAAAAAGATAATGATTCAAAAAAAAAAATATTAAGTAAAGCCTCAGAGCAAAACACAAACTCATTTGGAATTCCTGGAAGAGATGAAACAAGAGGTTGTTTTTTTTTTAAGTTAAAAACGTTTTTATAAGTAAAATGAGAATGCTTGAGGAAAAAATTGGAAAAGAAAGAAAAGTTATGAATGAAAGAATTGGGAAAAAACCCCAAAATTGGTAGCTTGGCACAAAAGTTACAAAACTTTGTCCAAACAGACTGCCTGAAAATTAGCATAGACCAATGATTCCTTGAGACACCAAGAAATATTAAAGTCAAAAGACTGAAAAAAAATGAGAAGGCATCTTATAACAACAATTGGCCTAGAAAACATCAAGGAGAAAAAATTTGAAAATCATTGAACTCTGAATGCCATGACCAAAAAAAAAAAGAGCCTAGATATACTTGAAGAAATCTTAAAACTGCTCAGTTCTCTTAGAACCAGAGAACAAAGTGGAAATACAAAAATATCTACAAGCCCCAATATGAAAACTCTCGGAAATATCATAGCCAAAATCCAGAGTTTCCATGGCAAAGAAAAAATACTGCAAGTACCAGAAGGAAAGAATTCAGATTCCAGAGAGTCATAATCAGGATCATACATGATTTAGAGCCAGCACTGTAAAAGAATGGAAAACTTGGAATATACTATTCCAAAAGGCACAGGATATGGGCTTGTAGCCTAGAATAACGTACCCAGCAAATCTTAGTGTAATACTATAGGGAAAAAAATGAATATTTAATGCAATAGCAGATTTCCAACCATTCTTGGTGAAACGACCAGAATTGTGTAAAAACTTTGAAGTTCAAACACTAGATTTAAGAGAAATAAAAAAAAAAATTAAAAATGAATTAGCAATCGTAAAAGACTAAATAAGGATAAACTAACATTCAGATATGAGGAGATGATACATATGTCCCTTCGGAAACCTATTATGAGGAGTCATAGGACAGTAATTAGCCTGTGAGTGGCTCTGCTATGTCTTGATAACCTTAAAAGAGTAAAGGAAAGAGGGAAAGAGGAATGGAGGGGTTTTTGAAGGGTTGGGGGATAATGGGAAGAAATAAGAAAAGTTAGGAAAAATTAGCTCACATTGGGTGTGGTAAGTAGAGTTATCTGCAAATGAAGAGGGATTGGGGGAGCAGTTACTGCTTCAGTCTCTCATCTGGGTTTATAAATACATTTTATTCAACACAGAAATAGGGATAGAGGAAGAGGGAGGGGGAATTAAAAAGAAAGTAGAATAAGGAGGGATTGATTTTAAGCAAAACAAACTAACAGTGTTTAAAAATGCAGCTCTTTTTGAGATGGCAAAGAATGAGAATCTGAAGGGATATGCATAAATTGTGCAATGGATAAGCAAACCATGGTATATACATGTAATGGAAATAATTAAGAGAAGATAGTTTCAGTGAAGTTTCACTTTCTGTGAAAGTTTGTGTGAACTGATGCAGAGTGAAGTAAACAGAACTAGGAGAAATGGAAAAGAAAAATGAAAGTAATGTGGTAAAGGCAAACAATTTTGAAAGAATTAGGAATTCTTAGCATAATAACTGACCATGATTCCAGAGATGATGAAATGTACTACCCAACTCCTGATAGAGAAGTGAAAAACTCAGTGCAGAATGAAGACAATTTTTTTTTTGGATATAGCCACTGTGGGAATTTGTTTTGATTGACTATACATTTTTGTAATGGGTTTTGTTTTTCTTTAGTTCTCAGATGGTGGGGTAGGAGGAGGAGAAAGCAGATTTTTGCTGATTGAACAAATAAAAACTAAATATATTTATTAAAAGATGTTACAGGGCTTTGGGTTATACCTTGACTTTTGAAGTCTCTTAAGGAAGAACTTTGTTATAGTAGACTCAGAGTCAGAAGACCACTACTAAAGGTGTTTGTTGTCAGTGGAATTTGCTTTGGGTTAAGAATTACTCTAGATCAGTGTTTCTCAAATTTTTTTGGTCTCAGGACCAAGATGAAAAATTTTTGAGTACTCCAAGGAGCCTTTGTTTATTTGGGTAACGTCTAGCACCAAGAGTTAATCTAGATCAGTGATTCTCAAATTTTTTTGGTCTCAGGACCAAAATTAAACATTGTTGAGGATTCCAAAAGAGCTTTTGTTTAGTTGGGTAATATCTAGCATTATTTAACTTATTAGAAATTAAAGCATCTTAGTATTATTTTAAAAGTAGTTTTTTAAGCACCCTTGAAAGAGTTTTGAGGACTCACCGAAGACCACACTTTGAGAACTGCTAGATTAGATGTCATTGTTATCAACAATTCATGGTTATGTTGCACTTTAAGGTCTGCAAAGTACATTCCAAAGATGACCTCTGAGGTTCATTTTAACTTTTCAGTTCTGTTCAGTTCACATCAGTTCTAACTGAGGTTCAGAGCTACCTTTTGAACATAACGGGAGTATGTGGGAGCCAGCTTGAACTGGTTGGTAAGAGCCTATTGTTAAATTTTTAATGTGAGCACTTTACACATCAGGGCTTAATTTTTTGTTTTGTTGATGGTCGTGACTTAAGAATGTGATGGAGAAAATGTTAATAATGTAGGTTAAATTTAAAAGTGTGTCATACCAAAAAAATGTGTGTACACATACACATATGTATATTGGCTTATTTTTTGTGCTTTGAACAGGACACATCTCCTACCTCTTTGTTCTTTCACTTGCTGTTTCACATATGTGAAATATGTTCCCTTTTCACTTCTCACCTATGTCTTTAGGCTTTCTTCAAGACTCATTTCAAATCCCACTTTCTTTTTTTCCCTTGTTTTTATTTAGTATTTTATTTCTCCCCCAGTTACATGTAAAAACAATTTTTAACATTCATTTTTAAAACTTCCAAATTCTCTTCCTTCCTACTTCCCGTGCCCCTCCCATTGAGAAGACAACCAATTTGATATAGGTTATACAAGTGTAGTCATGCAAAACATTTTGATAATAGTCATGTTGTGAAAGAAAACATAGACCCCTCCCCCCGAAAAAAAACCACAAAAAGAAAGCACAAAAAAATCATGCTTAAAGTTGTATTTAGACACTATCTCTGGGGATGGGACAGCATTTTTCATTATAAGTCCTTCAGAGTTGTCTTAGACCATTGTATTGCTGAGAATAGCTAACTCATCCACCTCTGATCATCTTACAATATTGCTGTTACTTTGTACTCAGTACGTTTCACTTTTCATCATCTCATGCAAGTCTGTCTAGGCTTTTCTGAGGGTGTCCTGTTCATCATTTTTCATAGCACAATAGTACTTCATCACAATCACATACCACAACTTATTTGGCTATTCCCTAGTTAATGGACATCCCCTCAATTTCTAATTTTTGCCCCCAGAAAAGAACTGTCACAAATATTTTTGTGCATATAAATCCTTTTCCTTTTTGTTTTTTTTAATCTCTTTTGGGATACAGACCTAGGTATCAAAGGGTATGAATGGTTTTGTAGCCCTTTGAGCATAGTTGCAAGTTTTGCTCTACAGAATGGTTGAATCAGTTCACAACTCCACCAACAGTACATTAATGCCCTATTTTTCCCACATCCCCTCCACCATTTGTCATTTTCCTTTTCTGTCCTATTAGCCACTCTGATAGGTAGTACCTCCAAATTGTTTTAATATGCATTTCTTCAGTCAATAGTGAGCATTTTTTCATATGGCTATAGATAACTTTGATTACTTCATCTGGAAACTTCTTATCTTTTGATCATTTATCAACTGGGGGAATGGCTCTTATTTTTATAAATTTGACTCAGTTCTCTATGTTTCAGAAATGAGGCCTTTGTCAGAGAAATTTGCTTCACATTTTTTTTTCATAGTTACTATTGCTGACTGTATTTCCTTCCATCCTACTCCCAGCCCTCTTGTTTATTCTGTTCTCCTTCTCCTTTTACTCTGTCCCTCCTCAAAAGTGTTTTGCTTCTGCCTACCCCCTCCCCTAATCTACCCTCCCTTCTGTCAATTCCCTCCCTGCTCCTTCTCTGATCCCATTCCCCCTCCTACTTTCCAGCAGAGTAAGATAGATTTCTGTACCCAATTGAGTATGTATGTAGTACATGCATTTTTGATGAGAATAACGTTCACTCACTCCCTCTCACCTCCTTCCTCTTCCCCTCCATTGTAAAAGCTTTTTTGCCTCTTTTGTGTGAGATAATTTACCCCACTCTATCCCTCCCTTTCCCTTTCTCCCAATACATTTCTCTCTGACCCTTTACTTTTATTTTTTTAGATATCATTTCTTCATATTCAACTCACAGCCTGTGCCCTCTGTCTATATGTACTCCCTTAATGTGCCCTGATAATGACAAAGTTCTTATGAGTTACAAGTATCATCATCCCACGTGGAAATGTAAACAGTTTAACCTTATTAAGTCCCTTATGATTTCCCTTTCCTGTTTACCTTTTTGTGCTTCTCTTTAGTCTTGTATTTGAAAGTCAGATTTTCTGTTCCACTCTGGTCTTTCCTTGAAAGTCCTCTGTTTCATTCCATGTACATTTTTTTTCCCCTGAAAGATTATACTCAATTTTGCTGGGTAGGTGATTCTTGGTTTTAATCCTAGCTCCTCTGATCTCTGGAATATCATATTCCAAGCCATCTGATCCTTTATTGCAGGGCTTCTTAAACTTTTTCCACTTGTGATACCTTTTTACCTGAAAAATTTTTATGCAACCCTGTACATATAGGTATATAAAATAGGTGTATGGATCAAATGTTTACTGATAATAAATCATAAGGAAATTTATTTTTAAAACAATTCTTTGGTATAGATATAATTTTACCATTTATTAAAGGTGAAAGCAAATTTGCATACTAATGAGATGGATGTGCTTGTTTATTTTTACGTAAAGAATTAAATCTTGTTGGAATATTTGATACTGCAGAACATAGAGCATCTTCAGTGTTTTTCAGAGTGGATCGATATTTTGATTTTTATAATTATCAGTGCTGAGAATACCACTTTGCATAAATACATAGTACAAAATGACTTTAGTATGTTTAGGGCCATTTCAGAAATTGTTGGAAACTATCCTAATCCCAAGCTAAAATTCATTTAATGATTTTTTTAGGAAACAAGTTTTAAACCTGTGTCACTTGGTAACTTCGTAAATTATTCTTGAACTTTGATGGCAGATGACTTGTGTGTTTGATTTTAATTGATTATGGTTTATGAACCCAACTTAGTTTTTTGGAATCAAAACTTGAAGGGAAGTATTTCTGAAACTGTCTCCAGGTACTTCGGATGATCAGTTATAATTCTTACAACTAAATCTTTGGGATGGTTATTTTCGATTATAAAATCATCTGTAGCTGTAAATATTTCTAAATTTCCACACTATTTTTCCATATGTTCACTTTTAAAGTAAAACTTTCAATTTTATCTTTTAACATAAATATGATACAATTTTTTCCTTGAAGCAGCCTGTTTAAGTCAAATTGAGTTTTTTGAAAATATCTGACAAATAGTACAATTTTGAAAGCCATAAGTCATTATAAAAAAAAATGAAGAAAATTGAGTTTCTACTCAGTCAAAAATATAACCACTTTACCTTTCATTTTCGGTAGTCTGCTTAAACTTTGCCCTCTTCAGAGGGCATGTGCATATTTCCGTATATATGAAATCTTCCCCTCTTGTGTGCTGTATCAAAGGGTGACGAAACAATAATTACTCTTGTATCCTTCCTTCATAAACATATCTACAGAAAGTAACAACTGTGCCATGTTGTTTCGTCTAACTGAATTGAAAACTTTAGATTGCCCTTATGCTTGGTAATAAGCTCCTGGAATTGGTCATTGCTAATTTCAGAATTTCTTTTGGAAACTTATCATTTGATAAAGGAATTTTACAAATTGTATCCCCATACTTTTTTCCATGAACTATTTCTGACATATAGCAGGTAGCATGAGATCTTCTCCTTGGCTTAGGGCTTTTTAAAAAAGTTTCTGCAATTAAATAAGAAGTTTTGTAAGATACTAATAAATACATTTTGTAGACAGTAACAAATTTTTCAAAACATTGTTTTTCTCTATTTGAAGATTTTAAAAGTCATTCAAAATATTCCTTTGATTTATTGTAGTATGCCGCGTGCTTGGTATTAAGATGTTGTCTTAGTTTGGCTGGTTTCATGCTCTCTGCAGCCAAAACTTCCTTACAAATTAAGCAAAGAGATTTTTCCACACCATCATCATTATTAGAAGTAATTCCTTGTTGCAAAAATGATTTGACGTACTTCCTGTTTCTTGTCAATTTACGTGTACTACAGCCTGGTGGTGAAGACTCTGCCACGTTGTCATCAGTATTTTTACCTCTTCTGTCTAAATTTAGCCACTTACCCGTAACCAAAAAATATTTTTGCCCTAAAATATAAATATTGCTAATCCCTTCTCAAATACTAGCTTTAGTTTATGAAATTACATTTATCTGTGCTTAATTTAAAAAATTGATGTTCACACACATACAGTGGTGATGGAGAAATATTATTAAAGGGCTTTTGTCTTGCTGCAATTAAACACTCATGTTTCTGTAAAAGGAGAACAGCAATTTTAAAAAGCAAACATTCTAACAATACAAACCGAAGATACACAAATTTAATACTTACTTGCTGAGGAATGATGGTAGGAAAATATTAAAAGTCTTTATTTTTCATAATTAAACTATTAGGTTCTATAAGAGCAGAAAACTTTTTATGTACAGTAAAAACACTGCAATTTATAACATACAGTAGCCTTGATCTGAGCCAGGGTGTTTCTGGCAGTATTCATTCGTGTTATATGGTGTGATGATATGTGCAGTGCAAAGTGTGCATGTTGTGTATTCAGAACCAAGGCTGTAGTGAAGTTGTGTGATACAACACAGGCAAACGCTGCTAGAAACACCTCACATTCATTATGCATTTGATTTTTTCATTAATTTTTGGTTGTTGAGTGTTCAGAATACCTTTTACTGTTGCCAAATTTTTCACGACCTTCACATTCAGTTATGCAACTCCATATGGGGTCATGACCCACAGTTCAAGAAGTGCTGCTCTAATGTATAAGCCGCTCAATTTTTGTGTTATCTCGACTGTGGCTCCATGATACTTGAATTGTTTCTTTCTGGCTGATTGCAATATTTTCTCCTTGACCTGAGAACTCTGGAATTTGGCCGTAATATTCCTGGGAGTTTTCATTTGGGGATTTCTTTAAGAAAGTGATCAGTGGATTTTTAAAAATTTCTATTTTACCCTCTGGTTCTAGAATATCAAGGCAGTTTTCTCTGATAATTTCTTGGCTCTTTTTTTTTGATTGTGGTTTTCAGGTAGTCCAGTAATTTTTAAATTATCTCTCCAGGATCTGTTTTCCAGATCAGTTGTTTTCCCAATAACATATTTTACATTGTCTTCTGTTTTTTTCATTCTTCGATTTGTTTTATTGTTTCTTAATTTCTCAGAAAGTCATTGGCTTCCATTTGCTTAATTCTAATTTTTAAGGAATTATTTTCTTGAGTGAGCTTATGAACCTCCTTTTCCATCTGGCCTATTCTACTTTTTAAAGCATTCTTCTCCGCATTGGCTTTTTGGATCTCTTTTGCCATCGGGACAGTATTTTATAAAGTGTTATTTTCTTTGGTATTTTTTTGCATCTTCTTTACCAAGCTGTTGAATGATTTCTCATGATTTTCTTGTATCACTTTCATTTCTCTTCCCAATTTTTCCTCTACCTCTTTTACTTGATTTTCAAAATCCCTTTTGAGCTCTTCCATGGCCTGAGATCAAGTCATACTTTCGTGGAGGTTTTGGATGCAGAAAGCTTTGATTTTATTATTTTCTTCTGATTGTGTGTTTTGATTTTCCTTGTCACTATAGTAACTTTCTATGGTCTGAACTTTTGTCTGTTTCTGCTCATATTCCTAGCCTATTACTTGACTTTTAACTATTTGTTAAAGTAGGTCTCTGCTTCCAGGGTGGAGGATGCACTGTCTCAAGACTGAGGGGTTTTGTGCAGCTGTTTTCAGAGATACTTTTAGGAACCTATAAATTTTCAGTTCTTCCAAGATGGTATGATCAAAGGAGAGGTGCATTTACTACTCTGCTGGTCTATGCCCTAGTCTGTGAGTGACCACAAGCTCTCTTTTCTCCCCTGGAACTTTGAGGAGGGTCCTTGTTCCACTGTGGCTCAAAGCTCTTGTGTGCTAGTGCTCCTTCTCACCCTGGGACTACCAAGGAGCACTTTGATCTTTATTGAAATATGGGCAAAGCCTCAGTGATAGCAAAGAGACTGCCTGTTATCTTCTGACAAGTTGTTTGACCCCTTTACTTTTTGTGGACTGAGAGCTCCAGAAGCAGCTGTTGATTCAGTGACTTCCAAGTCTTGTTCCTGGTTTGCTTGGGCCAGGGCTGTGCTGAACTATGCTTCTCTCTCACGCTGGTGTGAAAGACCTTTTTTGCTGATCTTCTAAGTTGTCTTGGGCTGGAAAATTGTTTCACTCCATCTTTTTGTGGGTTCTGCTGCTCTTGAATTTTTTTAGTCATTATTTAATGGTATTTGGAGAGCTTGGGGGGAGATCTCAGGTGAGTCCCTGCCTTACTCTGCTGTCTTGGCTCTGCCTCCTCCAAATCTTTCGGCAGAAGGCCTACCCCCCATCTCCCATTCACTGCATCCCCAGAGTGTGTGTGTGTGTGTGTGTGTGTGTGTGTGTGTGTGTGTGTGTGTGTGTGTTCATTCTTTGTTGCTGAAGAAGACCACGCCATCAGAGAAATGATGATATGACTTGCTCTTAACTTTGTTTTGAGTGAGGGAGGGCTGTGCAGGTCACCAGCCTCACTTCTCCTCCAGAGCCATCTGAATCCAGTGACCAGATATTCATCAGGATGACTGGAAATGACCCAGGATGAGGCAATTGGGGTTAAGTGACTTGTCCAAGGTCACACAGCTAGTGAGTGTCAAGTGTCTGAGGTGAGATTTGAACTCAGGTCCTCCTGACTTCTGCACTGGTGCTCTATCCACTGCACCACTTAGCTGCCCCATTCTCTGTCTCCCCCCAGTACTTAGTACAGTGCTTGACATTTGTTAAATGCTTATTATTAATTGGAAGGACGAATCCTTGAAAGAGAACGTATACTGTACAAGGGCTGGAATGACATCTCAATTTTGTAATTTTTCCAAGGCCTAGCACAGGGTTCTACACACAGTAGCTAGGCACTGAATTATTTATGGAAATAGACTTTTCACATAATGTAGTGTCCCAAATATAGGTTGTATTCCTGAACTGGGAAATAACACTACTCTTGTTAGCTATATTCAGATTTTGTACAAAACTAACTCTTGAGAGAGTTGGGGTGGGGGTTAGGGAGGGGAGTGTGGTCTATATTTGGACCACTAGGATGTATTTTCTTTTGTTTTTAAATTAATTTGTTTTTTAGTTTTCAACATTTCCATAAGCTTTTGAGTTTTAAATTTTCTCTGTTTGCCTCCTCTCCTCCCTCTCCAAGATGACATGCAATCTGATATAGGCTATACATAGACATTCATATTAAACCTATTTTCTCATTAGTCATGTTGTAAAGAAGAATCAAAACCAATGGGAGGAACCATGAGAAAGAAGAAACAAAACAAAAGAGCAAATAGTATCCTTTGGTTTGCATTCAGATCCAATAGGTCTTTTTCTGGATGTGGACAGCATTTTCCGTCGTGAGTCTTTTGGAGTTGTCTTAGGTCCTTGCATTGCTGAAAAGAAGTAAGTCTGTCAGAGACAGTCATCACACACTGTGACTGTGTACACTGTTCTTCTGGTTCTGCTCGTGTCACTCAACATCACTTCATATAAGTCTTTCCAGATTTTCCAGAAGGTAACCCTAAATTAGTCCCCACTTCTGTCAAGAACCTCAAGCATTCTGCTGCCAAGGAACCGAGGCTAACCTGTTCCTTTGTCTCCAATTGTCATTTTCCTTAAGAATCCAGAAACTTGACACTCAATTTCTTCTCTCTCCCAGGTGGCAGAACTTGAAGGGGAAGTAGCCTCCTGTGGCCAGGAGTCAGCCATCTTGCATCAATCCCTGCAGGACAAAGCTGCTGAAGTGGAGGTAGAAAGAGTTAACAGCAAGGTGGGTACATGGGGAAAGAGGAGGAGGCATGAGCTGAGGCAGCGTGGCCTCTGGCCAGAGCCTTTCTCTCATAGCCATGCTTTGCAGGTGCTTCAAGGGGAGCTGACCCGGGCTCAGGATGCCAGGCTGCGGCAGCAGCAACAAACAAAGATGGCTGAGGAGCACATGAAGCTTGTGGCTAGTGCTGTGAGCAGGTATTCTAGAAGAGGAGGGGGTAGGCAGGTGTTCATTTTTCTTGTCTTCTCTGCCAAGGGGTCTTGGGTGAGAAAGGACCAGAAGGCAAGGGGATTTTGGAAGGGAGAAAAGAGGATTGTTCTTGGGGTAGTTGATGTTCTCTTATCTCTTCAGTTCCCAAAACTGGCTGCAGGATCAGGTAGCTAAGGTGGAGGAGGCTGTGGCTCAGCTTCCTAGCCTCAACAACCGACTTGGCTATGCTTCCCGACAGGTCCGTACTATTCAAGGTAGGAAGTCCATTCTATTCAGGGGCTCTATGTCCTGTTTAATTATTTCCCTCCCTCCACACTCATTTATCTTCTGTAATCTACCTTCCATGTATCCCCTCACAGATCTAGCCTATGATCTCTTCTTTCCATTTTTCCTATCTTTTTCCTTTGTTTTTTCAGTAACCCAGCTCTATTCTCTCTTCCCCCATTTTTTAAGGCCTTGTGGCTCGGAAAATAGCGCTTTCGCAGCTGCATCTGGAACAGAGGTAAGATTAGAAGGCAGAGAACCATTAGTCCTGGGAGGTGAACCTAGGGGAGAAGAGTGGGGCCTCAAGGGCTAGATGCTTGTGAACCTGAAGACTAGAGGCGAAAGGTCTGTTTTTAGCTTCTCTCTACTTGACCTAGTTCCTCTGTCCACTTTCTACAGCCGCCCACCCCCACTGCCTGAAGAAATAGGACTTGAGTTGCAGCAGCTAAGAGAAGAAAAGAACCGCTTAGATGAAGAACTACAGCTGAGTGCCCGTCTCATCCAACAGGAAGTGAGGCGGGCCCGGGAACAAGGTAGCACAAGACTCTTGAATGGTTGGGTTCCCTCTGAAGGTATAGAGAACTATAAATGGGAGAGCAAGATACTTAATATCCTGCAGAAAGAGAATTGGGGCTAGTGATGGTGGGTAAGAGCCAAGGATCTACATTCTGATACAGCAGTATGACAGTATTGATTATCTGATACTCAGGGGAGGCAGAGCGAATTCGGCTAAGTGAGGAGGCCCGACAGTTGGAGCAGGAGCTGCAAAAAACCCAGGAATCTTTGGCTGAGGTTGGGATTCAGCTGAAGGCAGCTCGACTGAGTCAGAAGGAGAGTACAGAAGAGGCTGCTTGCCTTCGGCGAGAGCTAAACCAGCAGCAAGAGACCTATGGGAGAGGTATAGGGGAAAATGAAGAATTCTGAAAGGAGTGGAGGTGGGGAATTCATTCTGCAGTGCCATACATAACTCATGGATCCTGATCCTGAGGCAAGCAGTTCAAAGGGGTAGGGACAAAGGTAAATGGGACTCAAATCTCCCCTTCCCTCCCTAGACTTACAGGAGAAGGTGGCTGAAGTGGAGTCAAGGCTTCGAGATCAGCTTTCAGAGTTGGAGAAAAGACTGAATGAAGCCCGGAGGGAACATGCTAAAGCTGGTGAGCTTTAGGAATGGAAAGGGAAAATAGTATTATGTATAGATAGTATTATAGGGAGTCTTCTTGTTCCTCTGAGATTACAGATTTATAGATGAATAGAATTTTAGAAGTAGAAGGAACTATAAAGATCATGGAATCTAGCATCTCTCGTTTTATGAATGAAGCCTAGATAAGTAAAGTGATTTGCCCAAAGTTACATAACTGTTAGCTGGAAATCAGCAGTTAGATCTCTGGTTTCCCAATTCCTTGTCCAGGAACTACCTTGGCCATAATACCTTTGGATTGGTCCTTACACATCTTCCTTCCATCTCGCCAGTGGTTTCTCTGCGCCAGGCCCAACGCCAAGCAGCCCGAGACAAGGAGCGTAGCCAGGAGCTGGGACGTCTGCAAGAGGAGGCCCAGAGGGAAGAAGGATTCCGGTTGAGGCAGAAGCTTCAAGAGCTGGAACGAGACAAAAACCTTATGTTGGTATGGATTTACCCTTGACCATGAGCTATAATTTTTCTCTTTATAGTCAGAGCACAGAAAAAATTAGAACTCTATTCTAGGAAGAACTGGGGGTGGAGAAACATTTATTCTAACTCTCTTTGTCCTAGGCCACCCTAAAGCAAGAGGGTCTCCTTTCCCGATACAAACAACAACGGCTGTTTGCAGTTCTTTCTTCCCCATCACTGGAACCTGGCTCTGGAACCTCTCAAACTCTAAGTGCCCCCAAGCAACTTTTGAAAGGTAGAATTCAAAGGGAGTTTGGAACCTTATTATTCCCCTAGGGATCCACAATGTCTCTTAACATTTCTCTAGATTTTCCTCTTCTTTAGTATCCACACCTATCTCTCCCCTCCCCCTTATTTCACACCAAATGTAAGAGCTTTCTCTTATGTAACTCCCTTTTATGGATTCCTTCTCAGGATCCTGTCTCTCTGCATTGCTGGATGATCTGCAGGAAATGAGTGAGGTTATCACTCGAGAAGAGGAGGGAGACAATGGGAGGTGCTCAATTGTGGGATCCTCCTCTTACCAGTTATAAACTGTAAAGGGAAACAGAACAGGTGGAGAAGATAGCAAGTATGACCACCTGCTGGCTCTAATCCCTGAGCTACATCTGCCTTACTGTCTGTGAATATTCTTTCACTAAATAAAGGAGGTTTTAGTAGGATCTGTGAGTTTGGAAATATTGTCTCTAAGGATATAAGGATGTCTTCCCAGCAGTTCTCTTTGTCTCTATGTACCTCCTTCCCCCTTTCCTATGAAATGTAAGATTTTCCCTTTGTAGCTCACTCCCAAGAGTAAGAACCTTTTTCATATCCTCCATTCCCTAGTTGGATCTGGATGATATTTTGAGAAGCCACAATTTTTTATCAAAGATTTTTTTCAATTAAAATCAACATTCTATCCCTCCCTACTTTGAAGAAAACACCAAAATCCTAGTAACAAGTATGTCAAGCAAAACAAATTCTTACATTGTCTATATGTAAACCTGTGTGTGCCTCAGTGTGTGCTCTCAGCCCTTCGCCTGTCAGGAGCCAGGAGTCCTCTGGAACCATAATTGAGCCCTGCCTTGCCCAGAGCTCTTAAGCCCTTCAGAGTTGCTGGTCTTTACAATATTGTTATCGTATAAATTATTGTCCTAGTTCAGTTCCCTTGACTGCATCCGTTCAGACAAGTGATAAGTGACAATTAAAAAATAATAATTTGGAAAAGAAAAGCTTTCACCACTGGAAGAAGCAATCGACTGTGAAACCCTGAAAGAGTTCTAAGGAAGGACCAACTTAGAAATGGGAACGAGGCCCAGAGAGAAGGCTGTCGGAGGGCAGAAGAGGGGGGAGAGCCACAAAGAGGGCTGAGGGAGGGGAAGGAGGAGCACTGAGGGACAGGAGCAAAGAAGATGACTGTCCATAACAAAAGGGAATTAGGGTTTCCTGCTATTTTCTTCCTTGTTTTGAGTCATTCCCAATGTGCTGTAGGTTCTTCCTTGTGTTGTTTCATGCAGGGTGAAGTTTACACTCATAGCTAGGAGGCTGAGCACTTGGATCCCTGAGGAAGGGTAGGAATGTGGAATAAAGATGGTTCCTGAGAAGAGCAGGGACCACGGGAAGATGTCTGTATCCTGGGAGAGTTGAGGGATGGTGTATAGGTGTAGTGTCCCACCTGTGACCCTTGTGTTCAAAGGGCATATAACACTCTTCTCCCCCCATCCCCGCCCCGAAATCCAGGCGTCATTCTCGCTTCTGCTTCCCTGCCTCTGTAATTAGGCTGCTTCCCCAAACATGATTTGCATCCTGTCTGACTCTTGGCTGAGGTAGGGCATGAAAAATGGAGGCCTCAGTATGAGTCTGGAGGGGAAAGAATGTGTGTGACTTGGAAGTTTCTTGGGTAAGGGAAGGAAGTGACAGAATCTAGGGAAGCTGGCAACTGGGACAGCCGAGACCGCCCTTACACTGAGAGCTTAGAGTGACTAGCTATTACATCAAAAATGCAAACTCCCTGACCCCCTCCCTCTCCCCCTCTCAGCAAGTCTGTCTAGTTATGTCCTTGCTTTTTTTCTGGCACCAGTTGAGTCATTGGGGTTTTACCTTCTCAGAGCTTGGGCTCCTCCTCTTTCTCTCTTCCCTATAAAGTCAGTTCCTGGGCACTGCAGACTCAATCTGCCCCTCTTCTTGGGGCCCAGGAGAGACGGCTTCACCATGCTGAACTGGAAGCTACTGGGACTACTGGTTCTTTGTCTCCTTGCAGGAGGTGAGCAGGGGAGAGATAGTGGAATGGAGTCTGGAGAATGATTTGGTGATCTGAGGCTTGGTGGGTGGAAGGAAAATGATAAAAGGGGGTGACATGTGGGTACAGGTTGAGAAGGTATTTGAGGGGAAAATACAGGGTTTATGTAGATCAAAAAAAATAAAATGGAATAAAGGCTATTTCAGGCCACTATGTTTTAGGGTATCAAATGAATTTGGGGACCGAATCATTTGGGATACAGATCATGCTGTGGATTTGAGGGGGATTTCTTCTATCTGGGGATCTGGCTTGGTATGGAGGTTAATGGATCAGAATTGAGGTGGAAATTAGTATTATAGCCAGTATTAGTATTTAGGGGAATTTCCTCCTTCCATTTTGCCTGAATTCCTACCTATCCTTTACAACTTATACCACTACCTTCATGTTCCTTCTTTTATCCCCAGTTACTACCTTAGACTTTTCACATAACATGTTTTAAACCTTTCTAATGTAATTCTAGTTTATTCTTCTACTAGACTACCTGAGGCAGGGATAAATTTGTATCTTTGTATCTATTTTGTATCTTTCCCCCAGTGCCTCGCAAAGTATTCTGCGCTCTTTAGGTATTTATTAAATATCTGAATAATCAAATGACAATTGAGAGATTTGAATGATTTTAGATTTGATGATAATCACTTTAGGAGCATAGACACGTTTAAGAGTTTTTATCAATTTGTTTTGCTGGCCATTTGAATTTGAGCTTAGTTTGAGGATACTGATCAGCTTAAGGTTTGCATACTTCTAAGGGTTTAGGTCAGTGTAGCAGACTGGTCAGTTCAAGTTCATTTAAAAATTCAGATTAATTTACGGTGTCATGGCAATTTAGGAGTTTCTAGGTTCTCAGTTTTCAGGATTAATGTCCGTTTCAGGATTCAGATGAATTCTGCATTTGTGGGGGAGGTCATCATTTATTCCAGTTACTTCACCCCACTCTGTTTTCTCTCCTTTACAGGCATCACAGGTAGCAATGACCACCCTATCCCACCAGCCCCAGAGGCCCATGAAGAAGAGGGTGTGCCACCATGGCCACAGGGCCCTCCAATCCCTGGTGATCCCTGGCCAGGGATACCCCCTGTTTCTGAAGACCCTCCACCCCCAGGACCTAATCGTCCTTGGAGAGATCTGCCTGAAAGTGGAGTCTGGCCCCCTGAGCCCCCTAGAACTACTGCTCCCCAGCCTCCACGGCCTGATGACCCCTGGCCTGCTGGACCCCAGCCTCCTGAGAATCCCTGGCCTCCTGGCCCCGAAGTAGATGAGCCAGACCTTGATCCACCCAAGGAGGAATATCGATAATTGGGTGTTCTCAATCCCCCTCTCTCATGCACATAAGGCGTGGTTTATCCAACACATCTTCTCATTCCCTTGGATAGTAGTCTTTCTGTGCCTTAAAACTCCCTTATGTTCTCCCTTCTGATTCCTTCCCCTCCATTTTTACCTTAATTCCTGTGGGCCACCCATCCCTGTCTCATATTCTGTTTTCTCCTTCGGGACCAATTCTTCCAGAATCTCCACAACTGGGATGTCACAGTTATGTTTTCTGCCACCATTTGGTGGCTGCGACAGAGCGGTGAAGATACCAGAATTTCCATGAAGTGGAAAAATAAAACCACACTAATAATCCTTGTATATGCACATCCTTTTATTTTTGAATGGGCTTGCTAAGAATTTCTCTTGGCTGCCTAGTCACTGAGAGCAGCGACAGGGGAGGAATAAAGGGGAAAGAAACCTCACCCATAGTTTAAAAATGTCTTGATTGTCCTTTCATCCTTATAATCCCTACTACCTCCAGGGTTCTAGGTATCTGGTTCAGTAGCCCCTATCTCTGCAGCTCAAGAAATGTAACTTGAACCCATTGGAGACCCAGAGAACTAGAGGATCCAGTTTCTGTGATAGCTATTGATGTTCTGGGCTAGGGTTGAGAGCATAAAGGAATAAACAGTCTAGACCTCAGAGAAATCAAAGGCTCAAAACATTTCATAGGACACAGAAGTTGACAGGCTTAAAAGTAATATATGTTATACTTTAAGGTACAATGTGTTTATCTCACAACCCTGGGAGGTAGGTAGTAATATGTATTTTATTTCCATTTTATGGGTGAGAAAACAGTCAGTGATGTATCTTGTGGCCTAGTATACCCCAGGGATTCAGATTTGATCCCAAATTGTCCATTTCTCTGGCTTGTTGCCCTCGATTTAATCTAGAAAAGTTATCCAAAAGAAAGTCTTAATTATAGTTTGTGACTAGGGTGTCCCCAAATTCTGCCCAGGCACTCAACATTATGATAAGGTTTTTGGGCATAGTATAATCTTTATTTTGCCCCACAAGAAAACTCAGGATGCTAAAAAAAAAATCACAAAGCTCTCAAAGACTCTCAGCACTTTTCCCTGAAAGGGAACCAATTTTGGGGTTCATATTGCAGTGGAAAGAGCACAGGACTTGAAGCATTAAACTCATGGGATCTGAGTTCAAATTCAGACTTACAACCTGTGAAGCTTTGGCCAAATCAATTAATCTTTGGGTCTCCATTTCTTCAGTTGTGAAAGGAGGGGTGTTGGATTAGGTGGCCTTTAGGGTCTGTCTTCCAGATCTAAATCTGTGATCCCAGGAACCCATGGTTCTTTCCAGACACACATAGCTAGTAAATGTCAGAGCAGGGATTTGAACTTGTTCCCTAACTTAAAATCAATGCTTTCCCACTAGATTGCAAAGCCTAAAAGAAATGGAAAATCAATGGTATACTTTGAGCTGGTCTGAATTCATTCAACATTCCCATTATGAGCATGTAGAATATGAACAACTCTATGGTAGAGAGGTTGCTGGAGAGATAGAAAAAGGTAGTTTCTGTCTTCAAGGTATGGGTCCCAGTTTTCCTACTCACTGCTTGCGTTGCCTTAGGAAAAAACCCCTGAACCATCTGGGCTTCAAATTCCATATGAGCCAAATAAGAGGGTTAGACGACATGGTCTCTAATGTTATTTCCGCTGTCTATGGTCCTACTTGGGGAGGTGACATGCATGCATGAAAAAAAAGTTAACTTCCCTAGGTCACATAACTGGTAGAACAGGGACCAGAAACCAAGCATTTGGAATTCAAGCCTATCTGTTCCTATCAGTTTGCTGCCACAGAGAAGCATAAAATGTGGAGTCCACTCTCACCAACATTAACATTAACATTGACATTAACAATGGAAAACAGCAAAGAGAATATACGATTTAAATTTAAGGCAGTTTATTTAAGCAAAGATATGTTGAATTCAGTACCTGACACATAGTATGAGCTTTTTCTGTCATTGTTTCAATCTTATCTGACTTCATGACCCCATTTGAGGTTTTCTTGGCAGTGGTTTGCCTTTCCCTCCTCCAACTCATTTTACAGATGCAGAAACTGAGGCAAACAGCAGGTTTAAGGGACTTCCCCAGGGTCACACAGCTAGTAAGTGTCTGAGGTCAGATAATGAGTTTAGGAAGAGGAATCTTCCTAACTCCAGGCCCAGCACTCCACTGTGCCACCAAGCTGGGTGGGGGGAGTTGAAATACTGCTTATTTATTTCATTTCATTTCGTTTATTTTATTTCATTTTACAGCACGTTTTTCATAAGGCTGTTGATTGCTTGGATTTCTCCCTTTGTAGGCTGCCTGTTCATTTCCTTGACTATCCCCGTTCAAGAACAACTCTTGTTCTTATAAATTGGAATCACTCCTCCAATTTGTTTATGATATGACTTTTTATATCTAACATTTGGAGCTTATCTTGGTATATGGTGGAAATAATCATAATAATATTAGCTAGAATTTATGTGATTGCTTTGTTTTGCAAGTATTTTATGCGCATGATTTTTGTTTGTTCCATATAACAACCATGTGATGTGGGTGTTACTAGTATCGCTATTTTACAGGTGAAGAAACTGAGACTGAGAGAGGTTGTTCCTTGCTCTGGGTCATACAACTACTGAATGCCTGAAGTAGGCTTAGGCATCCTGTCTTCCTGAGTGTGAGTACAGCACTATAGCACCTAGCCATCTATATGGTGTAAGATGCTGGTCTATACCTAATTTCAGTTGGACTTCTTCCCAATTTTCCCAAGTAGTTTTTGTTGAATAACTGGTTCTTACCTTAGTAATTAATAAGTAGTTGGCATCTTTGGGTTTATTGAACTCGAGGCCACTATGTTTGTTTACTTCTATGTTTTGTGCTGAATCTATCCCACTGATTGATTTCTCTGTTTTTACCTGATACTAAATAGTTTTGGTGATTATTGTTTTGTAATATAGTTTGAGATCTGATGCAGCTAGACATCCTCCTCTTTCCCATTCCTCTCCACCACCACTCCTCCCCACCCCGCCATATTTCCCTTGGAGGTTCTTGACCTTTTGTTCCTCCAGACAAATTTCCTTTTGTTTTTCTATTTCTATAATAATTTGATTAGTATGACACTAAAAAGTAAATTAATTTTGGTAGTATTGTCACTTTTTTACACTGGCACAGCTTACCCATAAACAATATTTCTGCAATAATTTAAGTGTTTCTTCAATTCTCTAAAGAGCGTTTTGTATTTGCATTCACACAGTTCTTACTTACAGACAGACTTCCAAATATGTTATGCATTCTATAGATATTTTGAATAGAATTTCTCTTTCTATCTTTTTTTTTTACTGAGTTTTGTTAGTATCCTACTGAAAGATGATTTATGTGGATTTATTTTATATCCCAAAAATTAGCTGAATTTATTGTTTCAATTAATATTTTAGTTGACTTTTTTAGATCCTCTAGATCAGGGGTGGGGAACCTGCCATATTTTGCCTTTTAGGTTCTTGGATATGGCCTTTTGACTGAGTCCAGGTTTTACAAAACAAATCCTTTTATCAAGGGGATTTGTTCTGTGAAGTTTGGACTCAGTCAAAGAGTGGCACTCAAGGACTTAGAGGACCATACATGGCCTTGAGGCCACAGGTTCCCCACCCCTGTTCTAGAGAGATCATCATATCACCTGCAAAAAATAATAGTTTTATCCAGAGAAAGAACTTGGGAGTCTGAATGCAGATGAAAGCATACTATTTTGCACTCCTTTTCTTTTGTTGTTTTGTTTCTTCTTTCTTGTGGTTCCTTCCATTAGTACTAATTCTTCTTTACATCGTGACTAATGTGAAAATATGTTTAATATGAATGTATAAGTAGAGCCTATATCAGATTGCATACCATCTTGGGGAGGCAGGAGGAGAGAGGGGGAGAAAATTAAAAACTCAAAATCTTATGGAAGTGAAAGTTGAAAACTAAAAATAAGTAAATTGATTATATTAAAAAAATAATAGTTTCCCCCCTTCTTTGCATATACTTCATTCCCTCGTTTTTTGTGTGTCTTATTTGCTATGGCTAGTGTTACCAGTGATCTCTTAATTGCCAAATCCAATGGTCTTTTCTCATCCTTCATCCTTTTCCATATCTTTGCAACATGTTGACCAGTCTCTTCTCTGAGATACTCCCTCTTCTCTAGATTTTCCTGATACTACTCTCTCATAGTTCTCCAACCTGTTGAACAATAAACACAGCAGAATACAAAATGTCAATTCACATAGTTGGTTCAGTAACTATGTGTCTCCATTACATTTAGAACGTGTCATTTGCACATTCAGCAATACTACTTACATACTATTTGGTGTATAAGCAAATAAACAGAAGGTGGAGTAGAAGAAACACAGATACCATTAGTGAATAAACAAACAGAAACAGCAAAAACACATCCCAGAAATCATGTGGTCATAGATGATACATGAATCAATACATAGTAACATATGCAGTTATATCCTATGGATGTATCACATGAATATCCATTAGTGTTTTCATTTCTAGAGGTATGTTTGACCGTTTCTATTTCTCTGGTAACATTATAAGTTAGCTTGATAACTGACTGAATGGTTCTAGCCCTTATATGATCTAATGACCTTTCAGTACTGACATCTGAGCCAATTGGAGGTCTAGACTGACTATCACCATTCTCTGACCAACAGACCAATATGGTAGAAGACCAAGGTTAGCCACATTCTCAGATGCTGGATTGCTCTCTACTCTAGGAGAGCTTGGGAAGACAGGAGCTATCTCTGGGCTCAGTCCTCCCTCCTTTTTCCTCCCCTTACCACCAAGGTCTTCATCAGGCAAATTCCATCAGGAATTTGTGTTGACAGTCTTCTTTCCTCTGAATCATCACCTTAATGAATTATTAAGTTCATTACCAGTCACTCTCTGTCACACTCACAGTTTGTCTACAATTGGTTACTAGGTTCTTTTCCTCTGAGTCCACTTAACCAACTAGCTATTACTTCTTCCCTCGTACTCACTAGGGAGTCCAATTAATTTAAAGCCAAAGATGGCTGTGAGAATTTTTCTTTGTTGGGTTCCTACTCTTCTTTGAGGTAAACAGGCAAATCTTTCAAGTACTTGGCACAGAGAGGCTTTTCACTGATTGGCAGGGCTCTTTCCCAATCTTCCTAAAGTTCTTGATAGTGACCTTGAGCAATATGCCATCGTTTATTTCCGTCAGAGCTCTTCTAAGCTGTGGAAGCCATGAAAGTCTTTGAAGTCCGAAGTTATAGCTTCTGGGTAGGTTTTCTTTAGTCGTTCTTTCACCAAAGAGTTATGCTGGTCTTATGTCTATCTCTGCATCCCCTCCTTCCTCTGGAACTCCAAAATCCAAGGTGGGTATGTCTCTTACAAATCCAAGGTGGGTAGGTCTCTTACACACAAGTATGGAGGTAAAATTTTTAGTGTCTTTCCTGCACACATGTATTAGTATTGCTACACAGGGACAACGCTGAGCTTTTGGCTCAGGCCTCAGAGTTCCTCTTAGAGCATTTAGCATCAGGATCAAGTATGAAGTCCTCTGTCTGGGCCCTTCCTCCCTTTCTCTTATACTCCACCCAATATACTCTTTATATTCCACCCAATCCAGCCACTCCTGCCTACTTGTTTACCTGGCAGAGGACACAGCTTCTCCTCTCTCTGCCTTTGCACTGTCTGTCCGTGGGTAGAGAGCTGGGCCTGAAGTCAGGAAGATCTGAGTACAAATCGGACCTCAGACACCTACTAGCTGTGTAATTCTGGGGCAAGCCTCTTCACTTCTGTCTGTCTCAGAGGCTTCCTCATCTGTAAAATGGGGATGATAATAGTACTTGCCCCACCTCCCCTCTCCCGGGATTATTGTGAGAACCAAATGAGATAATAAGTGAAAAGCACTTAGCAACAGTGCATGGTGCATTGTTAGTGTTATGTAAATGTTAGCCAGTTCTTTAAAATGTTTTCCTTCTCAACTCTGGTGCTTGATTTTCAGGTTTCCCTCAAGATTCAGCTCAAATTCCCTCTTCTGAAGGAAGACTTTTCTGATATTTTCAGCTACTAATACCTTCTTTTATGAGAGTTCCTGCCATTTAACATGTGCACACACACACACACACACACACACACGCACACACACACCTGCACTCATGTCTTAGTTTTCCTCCGGCAGCAAGGGAGAAAGCTAAAGGTAAAAAGCTAAAGGTAGAGTGGAATTTCACTTGATCCCGCCATGACAGCCGTTATATTCAGCAGTGTTTCTGGCAGGTGCCAGTATTGCTCCAACCCTGTCTGTATTGCAATGACCACTCTTGGGAAATGCAACCCTTGAGTTGGTTTTCTAGGTTCAGACATGATTGCAAAAGAATGATGTCAGGTCTCAATGCCCCACCCAACTTTACTGAAAGAGTGGCTACACATTTTATCAAGGGAAGAAGACAACAAGAAATTCAAGAATCTCAATCTCTTTCTTCCTCCTCCTCCTCCTCCTCCTTTTCCTCCTCCTCCTCCTCCTCCTCTTCTTCTTCTTCTTCTTCTTCTTCTTCTTCTTCTTCTTCTTCTTCATCTTCCTTCCAACAGAAACCCAAAGATTCTAGGAAAATGTATGAGCACACACCTTTTCTAGCTTTACCTTGGCCATTTCTGGGAGATCTTGGAAAACTACCTCAATTGTAAAAGTAAAGCACTCTCTAGGGAATGAAGCTTGCATGCGTATCATCCCCTTGCTTCTTGGTTTGTATCACTTCTGGTAGTCCTTCATTATGCCATTGCTCCCAATGCCAAGTCATCCAAAAGCAAATGAAGCTGAGATGATTTGCTCTATAAAATAAAATTTACTCTGGGAAAAGTCCTGAACTATTAGCTGTCCTTCTATTTGACTGTGGCCCAGATCCTTGATTATCACAGATAGCCTTCACCCCTTCTAGTGGTGTCACGGTAACTTCAATCATCATATTGCCTGTTGGATAGAGTGTCCACAATATATTCTGAGTGTATCCTGAATTCATAGTTGACTACCTGTTCCTGAAAAGTAGTGTCCAATTTGGCACTGGTCAAAATACAAAGATCAATAGCTCTTTGATACTTAAAACTTAGTTCCATGCATGGGTCTTTGAACTTTTGGGTGACAGTCTACTTCAAAACCAAGGACTACAGTTTTTGTGTGGTATAATGACCCTCATTGTAAGTTCTCTGCTGGCGAATGCAATCAGTATTGGAGATGACCTATGGTTCACTTGGGATAAGATTGTTCCATAGCTTTTCAGGTTGAAGAACAAGTTGCTTATTGGGTTTCTACATGCCAGCATTGATGTATAGAAGCAGTTGATCAGGTCCTCAAAAACTTGTTCATATGATCAAACCACCAATCTCTTTATGATTTCAGAAGGTTTAGACCAAACTGAACTTTCTTGTCCTTCTGTTTCTGGTTTTCCTCCATCATACATCTGTAAATGACATCTCCAGTTTGTTTTCCTGAACTTCCTTCATCATTTCCTAGCTTTTCACTGTAGAGCTCACTATAGTGATGGAATTCACACACTACACATATTGTCTGCCAGGGCCACCCTCTCCCTCTAATGGAAGGGATACTTTCAGAACCTTTATTTAAAGAGGTTACCAGGCCAGCTTTGTCTTCTTCCTCACCAAGACTTTGAACTTTCTCTACTATGCTCCCGTGCTGGCCACCTACAACCTTGCCTTTTTCAGCCTCCTTTTTCATGTTATCTTCTCCCATTAGAATGTAAGCTCCTTGAGGTCAGTGCCTGTCTTTCTTTATACTAGACCTTGTATTCCTAGTGTTTATCACAATGCCTGGCACATAGTAAGCACTTATTAAACTCTTTTTGGCTGATTGAGATCTTTTAACATGTAGCTCCAGCTTTCCAGGACCCAGAATCACAGAGACTCTTGAGAATCTTGTGAGATCATAAAGATTTTGAATAAAAATAATGAATGAATGAATAAATAAATAACTGTGCTTTCAGTGGGATCATGGAGACTTTGGAAGACTTTTCTGGAAGGATGGAGAATTCTTGGAATTAGTTCCAAACACATTCCAAGAAGGGCTCAGATGTTCTGAAAATCTGTTTGTTTTGGGATTCTAGCAATCTTGAGGAAGGGACTGTCTCAAGTTTTGGGGCAATACGTGAGAGGCAAGATGGGGGACACAAGCAGAGGCATGTGTGGATCTGAGAGCAGGAGAAGACAGACTTGTGACAGATGAGCTGAGACCAGGCAACTAGCACCTGTGGCGGCTGGTGATAGTTATTGGCAGTTTGTGAGTGTGAAGTACATTCAGTTACTTTCTCAGGGTACTAAGATAGCTTTTGTTGTGAGCACCAGTGAATTCTTATTTAAGAGTTTAACTATGTTTATTATTTGTTACTACTAGTAAATTAATGGCCAGTATCAGTGATTTTGCCTATGCCTAAAAGTTTGTGGTTTGAGATTGAGCGGAGAAACTAGTTTGCCTCTGGGAGGACAGATTTTCCTGGTTAATTCTGAAATGCGTGTTGAGCAGATTAGAGAGAATTTTTATAATTTTGGTAATTAATGAAACTATTCCAGTGTAGACCCACAAGACTGCCTTTGAATCCAGAGAGAGAACATTTATGAGAAACAAATGGGGCTGGAAGGTGGGGTAGTGTGTGTTTGTTTCTGAATGTTCCCCAAAGGCACTGTTCATAGTCTAGCATTGCTTCAAGGTCTATATAAATGATGTACCAACATGAACGTAGGGTTTTGTTTGTTTGTTTGTTTGGTTTTTTTTACAAATTTCAGTTAATAGTATAAGATAATGAGCTCTGGACAGTGGAGCCAAGGTGACAAAGTAATAGGAAGAAGTAGTGAGCTCCCCACCCAAACTCTTTCAAACATTAAGAAAATGTATCAGACTGAATCTTGACAGAGAAACCAAGGGGAAAAACCCTTGATGAGTCATTTTTTCCAGATCAGTTCAGCATAGGAAAACAGATAGCAAAGTCTATGACAGGGTCTGTCCAGGAACACACTGTGTGGACCATACAGTGCAGGGCAAGATAGGTCTCAGGTTCATCACAGAGGGCTTAAACCTGTGTAAGGTGCAGGAACAGGTGCTAATTGGTAGCTTTGTTACCCACCAGTCAGTCATCTACTAAGCGCTATGTTTTGTTGAAAGGTACTGTAGATAATGAATGAAAATCAATACTAAACATATGTGCACCAAATAACATAGCATCTAAATTCTTAAAGGAAAAGTTAAATAAGTTACAAGAAGAACTAAGCAATAAAACTTTAATAGTGGAAGACCTCAATTTACCCCCTTTCAGATCTATTTAAATCTAATAAAAAGTTAAACAAAAAAGAAAAGTTAGACATGAAAGACCTCTGGAGAATACTACATGGAAATAGGGAGGAGTATACTACTTTTCTACTGTATTGCACATTCACAAGAAATTGGCTATGTATTAGGGCATTAAAAACTTCACAAATTCAGAAAAGCAGAAGTATTAAATGCATCTTTTACCAACTATAATAAAAAGGATGTTCAGTAAAGGGTTTTTGAAGCTAAGATAGAAGATTAATTGGAAACTGTTCAAATGGATCCTATTTTTATTTCTCTTTGAGGCATGAATCTAACTCTGGTTTTTTAAAAGTTATGCCAGTGGAACAAAAGGTCAGGAAATTTCTATTATGCTAGAAAGATGTCCGTTATGATCTGTGTAATGGACCAACCTAGGTGGAAAGGCTTGTTATCAGTAGGCTATTCAAAGTATACTGTTTGTTTCTCCCTGTTACTCACTTATCTTTTCCTTTAAGAATTTAGATACTATGTCATTTGGTACATATATGTCTAGTACTAATTTTAATTCATTGTCTATGAGTGTTGTTGTTCAGTTGTTTCAGTCATGTCTGACTCTTTGTGATCCCATTTGAGGTTTTCTTGGAAAAGATATTGGAATGGTTTGCCACTTCCTTCTCCAGCTCATTTTACAGATGAGAAAATTAAGGGTTAAGTGACTTACCCAGAGTCATATAGCTAGTGAATATCTGAGGTTGGATTTGAACTCATGAAGGTATCTTCCTGACTCCAGGTCTGGCACTCTATCCCCTGTATCACCTAGTTGCTGCTGTTAGCAATTTTCAACAAATGTAGTCTTTCTGTTTATCTCTCTTTTGAGTGTTTCTTGTAAAGACAGAGGGGTTTCTACATCAATAAATACAAAACAGTATGAGGTAGGGCCTGGAGAGGCCCCTAACAACTGCAGAAATTAGTAAATGGCACTTGGGCAGTACCTTGAAAGAAGCAAAGAATCAGAGATGAGGAAGGATAGCGTCACAGCCAAGAAATGGAGTCTATGCAAAGTCTTTGAGATGAGAGATCACATTTCATATAAAGGGAACATGGGTTAGACTAGTTTGACTGGAACACAGAGTATATAAAGGGGAGTAAAGTACAATCAACCTGGAAAGATAGATTGGAGCCAGACTTTGGAGGGTTTTAAATGATCAGGAGTTTGCCTCTTATCTCACAGGTAATAAGGAGCCACTGGAGCTTCTTGAGGAAAGGAGTGGTGTGCTTTAGGAATCTCAATTTAGCAACTCTAAAGAGGTTGGTTTGGAGAAGAAAAAGACTCAAGGCAAGGAGACCCAGTTAGGAGATTGTTGCAAAGTTCAGGCTTGGCCACGTTAATGGAGAGAAGGGGATGGATAACAGAGCTGTTGTAGAGGTAGAATCAAAACTGATTCCTGTGAAATTATAATGACCAAACTTGGCTCTCAAGAGGGATATTGGAAGGCACTTATTCCCACTTCTTTGCAGTAAGGATCATGGGTGTGGATCACTGAACATGAAACCAGAGTTTATCAGTATTTGGTTAGTTTGTTGAACTTTTCCCATTCTTGAGTCTTCATTATAAAGGATTGCTCTTTGGGTGGGGGGGTGGGGGGAAGTGGGCGGGGGGGGGGGAGTGTGTGTGTGTGTGTGTGTGTGTGTGTGTGTGTGTGTGTGTGTGTGTGTGTGAAGGATACACTGGGAAATGTAGTTGATGTAAAAACAAAAGAAATCAATACAATTTGTTTTTTAAAAAAGAAAAATCAACGTAGCCTTTACCATTTTCCCAATTAGGCAACTGCAAAAGCAACTACATGGTGATTTATGGCGTTCAATACCACTATAGATAAAACATGCTGCTAGTCACAAGGCACCAAAGTACTTGTAATCGTGTGAAACATATGGAGTTGGTCAGAGTAATTAGACTCCTAGATTGGAAGTAAACATCAGATCTCAAAATGAAAACAAAGCAATTCCAGTAAAGGAAGAAAGAACAATAATTAATTAAAAATTCCATTTTGCAGCAAAGTGAAATAAGTTGAAGGGAAATATATTCAACTATATGTGTTTTCTTAAAAATATAATTTAATTTTTGTCATATTTTTAATTCCAAATTGCCTCCCTCCGCACCTTGCACTAGAGAATTTGACACACATATGTATGTATGTATGCATGCGTGTATGTAAAACCATACTATACATACTTCTATTTGTCAGTTTTTTCTCTGGAGGTGGGTAGCATCTTCCTTCATAGTCCTTTATAGTTGATTTGAATATTTATAATGCTTAGAATAGTTTAGTTGTTCACAGTTATTCTTCAAATAATATTGCTGTTACTGTATACAATGTTTTCTTGGTTTTGCTTGTTTAACTCTTCATTGTTTCATAAAAGTCTTTCCATGTTTTTGTAAAATCAACCTGTGTATTGTCTTTTACAGAACAGTATTTTTCTATCACAATCATACATCATAACTTGTTCAACCATTCCCTAATTAATAGGTAGCCCCTTGATTTCCACGTCCTTTCCAACACAAAGAGAACTGCTAGAAATATTTTGGAACATATAGGTTATTTTTCTTTTTCCCTGGTCACCTTGGGAAGCAGACCTAATAGTGGTATTGTTAGGTCAAAGGGTATACACAGTTTTATAACTCTTTAGGCATAATTCCAGATTGCTTTCCAAAATGGCTGGATCAGTTCACAGTTCCACCAACAGGATATTAATGTCTCAATTTTTCTGCATTCCCTTCAACATTGTCATTTTCCCCTTTTATTATAAGGGTGAGATATCTCAAAGTTGTCTTAATTTGCATTTCTCTAGTCAATTAAAGCATTTTTTTCATACAAAATTTCTTTATCCAAAAACTGTTTATTCATATCCTTTGACTATCAATTGGGGAAAGACTCATATTCTTATAATTTGACAAAGTTCTCTATATATTTGAGATATGAGACTTTTTTCTGAGCAACTGTCTATAAAATTCCACTCCCCCCAAATTTTCTACTTTCTTTCTAATCTTGACTATAGTCATTTGATTTGTACAAACCCTTTTAAATTAATGAAATAAAAATTATTCATTTTACATCTCACAATGCTCTCTATTTCTTGTTTATTCATAAATTCTTTTCCTATCCATAAGTCTGATAGATAGTATGTTCCACATTCTTCTCAGTTACTTATATCTCCCTTTTTACATAGGTCATGTATCCATTTTGAACTTATCTTGGAAAATGATGCAAAATATTGTTCTGTACCTAGTTTCTACTAGATTATTTTCTAGTTTTCCCAATAATTTTTACCAAAGAGTGAATTTTTATTCCCAAATCTTAAATCTTTACATTTGTCAAACATAAAGTTGCTATAGTCATTATTACATAATACTGTGTATTCTATGTCTGCTCTGTCCCATGATCCACCTTTGTATTTCCTAGTCAGTACTATATAGAGTTTTGATAATTGCCACCTTATAATATATTTTAAGATCTGGTATTGCTGAAACTTTCCTTTACATTTGCTTTCATTACATTCCTTTGATATTCTTGAATTTTTGTTCTTCTAAATGAATTTTATTATTTTTTTCTAGCACAATAAAATAAATTTTTTGATAATTTAATTGGGATAGCATTGAATAAGTAGATTAGGTAGAATTGTCATTTTTATTATATTGGCTCTACCCACCCATGAACAATTGATATTTCTCCAATTACTTAAATTTAACTTTATTTGCATAAAAAGTGTTTTATAATTATGTCCATGTAGTTCCTGGGTTTGTCTTAGCAGGTGTACTCCCAGGTATTTTGTGCTGTCTATAGTTATTTTAAATGGAGTATCTCTTACTATTCTTTCAGAGTTTTGTTGTAATATATAGAAAAGCTGATGATTTATGAGGGTTTTTTTAATATCCTGCTACTTTGCTAAAATAATACTAGCTTTTTAATTGAATCTCTATGATTTTTCAAGTATATCATCGACTATACAGGTAACAGGTTTTATTTTTTTGTTTTCCTGATGGGAAGGAGAAAAGGAGAAAATTTGGAACTGAAAATAAATTGATTTATTTTTGAAAAAGAAAGAAAATAGCCTTCAGCTCAAAAAGTTTTAATAGCTTTGATCCCTCTGCCACTCTCTAAAAATCCCAATGATGAACTCCTATGTATAAAGGCCATGTGCCCACAGAGGGCACGTGATGGGGTTTGGGGGTGGGGGAAAGGATGACACAGCTGTAATAACTCCTTGAAATGCTATATCTGGGCAAACCACCAGGTGGCATTAGGAGCTCTGAGCAATAAATGTGAGCCACTATGCATGAACAGCCACTGACCTTTCCAAGCTTGAGCAACTTGGTTACTATCCAGTATGCTGAGATCACAGATGCTTCTAGTAGCCATTCTGTTTTTCTATCACAGGGTATAACTATTCTCAATAAAAATTCATAACTTAGCAAGTAGCTCTGTCATATTTCCCTTCTTCCTGCTCCTCTCTCCAGTTTCAAAGGAATTTAATTTCTTCTCTTTGTTAGTGTAACTCCAAAAGGATTAACATATAGATAAAGTGGTCTTAACTAAATACAAACACAAAAATAAGAAATACAGGATAAGAATTAAATGCAATGGAAATCCTGGACTATTCTGGACAGGACCTGATGTCACAACTTTATCCCTTCTACTTCCACCTTCCCCTTTTCTGTGCTTGGTTTTCAATATATACAGCCTAAAGGCTTTTTTCTTTTTATAATTAGGAAATACATTTCAGTGTCCTTGTATTAAGGACAAGTGAGAAATTGAGAAAAATCATCTTGCAGAGCTACCGCTTTCTCTGTTGTTTGGTTGAATGACTGGTGCAGAGCTCGAGCTTTCTCTGTTGTTTGGTTGAATGACTGGGGTGAATAATGTGTACCTCCTAGCTATCTCCAAACCCCTATAGGGTAGCATACAGCACAGGCTTGCCTTCAATGTTCCTCTAACCTTCTCCCAGTAGTATGGCCAAGCATCACCTCTGGCTTCCTCTCTTGCTGGCTGATTGTGTCTCCTACATGATAAACTATATTTTCAAATATCCCACTCTTAGGACATTAGAACAACCTCAGAGAATTCCCGGGTGCTCAGAATTCAACTCAGTCCTGCCTTTCCTGTTAATTCTAGCCACCGAGAAATCCAGGAAATTCCAAGTGGGGGGTAGGGAAGGAAGTGAGGACTGTCCTGTCAAAGGATACTTTTATTTTTATCAAAAGTGTTTTTCAGTGAACAGAAATCAATTTTTTCTTCCCCCATTGAAAAAAAGAAAATATTAATACCGTCCTCTTTGTTATATATAGATATAATGGCTCCGTCCAAAAAAAGAGACATATTAAAAATTTTTTTAAATTTTAGACAAATACTAAAACTTAAATACATAATAAGAAAAGAAAAGGACTTAAAAACTTAAATATAGAATAAGAAAAGAAAACAAATGTCATGTGCACAGCAGAACATAGGAGAGGATTCAAAACATATAGCAATAACTTATTTCAAGAAAGTCTATGTATTAAATACTGTGCATTAAGTTGAAAGCTGTCCATTTTTGCTTCCTTGTAGGTTTTCTTTTGCTCTCTGCTGAATACTTTTTATTTTGTTCTTTCCTCACCTTTCTCCTCCCTCACCTTTCTCCTCCCAAGGCTACAAATGAGCATGGATATATTTATATATAAGTGTTGATATACATACACATATATACATATATGTTTGTTGTGTTTGTCCTTCATTGCAGAAGAAGACCATGCGATCAGAGAAATGATGACATGACTTGCACTTGACTGTTTTGAGTGAGGGAGGGCTATGCAGATTTCCAGCCTCACTTCTCCTCCAGAGCCATCTGAATCCAGTGACCAGATATTCATCAGGATGATTGGAGATGACCCAGGATGAGGCAATAGGGGTTAAGTGACTTGCCCAAGGTCACACAGCTAGTGAGTGTCAAGGGTCTGAGGTGAGATTTGAACTCAGGTCTTCCTGACTTCTGCACTGGTGTTCTATTCACTGCACCACCTAGCTGCCCAAACACACAGAGTGTGTGTGTGTCTATGTATGTGAGTGTGTGTGTGTGTGCGTGTGTGTGTTCGCCCTTCGTTGCTGAAGAAGATCATGCCATCACAGAAATAATGACATGACTTGCTCTTGACTTTGTTTTGAGTGAGGGAGGGCTGTGCAGGTCACCAGCCTCACTTCTCCTCCAGAGCCATCTGAATCCAGTAACCAGACATTCATCAGGATGACTGGAGTTGACCCAGGATGCACTGGGAGACCTATACATATATACACATACATACATATGTATATTAGCATATACTTTCTCTAAGGGATTCTACTCCTAATTTTATTTTTATGTTTGTGCTTATCTCTTTTACCTGCTACCTTGTCCTCCTATTACTTAACCTACCTTCACTCCAGCAATTCCTCTCAACACTCCCATTCCCCTAAATCTAAACATCCTTTTGTACACCCCTTTGACCTATTCTGTCCACCTCCCCTCCAAACTCCCTCTCTTATCCTCCCGTTCTCCTAAATCTAAGCACCCTTCTATACCCCATTTCAACCTTTTCTGTTACCCTCCCTTCTAAAGATTTCTCCTTTATCCTCTCCCCACTCCTTATTCCCTTAGAGTTTTATTTTTTTTTAAATTCACAAGACTTTTATACTCTTCTAGGTGTATATGTATTTTCCCCTCTTAAACCGATTCCTGATGGAAGTAGGTTTCCAGAACTAACAACCCACCTAATTCTTCTTTATTAGTTCTTCTTCTTGCACCTCATTTCTTCAGGATAATTACTCTTTTAACTGTTCTTGAATGGTTTTACTTTTTAAAGTCTTATCATACTCAAGTCTACCCCAATCTTCCTTGTAAGCTACCTAATTACTAGTAACAATCTTAGACATAGGTTTTACATTTTCCTTACATAAAAGGTAAATATTCTTTCCTTATTGAGTCCCTTGTCATTGATCATTGGCATGTATCTTCTATTTCTCTTGGCTCTTGTATGTCAAATTTTCTACTGAGTTCATGGTGTTGTTTTTTTTAAACAAGAGTCCTGAAAGTCTAACAGTTGGTCAAATGTCCATTTTTTTCCATTCAAAATTATGCTTAGCTTTGCTCAGTATCAGATATATTTTTTTGCACCTTGTGTCCCTCACCTCATTATTAAGAATTCTGTTTATGAATTCTCTGGAATCATGATGGGTTTCTATGTGGATCAGAGTTCTTAAGTCTTTCAAAGTTGTTTGTTTTTTACAGTGTTGTTATTGTATAATCTGTTTTTGCTCTGTTCACTTTACTCTGTATCAGCTCATATACATCTTCACAAGTTTCATTGAAACTATTCCTTTCATAATTTCTTATTGCACAATAGTATTCTATTACATTTGTTTAACTGGTTCATAATCGAAGGGCTCCCCCTTAGGTTCCAGATCTGCTTCTACAAGAAGAGTTGCTATAAATTTTTTTTGGTTTGTATGAGTTTTTTTTCTCTCTGATCTCAGGGGGGTATCATCGGATCGGAAGGTATACACAGTTTGGTAGCTTTTTAAGCATAGTTCCCAATTGTTTCCAAAATGGCTTGGCCAATTCATGGCTGGATCAAAAGAACAGCAATGTACATGATTTTCTGCCACCTGTCCAGCATTTATAATTTTCCTTTTTTTATTTTTTGGTCAATCTTGCCTATATGATGGATTGGAGGTAGAGCTTCAGCATTACTTTAATTTCCATTTTTGAATTATTAGTCACTTCGAGCATTTTTCCACATAGTTATCGGCAGTTTGGATTTTTTTTCTGAAAGTTGCTTGACCATTTATCTGCTGAAGAGCTCTTACTTTATGTATTTGAATAAATTCCTTTCTTTTTAACTGAAACCTTGACCAGAAAAAAAAACTTGCTCCAAAGATTTTCCCAATTATCTACTCTTCTTTTTTTATCTTAGCTGCATCAGTATTATTTATGCAAAACCTTTCTAATTTCATGTGTTCAAAATTGTCCATTTTACCTTCCGTGATGCCCAAAGAGATACTTTTAGAAAATCCTCTGGTAATTCTAGTCTTTTCTTCTTCTTAAAAGATATTGTATTCAGGAAAACTAGTAAAGAACAGTGAATTAATACTCTGGCAATTCCTGTTCCTTGTCATCAATCAGCTCCCAATGATCAGCTCCTAATCCTCATGTGACAATCTTTTGAAGGAACTGAAAATATTTAGTTTGAAGAATTAATGACACTATTTTCAAGTCTTTGAAGGATTGTCATTTTAAAGAGATTTGTTCCTTGTAACTCCAGAGTTTTTAGGGAGGCAGAGCTGCTTAAAAATGACTTGGCTTTTTCTTTTTGGTGAGTTATCAAGCTTCCTCTTACCAGAAATCTTCAAGCAAAGTCTGGATGTCCATTTTAAAGACAAGGGATCTATTCATTAAGTGAGAAGTTGGGATTGAGGACCCCTAAGATCTTTTCCAACTCATCATTCTTGCAGTTCATAATGCCAAATGAACAATAAAGATACTGTAATTCTGGGAGTTCAAAGGCAAAGCTCAATGTGAGCCAGATGAGTTAGGGAACACTTCATAAGGAGGAGATGGGAATTGGACAAAGTCATGAACATTGAATGCTATATAGAAGGTCCTGTAACAAGAATAAGGATGGCAGAGCAGTGAGTATATTGTTCTAAATGGAGTAGAGATTTCATGTAGTGAAAGAATGGGAGATTGTGTTGAAAAGATATTTTGGGACAACATTGCCTAAATCCTTGAACATCAGATTAATGAGTTATTGTTCAGTCCTTTCAGTCTTGTCTAACTCTCTGTGACCACATTTTTGAGGTTTTCTTGGCAAAGATACGTAGTGATTTGCCATTTTCTTCTTCTGCTCCTTTTACAGATGAGGAAATTGAAGCAAACAGGATTAAATCACTTGCCCAGTGTGACACAAGTAGTAAGTGTCTGAGGCTGAATATGAATTAAGGTACTGCTGACTCCAGGGCTGGCACTCTATCCACTCTCTCTAATGCACTGAGTAAAGAGCCAAATATCCTTCCTATTTCTTATCTGAAAGAGTATTACTGATCATGGGATAAAAACATAAATGACTATATTTAATACAAGGGAGAGGTGGGGCAAAGAGGTTGAAGTTAAGGAAAGAGAGATCACATCATTCAGGTCCTCAGTTTCCTTAAGTTCTGGATTCACAAGCCTGGGTTCAATCATGAAAGCCTTCCTCAAAATGTCTTACTCTATTAGGCTCATTATTGTTTCAATCTGGATTTTACTCTGGGAACTTTCCAGGTATTTATTCACATCTGAAAAAGAAACAAATATATTTTAGGTAGAGGACAGCCTTTATTTTAGCACACAAAAAATGGCTCAAGGGACTCATTAGAACTCATAAAAAGATATAGAAAAGACATAGAGCTGTCACAGGAACTCATAAACAATTAACACAATTCTCTTTTTGTGGTGCGTTTTAGAGTCCTTGCAATTACCACCCTATGGCTTTGACTCCTCAGGGAAGATAACTGAACCTGGGATAGTTAATGGGGCACATTCCAGCGTATCCCTAGCTCTTTCATGAAATTTTCCAAAGTTCCTCTCGGTCTTACAATGCTACAGAGCTGGAATTTCGAATTTCCTTTCATCCCCCAAAGAAAACATACCTTGAACCCCCTTTCAGTTACATCTGCATTGTCTCAATAACTCTTGATAATCTTTGGGAGTAAAATACGTGTCTTTTGCTTTCCTGTGTTATGGCATTAGTATCTTCTTGCCCTTTCAGCCTCACAGGCATGAACTTCCTCTTTCTCTAAGAGGCGCACTCTCTCTAGAAAGCACACTTCTTTAATTCTCCAACTTGGGGTAACTCACAAGGCAACTCCCAATAAATCTTTCTCCTCTAACTAGAAAGTATTCTGCCTGGGAAATCCCTCCTACTCTAACCATGAGTTCTAGAGTGACATTGTCCATAAACTTATCAAAGCCTCAGCTTTCATATGTTTTTGCATTAGGCAGCTAAGTGATGCAGCAGATGGAGAGCTAGACCTGGAGTCAGCCAAGATCTGAGTTCAAATCCAGCCTCAAACGCTGTGTGACCCCTGGCTAGTCTCTCAGTTTCAGTTTTCTCATCTATTAAGTGGGGTTAATAACAGTACCAACTTCCCAGGGTAGTTGTGAGGATAAAATGAGACAATGTTTGTAAAACATTTTGCATATTAAAAGTCTATATAAATGCTAGCTATTATTTTAATTAGACCTCTAGCCAGCCATTTATTAGCTCTTGAGGGGAACTCTCTTCCCTATCCTTCCACCTCCAGATAAATCTTAAAAAAAGGGGGGGGGGGAGTGAAAGAGTTCTTTTTATAAGTCCTTAGAAAGGACAGCTCCTCCTGAGAGTCCATCTTCAGATCAGAGCTAAACCAATTATCTTGGGGGCAGCCCCAGTGACTGAAACTTTATCTGGAGTTATCTTTAGTTCTCTTAGCAATGCGACATTCTGTAGGAAGAAAAGTATGGCCAAGCAAAGAATCTAAACAAAGGCTCACCTCCAGATAAACCCATCAAGATTATAGGGAAAAGTCCATGATCAACCTTTCCCCAAGCTAGAGGGAAGGAAAAAGTAGAGTGGGATGATTGGGGATTTAAACAGCTATAAATAGCCAAAATCTGCATGCAGATATACATTGTTTTAATAAGGACTATTTATTTGTATTTATTAAGGAGTGTCTTGACTGAAATATTATGCACTGGAGCCTATTGTTCAAGGCCTCTTGGCAGACTGGACTAGGACTGGCTGAGTCGAGACAGCATCACATATGACAACATGTCAGTAAACATAGAGAACTGAATCATCAAACAGCACAGACTTGCACATAGTAGGTGTTTTACACACGTTTCTTGAAGGAGTGAAGAATGATGAATCAATCAATAAACATTTATTAAAAGCCTACTATCTACCAGGCACTATGTTAAGTTCTGGGGATACAAAAAGAGACAATGCCGATCCTCAAAGAACTTACAGTCCAATGGGAGAGACGACGTGCATCAAATATATACAAAGCAAGCTATATTACAGGATAAATAGGAAGTAATTAAGAGAGTGAAGGCACTAGAATTAAGAGGACTAGAGAAAGGTTTTCTTTAGGAGCTGGAATATTAGCTGGGACTTAGAGGAGGCCAGGGAAGGCAGAAGTCTGATCAGAGAGGGAAAGGTCCATGGGGGACAGCAGAGAAAATGCCTTAGAGCTAAGAGATGAAGTGTTCCTGGAACAGCTAGGAGGCTGGTGTCACTGAATGGAAGAGTGTGTGTTAGAGAGTAAGATGTAAGAAGACTGGAAAGGTAGGAATGGGTTAGGTGATGAAGGGCTTTGAATGCCAAAGAGAGCATTTCCTAGTAGCTCCTGGAGGCAATAGGAAGTCACTTATTAGGGGTTCTGGAGGGGTAACATGATGAGTCCTTTGCTTTAGGAAAATTATTTTAGTGGCTGAATAGAGAGGATGGATTGGAGTGGGAAGAGCTACCAGCAGACTGTTACAATAATCCAGGTGCTAGGTGATGAGGGTCTGCACTGGAGAGGTCAGTGTCAGAGGAAAGAAAGGTAGGGAGTGGCATGGATATTTGAGAGATGTTGAAAAGGTGAAATCAACAGACCTTGGCAATAGATTGGAGGATGAGAGATAATGAGGAATTTAGGATGCCTTCTAGGTTTTGAGCCTGAGAAAATGGAAGCCTGGGGATGCCCTCTACAGTAACAGGGAAGATGGGGAAGGGGGAGAGTGTAGTTTAGGGAGAAAGACAATGAGTTGTAATCGTGGTCTCACAGTAGTAGATAGAACTGGATGGATTCTTGAATGATCATCCAATCCAACCTTCTCCCATCAGGCAGATGAAGGTCTAAAGGACAGATAGTTGTCTATCCACCTTGTAGATCTTTAAAGATTCAACCCAACAAATACACAATAGGGTACTTGGGTGGTGCAATGGTTAGAGTTTTGCACTTGGAGTCAGCAAGATTTGAGGTCAGATTTCACCTCAGACAAGCTATGTGACCTTGAGAAAGTCTTTTAGCTTCTGCCTGTCTCTTCATCTATAAAACAGGGCTAATAATAGCACCAACCTACCTATGTTGGCTTGATTATTTCCTATTTTTCCTGCATAGAGCTTGTTAGTATATGGCTGTTTGCGTGTTGTCTCTCCCATTAGGTATTGAGCTCCTCAAGGGCAAAGACCGTCTTCTGCCTATTTGTGCAATCCCAGTGCTTGGCATAGTGCCTGAAGTACAATAGTAACGTAATAAATGTTTGTTTACTGACTTAGGAACACACTGCCTCATTCCAGACACAAGAGGGTGCATCCATTGAAGTACTATAGTACTTTATTTTTTAATGGTATTTTATTTTTTCCAATGACATATAAAAACAATTTTTAACATTAATTTTTTTTAAATTTTGAGTTCCAAATTCTCTCCTTCCCTCCCTCCTCCCCCACCCCAGATGGTAAGCAATTTCTTATGTTATATAGGAGCAATCATGCAAAGCCTATTTCCAAAGTAGTCATTTTGTGAAAGAAAACACAGATGAAAAACACACAAAAAACCCCAAAGAGAATGAAAAATAATATGCTTTGATCTGCATTCAGACTCCAATTCTTTCTTTGCAGAGGGGTAGCATTTTTCATCATGAGTCCTTTGGAATCATCTGGGATCCTTGTATTGCCAAGCAGTCCTTTCTACAAGACATCTTTCCTGATTGCATCAGCTGCTAATGCTCTCCTTTTCCCTCCTTCCCAGAAACCCAATATTTAACAACGTTATATTTATTCTATATGTACCAAAGTATGTGCTTGTTCTCTTCTCCATTAGAATGGAAATTCCTTAGGAGTACGGATTGTTTTGATCTTTGTCACAGTGCCGGGCACATAGTGGCTTTTTAATAAAATGCTTGTCGATGGATTCTCATGAGGAAACTGCCTCCTATGTGAAGAATGCTTATTCTAGGAGATCTTTAAAGGGATGATTCCCTGCCCTAGGGTAGCTAGATGGCTCAGTGGATAGAGAACTGGGCCTGGAGTCCAGAAGACCTGAGTTCCAATGTGACCTCAGACACTTATTAGCTATATAACCTTGGGCAAGGCAGTTAACTTTGGTTAGCCTTAATCCACTGGAGAAGGAAGTGGTAAACCACTCCAGTATCTCTGCCAAGAAAACCCTATGGACAGTATGGTCCCATGGGGTCATGAAGAATCAGACATGACTGAACAACTATGACTCTATCCTCAGTGAGTTTACAATCTAATTGGCAGAGAGACAAGGAGTATAAGGAAGAAAATGGGGTCAGTGTATTGCAGGCTTAGCCATGAGAGACTTGAGGAAGACACATTACCACATAAGATCACTGAGTCACATTCTGTGTCCCAGTGGAGACATCTCTGATTATGGTTCTACTGGAGGCAGAGCGAGAGGGCGGGAGGCTTCCAACAGATGCAGGGAGAAGGCTGGAGCCATAAACTGTCAGAGCTGGAAAGGCCCTTGCAAAGCATCTGCTCCAGGGCCTTTTTAATCTTTTTTGTGTGTCATGGTCCCCTTTGGCAGTGACTTTGGAGCCCTTATCAGAAGAATGTTTGTTGGCTACATTTATCACTGGAGGGAATGCTAAATTTCAGATAGATGCTAGTGGAAAAAAAGATATACTTTCTTTTTCTGGTCCAAGTTCATGAAATCAAATTAAGATCCTCTAATCTAGTCCAACTTCCTCATTTTACAAATGAGGAAATGAAGTTCAGACTTGTTCAAGGTCACACAGTTAACTGTTATTAGAAAATGGACTATATCCCTCTCAGAAACAGGTGTAACTATTAATTTTCTTTCACCTGTGACCAAAAAACCCACACAAACCAACTATTGAAAGTGAAAGAAAACAAAAAAGTAAAAGAGAAAACCAGCAGAATGAAGAGCAGTGATCAAACTAAGAAGTGACTGGAGGGCCAAAGGATCGGAAGCAGCCTAATTCATTCTCTTCTCTGGTCCTTCAAGGCCCCTCTCCCATCACCTTCTCCTTTTCAGGGTCATTCTCCATCCCCCCCACACTCCAGGGGCCTTCAATCCCATCCCTGCCTACTGTGAGAGACTAGGGCCACACCCCCACAAAGTTTCCTGGCCACCCCTCCCACAGCCTTGTCCTAGTTATGTTGTCAGAAATATAACTTTCTGGCACAGTCTTTTTTTTTTTTTTTTAAAGAACAATCAAACAGTCCATTACACTCATCACTCATTTACTCATTACTCATTACTTTTGTGGAATTGTGGTTTTTTTGTGTGTGGCAAGTTTTTGTTTTGATTAATTAATTTATTTTTAGTTTTCAACATTCACTTCCACAAGATTTTGAGTTCCAAATTTTCTTCCCATCTCTCTCTTCCCCCCACCACAATGCATTCTGATTATCCCTTCCCTCAAATTGCCTTCCCTTCTATCACCTTCTCCCCCTTTTCTTTCTGCCTTCCCTTCTATTTTCCCATAGGGCAAGATAGATCTCTATAACCCATTGCCTGTATATCTTATTTCCCAGTTGCATGTAAAAACAATTTTTAACATTTGTTTTTAAAACTTTAAGTTTCACATTCTCTCCTTTCCTCCCTCCCCACCTGCCCTCATTGAGAAGGCAAGCAATTTGATGTAGGTTTTACGTGTGTAGTCACATAAAACACTTCCATAATAGTCATGTTATGAAAGACCAACTCTATTTCCCTCCATCCCATCCTGCCCCCCATTCATTCTATTCTCTCCTTTGGCACTGTCCCTCCCACAATCTTTTAAATACATTCCAATATAATACTGTGTCTACATCGGAGGACTGTGACGTGGCAGGAAGGGTGAGCAGAATGGAGACTTTGGTTGGAGATTGAGTGTGGGAAGGTCTTGCCTCCCTCTGTGAAGATTTCTGTGCATGTACTCCACTTCCATTGACCTGTGTTGAGGGAGTGCCCCAGAGGCAAGAGAAGGCAGTAAGACAGTCCTAGGGAAAGCCTCTGGTCCGCAGGCTCGTGCAGAGTGATGGTGCTTTGTAAACAGCATCCCAAAGGGTGTTCTGGCTGAGCTGTGTCTCTCTGGTCTGCCCAGTGGAGAAAGCCAGCCTGTTGCCTCAGATTTCTGGCTACACCATGATAATAAAGAGCTGTCAGAGCAGCACCCGTGGGAAGAAGAACTATTTCACAGCAGCAAATAATAATTGCGCCGAGGCCCGCCCAGTTTCTCCAACACCCCATGGATCAGAGAGCGGAAAAATATTATTCTTGCCCATAAAACTAATCACAGTTTCTATTTTTATCTCCTCACGAGGAAGGATGGAGAACCTGGATCAGTCATCACATCAAGGGAGCAACCATGGGGAAGGATGACTGGCACTCCGTTGACTTCTGGGACCCTGGTCCAGCCCAGCCTCACAGGCCAATGCCCCATCTCTCCCAAAGCAGCTGACTTGGGTCCTTAATAACTGTGACCTTGGGCAAAAAATATTCACTGCTGTAAACCTCAGTTTCTTCATCTGGGAAATGGAAGAAAATACTTGCACTGTCTAGCTCACAGTGTTGTGAGGAAAACTTGGTAGAATTTGAGCTATTATTCTCAGCCTCTGGGAGAAAGAAATAACAGGATCCTTACTGGAGGGTGATCACAGGGATTGAGGCTTGGAGTTACAAAGACCCTGAGTTCAAACCTTACCTTAGATCCTGAGTCTGTTTCCTCATTTATGAAGTGAAGAGTTGGGACTCTGTGATTTTAAAAAGTCCCTTTTGGTTCTAAAGCTATGATCCCATGATTCTCTTTGCTATTCTTTAGTAGTTCGGTCATGTTCTGTGGAACCCTTTGGAATTTTCTTGGCAAAGATACTAAAGTGATTTGTCATTCTCTTCTCCAGAATGTCATCATTTTACAGATGAGAAACTGAGACAAATGGGGTTAAGTGACTTATCCAGGATCACACAGTCTAGCAAGTGTCTGAGGTCAGATGTGAATTCAAATTTTCCTGATTCTAGGCTCAGTACTCTATCTACTAACCGTCCCCCAATTTTCTTAGCAGAGGTTCATCAAAACCCTAAAAGAGGGCTAAGTAAATGGTCCAGTGGGCATAGAAGTAGAGAAGTAGTGGGCAGAGTATTTTATGTCTTAGAAGAAGGTGACTTTTACTAGAGTGAGGTACAGGACACAGGAGGGTAGAGTAAGAACTTAGAGGCAGGCAGGGTAGGGTAAAAATGGTAGCCACAGAAGAAAGACACACAGAACAGAAGGGTGGGATGGAGAAGCTCAATTTGTTAGAATACATGAGTTAATGAGGTTAATGTTAGAACTTCAGCCTTAGCATGGGCTGGTTCCCCTACTCGAAAGAAAACTTCCCAGCCCTGGCTAGTCATCTCACTAACCAAACTCTTGGTCACAAGGAGGACCAGGTGTATGACTCAATGTTACTCGTCCCCTCTACCAGAAAAACAACCCAGAGCAGATGCCAAAGCAATGGGGGTGGATCAGGGAATCATCTTTATGTGTGAAGTGTAACACAATGTTCCTATTATTAGAGATATAAAATATACAAGGACAGGCAACATGGTGTGGTGGATGGAGGGTGAATGGACCTTAGAGTCATGAAGACCTGGGTCCAACTCCTGTCTCTGGCATGTATGAACTTTGAGACCATGAGCAAGTCACTTAATTTCTCAGTGGTCCCAGGAAACTCTGTCAAAGATGGGAGATTTGGAACAAGATTTGGAACAAGTTACCTATCTCTGTGGTTGTGTCTCTCAAGGATCTTGTGTGATCTTGACATGTATAGATGATAACTTGCCTTTTTGGAGGAAAGCTTTTAAGGCTCCATTTCAAATTCTTAAAAAAAATCAATTAACATACAAATACAGTAGAACCTCTCCCCTTCTAAGTTAACCAGGTGATTGTGAAGATGGGCAACAGTCTAATACATGACAAGTGCCTAAGCGGGGCACAAACCAGAATGCCAACTGAGGTCTAAGAGGGAAAGGTGGTTACTAATTAGAGGCATCAAGGAAGGCTTAGAGTGGGAGGTGGTATTTAAGTTAGACTTAAAAAAAATTGGCTACAAATATAATAGGGATTGAGGATGAAGCAAAACATTTCAGGACTAGGGAATAAAATTGCACAGGTGTTCAGAAGAAGGGAAGCCAGTACTCCAGTTGGAGTGGAATATAGAGTATATGAAGGGGAGGGATATGACATAAGGCTGGAAAGGAGATGGTGAAAGGTCTTGACATCCAGGTAAAGGAGTTTAACTTTTGTTTTTTGGTGTTGTTCAGTTGTTTTACGTCCTGTCTGTCTCTCTGTGACACCATTTGGGATATTCTTGGCAAAGATCATGCAGTGGTTTGCCAATTTCTTCTCCAGCTCATTTTACAGATGAGGAAACTGAGGCAGAGGGTTAATTGACCAGCCCAGGGTCACATAGCCAGTAAGTGTCTGAGGCCAGATTTTAACTCAGGAAGATGAGTCTTCCTGACTCCAGACCCTAAACTCTTTTCACCGTGCCACCTAGTTGGCCTTTACTTAGGCAATTGGGATCCACTGAAGCAATTTGAGCAGATGCATACTGTAATCAGTTCCATGCATAAGGAAGATACATCTGGCAGCAGAATGAAAGAGGCACTGGAGTGGGTGAGAATGTAGGAAGAAGAACTCTTAGGAGACTATTGCATAAGCCCAGGTGGATGGTGATAAGGGCCACCTGTGCTGGGTGGTGGCAGCAGAAAGAGAGTGGCTCATTTGCTACTTTCTCACATCTAATCTTTTCTCCTTCTCTAGTCATCACTGAGGATCAAGTGAGCTGCTGAGCTACCGCTGCCCGGCCCTTCATAGGCCACATAGGAGAACCTGGCTAAATGTGGAAAGGACAGTGTGGAGGGGAGCACTGGACTAGAAGAACGCAGTGTTCAGATGAGAGTGTGATCTCTGTGAGGTGCAATGCAGGGAGATGATGCGATGGCTGAGCACATATCTTCTCAAGACACCATTTTCATCATACTACTTCAGAAACCTCCTTTTGTTTTCTGTACATTTTAAAATGCTTCATTGATGGGCTTTCCCCTGCTCCCCTATTTCCATTCTTCCTTCCTTCCTTCTTTCTTTCCTTTCTTCTCTTCCTCTTTCCTTTTTCCCTCCCTCCCTCCCTTCTTCCCTCCTTTCCTCATTTCCCTCCTCCCCTCCCCTTCCCTCCCTTTCCCTCCCTTTTCTTTTCCTTCCCTCCCCTTCCCTCCCTTCCTTCTTCAACTGAGATAATATAAATAAACCACTTTTGAAACCTTGAAGTGATATGTAAATGTTACTTTTTCTTTTTTTGCCATTGTTGTCACTAATTCTCCTATTCTCAGCCTGGACAGTACCTCACCTCTCTGTCAGATGTGGGAAGCACACTTTAGCCTCAGGCATGTGGAATTATAGTTGGTCATTGCATTGATCAGCATTCTTAAGTTTTTTAAAAGTCATTTTTCTTTACAATGTTTTAGTCATTATATAAATTGTTCTTCTGGTTCTGTTCTCTCTGAATCAGTTCACACAAGTCTGTCAAGATTTCTCTGAATCATTTGTTATGGCACAATAATATTCCTTTACATTTATATATTAAATTTGTTCCGTCATTCCACAGTTGATGGGTAGCCCCCTTTATCTAGTGCTTTGCTAAAATAAAAGGTATTTCTATGAATATTTCTGTACATATGGGTCATTTTTCTCTTTCTTCTATCTTTATGAAGTATAGATCTAATAGTAATATCACAGGGTAAAAGGGAATGTACAATTTAGTGACTTAGGAAGCACACTTTGGGGCAGCTAGGTAGCACAGTGGAAAGAGCATCTGGGATGGAGTCAGGAAGACCTGAGTTCAAATTCAGACCCAGACACTTACTGGCTGTATGACCCTGGGTAAGTTACTTAACCCTTTTTGCTTCAATTTCCTCATCTGTAATATAAATTGGAGAAGAAAATGGCAAACCACTCCAACATCTTTGCCAAGAAAATCCCAAGTGGGAGAACAAAGAGTCAGACACAAATGAAATAACACCACCACTATTACTACTACTACTACTATTACTACTACTACTACTACTACTACTACTACTACTACTACTACTACTACTACTACTACTACTACTACCACTTATCACTACTACTACTGCTTCCAAATTGTTTTCTAGAATCAATGGATCAGTTCACATCTCCAACAACAGGGTATTAGTGAACTTATTTCCCCATATCCAACAATAGTTATTTTGGCAGGGTCATCTTTGACAATTTGATGAACATGAGATGGAAAATAGGGTTATTTCAATTTTGTTTGTCATTATTATTTGGAGCATTTTCCCCATATGATTAGTGATACTTTTCTTTTCTTCTTTTGAAAACTGCCCATTTATATCTGTTGGGGAATAACTCATTCTTGTATATTTGAATTCATTCTCTACAACCCTTAGATATTAGACCTTTTTATCAGAGATAGATTTTTGTGCAATGAATTGCTTCTGTTTTTAAGAGTTGTTGGTTTTGTTTGTACAAAACCTTTTGAATTTTGTGTAATTGGAATTGTTCGTTTTATCTCTTGTGATCTTCTTTATCTCTTGTTAGATTAATAATTATTCCCTAATTCACAATTGTAAAAGCTGTCTCCTTTCCTGTTCCTGTAACTTGTTTGTGATGTAACATTTTGTATCTAGGTCATTTGTCACTTGTGACATATAGCAAGAGATGTAGTTCTAACTTATAGAAAGGCTGACGATTTGTGTGGGTTTATTTTATATCTTGTTACTTCAATGAATTTATTTAAATTTATTTATTGTTTCAGTTGGATCTACTGGGTTCTCTAAGTAAACCATCATTTTATCAGCAAACAGCAATAATTTCCCCTGTCTTTGCCTGTGCTTACTTCCTCCATTTATTTTCCCTGTCTTATTGCAGCACTTAGAATTTCTAGTACTATATCAAGTGATAGTTGTGGAAATGGACATCTTTGATTTTTTCTGGAAGGTCCTCCTCTGTGCTGGTGTTTGATTTTAGATACTATTTATCACATTAAGGAATGAGCAATTTTTCTATGTTTTAAAACTCTTTTGATAGAAAAAGGAATATATATAAGAAAATGTATTTTTCAAAAGTTTTTTCTACTTCTGTTAAAACATATAATCTCATGATTTATATTGTTTTTATTATTAATATAGTCTGTTATATTTGTGCCTTTCCTAATATCATATCGAACCAATTTTCACTCTTGTTATAAATCCAACCTGGCCATAGTATATAATCTTTTTTAATTTATTGCTTCAGTTTCTTTGCTGGTATTTCATTTAATAGTTTTGCTTTTGTAGTCATCAGGGATAATAGTCTATAGTTTTCTTTCTCAGCTTTGTCTCTTCCTGATTTAGGTTTCAAAACTATATTTATATCATAACAGCTAGCATTTAGCTAGGGTTAGAAAAATTCATCTTCCTGAGTTCAAATCTGACCTCAGACACTTCCTAGCTGAGTGACCCTAGGCAAATCACTTAACCCTGTTTGCCTTGTTAAAATGAGCTGGAGAAGGCGGTGGCAAACCACTCCAGTACTATTGCCCAAAAAACCCCAGGTGGGGTCACAAAGATTCAGACATGACTGAAAAAGCCTGAACAACAAAAGCTGGCATTTATTTACACAGCATTTTAAAGTTTGCCAAATGCTTTACAGATATTATCTCATTTTATCCTCACAACAATCCTGGGAGAAAGATGCTACTGTTTTCTCCATGTTATAGATGAGGAAACAGGCAAACAAAGGTCAAGTGACTTGCCTAAGGTCACATAGGTAGTCAGTTCCTAGGATTGGATGTGAATTTAAGTCTTTCTGACTTCAGTTTTTGCATTTTATCCACTGGGCCACTCAGAAGGAATTTATTTTTCTATTTTTTTTTTTGCACACAACTTATGTAATAATGGAATTAACTGTTCTTTGAATGCTTAACATAATTCAATTGTAATTCTATCTGGTTTTGGGTTTTTTTCCCTTTGGGAGTTATTTACGATTTGATTTGATGAGATTTCTTTTTTTCTGAGGCTATATTAAATTCCCTATTTCTTATTGTTAATTTAAGTATTTTATAGATTTGTAAATATTCATCCATTGCATCTAAATCATATGTTTTGCTACCATATATGTGGTCAAAATAATGTCTAATAATTTCCCTTATTTGTAGTGAATTCTTTTTAATTTAATATTTTATTTTCCTCTCTTTAAAAAAATTAGCTAATAGCTTATCTATTTAGATAATTTTTCTCCTATGGCTCATACTCTTGTTCAGTTCAGTTATGTTCTTTACTTTCAATTGTTCTAACTTTTTCTTTTATTTTCACAATTTCTGTTTTTGTATTTAATTATGTTGTTTTGATTTGTTGCTTTTCTAGTTTGCTTTTAGTTGTTTATCCAATTCATCGATCTCTTTTTTTCCTCTTTTGTTGATGGATGTGTTCAGTGACACAAATTTTCCCCAAGGACAGCTTTGGCTGATTCCGCAAAATTTTGGCATATTATCTCATTGTGTCATTTTCTCTGATTATTTAACTCATCAATTCTTTAGAATTCAATTAGTCTCCATTTAATTTTTAATCTTTTCATGAAAGAAACTTTATTGATTATAATTTTTATTATGTTTTGTGTTTACTAGGATGTGTTTACTATCCTTCTTTTCTGCATTTGTGTACGAAGGTTTTTTGCCTAACATATCTTGTTGCCCCAGCTAGACTCTAAGGGTCTTGAAGACAAGGGCTATATAATCTTTCTCTGCATCCCTCAGTCTCTGAATTCTTACTGAAGATGTCCTCTAGTATCATAAGGGTAAATGCTATCAGCACACATTCTTTTCCTTTCAGATTCTGCACAGAACATCTTCCGTAACATTTAATATAGAGAATTTTCATTTAATATAGAGAATGAAAGAATTGTTGAACAAAGTTATCTTTTCATTTAATATAGAGAATGAAAGAATTGTTGAACAAAGTTATCTCTCTGGCTATATCTACTCGAAGAGATCAATGACTACTCAAATGAGATCTGCCTAACAATTCATACAATTAAAACCAAGTAGATAAAGAATGCACCTTGCCCCGAGTATGATACACAGTTGGACATAGACTTTCAGTGCTCTCACACTGCTCCCTGCTTCCAGAGTTCATGTTTTTTAACACCTATATCTTCCCAGTGATGCTATGTGGCTGTGACCCATGGAACACCATAATCTCAAAAAAAAGGCCCAATCTCCAAATAGCAACAACAACCCCCCCTAAAACGCCACTTCCCAAAAGTGGATGGCCTAAAGGACAATAATAAAAAAAAAGAGAGATTTAGGTAGACTCCAGGAGATTACCAATGAAGCCTTGTAATTATAAAAGATAATATCTAAGAAACATAGGATTGGAAAAGATACTGGGCTAGTCATGAAAGAAAAGGATAATGGATGATTTTGAGTCCATAGGGCAACAGTGGTACAGGATTGGATTGGAATCTCTTAGAATCAGAGATGAGAAGGGATAGCATTCCAGTCAAGGGATGCAGTTTATGCAAAGATTTGGAGATGAGAGATCACATTTCACATAAAGGGAACATGGATTAGACTAGTTTGGCTGGAACAGAGTAGATAAAGGGGAGTAAAATGTAATAAACTTGGAGAGATAGGCTAGAGCCAGACTTTGGAGGGTTTTAAATGATCAGGAGCTCATATGTTATCTTATAGATAATAAGGAGCCACTAGATCAGAGTAGGTATAGACATAGGCAGTATAGAGGCAGAAGCAGCATAGCCTTTTACTTACTATAAACTGGAATTGATGAAGGTCTTTCCACATTGCAGCCAGTATAATACCTAATTGTCACTGGATAGCTCCTTCCCAAGGAAAATTTTGGAGGACCAAGGGATGAATGTTGGGTGGCAGCTTGCTTTCTGGTGACAGAGGGAAGGTGAAATTTTTATGTAGCACCTGTGGGAAAAAGCCGGTCTAACATAGAGATATCTAAGAAGGCAAAAGATTTGGTACATCCTCTCTTCACGCCCAGGGCATCTCCAGATTGTCACCTGCCACAAGATTCCTCCAGGGAGGATCTTGAACAGTCTAATTTTCTGATCTCTCTCCCACCAAATCTATTCTCCACAGACTCAATTTTCAGTGTTTAGCACACTACTACCCTTTACACAGTCCTTATTCCAATGATTCTGAACTGTCTCCTCCCCCCCGAACCCCTCCCCAAACCCCTGAGGAACATTGAGTAGGTGCTGATAGAAGGAGCTGAACGTGGCACCAGGACAGGCTGCATACAAGGAGGTAATGAGTTAATGAGCTTTTTACCACAGGTGATCTTAACCCACAATGTGGATCAGTGACTGCAAGAAGCTTCATCATCTACACTATACCTTTGATGTTTCTGCTGTTGCTTTCATTCAATGCCATCACCACTTTACATTGGGGTGAACTGCAAATATTTATCATCTACCACATAGATCAGATTGTTAAGCTCCAAGACTTGGTCCTTCCAAAGTGGAGAGGCTAAGTTTGGGATTTCTAAACTTTGTTTTCCATACTGCTCACTCCTTTCAGGAGGTATTACATTGCTTGTTTTGTTTTTGTTTTTGTAATACGGCTATTACCATGTAGCATCTGTGTAATGGGATTGCTATGGCAAGGTAACCCACATGATAGCAATGGATAGGGGAACAGCCCATGTAACAAGCCCCTCTAATCTTCCTCCTTTGTCCTGGGCTTCTGGCTTACCAATAACAATAGTCTAGGGGAAAATGTGGGCTTCATGTAACAGATCTCTCTTTTTCTTTCCTTTTCTTTCCTATTTTTTACCTTGGGCTGGCTTGGGAAGCAAGTGATGGCTATTTGTTCAGGTCTGGGAACTCTCAGGGAAAGCTTATGGTGTTGCTACCTCTCCCATTCCTCATATTGAGAAGAGGAAAGAGACAGGCCATGAGATAAACCGTAGCACAAACCTCACCCTACTTTCAAATTCATTCCATCTACATTTATCATTTGACCCAGATCCTGGTGGCCATCTATTGAGCCCTAGGCTCTTGTTTCCTCAATCAATTCAGTGCCTGGTTTTTCTCTCTATCCCAACTTCTATTCTCATACTAGGGGACTTCAGTAGACACCCCTCAAATAAACTAACTTCTGGGTTCCTACTCCATGATCTACTCCTCCTTACTTTACCTCAGCTATACACAGAGATGCTTATACCCTTGATTTATCCATCACTTGCAAGTGTTTCAGTTCTATGTTCACTGTCTCTGAAATTCCTTGATCTAATCATAAGGTCTTGTTGATTCCAGATTTCCCAATGCCCTACAATTCCCAACTTTGTTCTTCATCCTTGCTATGACCTCTATTCTCTCTACTCCTCAGTTCTCCCAGGTCATCAACCCTGCATTGACTGCCATCTCCTTCCTTCTCTATCTCAACTCCTTGATGAGCTAATTTAGCTTTACGTCATCTTCTACTTTGGAAGCCCCATCCCTTTGTCCTATTGCCAATCATGTCTTGACAAACCCAATCCTGGATTATTCCTATCATCTATTTCCTTTGCTTCCATTTACATCCTGCTGGTTAGAGCTGAAGAAAATCATGAAACCCCGACAACTGATTCCACTACTAATTTATGGCATCTAATTTCAATTGGATCTATACTGAAGGAAGGCATTTATATCCCTATTAGACTCACAATCTCATTCCTCCATAGGAGTTGTATCAAACTTTCTCATCTCTCCTCAAGCCTCCTATGACAACCTTTCCCCCAACCACCTCTACTGAGGACTTTGACTTATACTTCACTGAAAAAAAAATGGAGGTCATTTGTTGAGAGCTCCCTCTTCTCCCCTCCTTATCTCAACTCATTCAGACATCTTTCCCAATTATATCTTCCTTCATTTCTATCTCACATGAAGAAATGGTCTTCCTTGTTAAATCCATCTTCTCTACATGCACCCTTGATCTCTACCCCCTTTCACCTTTTCAGGTAGATTTCACTATTCTCATCCTCAGTTTCTCTCTTCTCCATCCATCTCTTCCTAATTACTGCCTCTTTCCCAACTGTCTAAAAACATGCTCATGTCTCCACCATCCTTCCATTATTTGTATTATTCCATATTTTCCTCTCCAACTTTGATAAATTTCTTGAGAAAACTATCTATATTAGGTCATTCTACTTCCTCCCTTGTTTTTCTAAACCCTCTGTAATCTGGCTTCTGATTACCAAAATTATCAATGATTTCTTTAATGCCACATGTCATTGCTTTTGCTCATACTTATCCTTCTTGACCCCTCTGCAGATTTTGTCATGGTTAATCAATTTCTTCCCTACTGTATACTCTTTCCTTTTTGGTTATTTGACACCATTCAATCCTGGTTTTTCTCTCACCTGTCTGACTGCTCTTTCTCATTCTCCTTTGCCAGATCTTTATTTGGATCATGTATTAACCATGCATGTTCCCCAAGACTCTGTCCTGGGCCCTCTTTTCTTCTCCCTCTATACTATTTCACTTGGTGATCAGTTCTCATGGATTCAACGATCATCTATGTAGAGGATTACCATACATATATATCAGCCCTGCTCTGCTGTCTTACATACGTGGTAACATCACCAACTGCCTTTGGGACATTTTGAACTGAATCTTTCCATAGATATTTCAAAAGTCCAAAAAAGAACTCATTATCTTTACCCTCAAATCTTCCTTTCTTCCAAACTTCTCTATTATTGACAAGGGTGATACCGTCTTCCCAGTCACTCACTCTCACAACTTTGACATCATCACTTGCCCTATGTTTATAATCTGTGACAAAGTTGTATCTTTTTTACCTTCACATTTTCTCAACATACATTTCCTTCTCTCCTCACAAAACCACCACCCCAATTCATGCCCTCATCACCTCTTGCCTGGACTGTTATAATAACCTTCTAATTGTTTTCTGTTTCATCTCACCCTGCTCCAATCTTTCCTCCATCCACCTGCCACAGTGAACTTCCTCTACCATCTAATAAACTGTAGTAGCTCACTTCTTTTCCCTTCCCTTCAGGATAAAACATAAACTCCTCTAGCATTTATATCCCTATGTAAAAATAGTCCCCTTCTATCTTTCCAGTCTTCTTATACTTTGCTCCCCTTACATTCTCTGTGATCCATATCTGGCCTATTTGCTGTTCCTTGAAAACTTTATTCCCTATCCCGTCTCTGTGATTTTGCACCAGCTGTCTCCCAAACTTCGAACGATCTCCCTCCTCATTTTTCCTCTTAGTTTTCCTGATTTCCTTCACAGCTCAGCTCAGTTCTTATCTTCATTTACCTCCCTACATCTCCCCATCTAATGCCTTTCTCTCTGAGATTAGCTTTCATTTCTTCTCTATATATCTTGCATGTGTGTAGTTATTTACACGAGGACTCCTCTGTTTAGAATGTGAGCTCTTCAGGATAGGGATCATTTTTGCCTTTCTTTGTTTCCCCAGAGCTTCTCGGCACATAGTAAGCACTTTAAGAAATGATTTTTTTTTCTTTGCTAATTATTTTCTAGCCTGCCCTAAATAAATAGCACACAATATACTCCAGACATAATTTGCTTCTCCACATCTCATTTTCTCAGCTTTCAAGTCTTATGCATTTCCTACCCATGAGCCCTCTCCTTCAAGGTCAAGGTCATTGGCACTCTGGGTAGTTTGTCAAGTCCAAGTCCAAGATCTTCCTGGAGCTTAGAGAAAACTGGAGAGATCAGTGGATAACCTGAACCCTATCCTTGCTTGTTTCACGTGCAAGATTTTTGATGGAGTTCTAAAAAGTGAACAATATCTTTTTACTTGTTCTTAGTATCACAAAATCTCAGAGTTGGAACTTAGAGACTATCTATTCCAGGGGTGGGGAACCTTTGGCCTCAAGGCCACATGTGGCCTTCTATCTAGGTCCTTGGGTGCAGCCTTTTAACTGAGTCCAAGTGTTACAGAACAAATCCTTTTATTAAGGAGATTTATTCTGCTAAGGGCCTCTCTTGAGGACCTAGAGGGCACACATGTGGCCTCAAAGCCACAAGTTCCCCACCCCTGATCCAGTCTAACCTGTAGCCACACAGGAGTCTCTTCTACAATGTCCCCAATGAGTAACTATCATCTTTTCTTGTCATGGGAAATTCATTATCCCAGAAGTAACCATTCTTCTTTTGTATAATTTTCATTGTTAGGAAGTAACACATTAATTCTATCCTTGAGGAGATTCTGAGAGTAGAAGTTTCCTCCCACATTTGGTGAAATAAAGTTCAGGATCCTTCTAATATAGTAAAGGCTCATGGAGGGCAAGAGAGAGAATAGAAGAGTAACAAAAAATGATGTCAAATTAGAATACTGAGAGTGGCTTGTGTTAGGAAGTAGTGTAGAGTCAATTGGAATAGGGAAAAATAATATAGAATCACTGAAATAGAGACAAGTAGTGTAAACTAGAAGTGAGATTGGTAGAAGGGGTTACAACTCATTTTATAGAACTCTGTGGGTGGAGTGTTGGGCCCCGAAAGGAAGCCAGGCAAGGAATGAATCCTCCTTGTTTCTGTCCCAGCCCACACTTCTAGGTTCTGACCTCAACACTCAGGAATGCTTCTTGGAAACAATGCAATGTCTCTGGAATAGAGTGAGGAGGTTGGTGAAGAATAACCCACAGGGCTACACAACCTCACCCACTCCTAGAGAGGAAATAGGTGCAGATACTCTACTGTCCTATGGTATCTGAAGGACTCTTTCCCCATCCTCCCCTTACTGTCCCTTGTCTCTTCCCTCTTAATTGCAAATACGCTACCCACTGCCTCCTCCTTACAATTGTCTAAGCTTTCCCTCCTTAAAGACTCCTCCTCCTCCTCCTCCTCAAGTCCATGGTGGAGGAGCCAGAGAGACAGCCATCCTTAAATCCTAGGAGTGGGAGAGGGACTGGTAAAAGTTGTGGGGGAGGGAAGATCAATGGGGAAGCAGACTAAATTAACATTAAGTGGAGAGAGCATCATTAATGATCACAATAGCTGGGCTAAATAGTGCTTTACAACTGTACAAAATGGTTTTTTTTTTTAATAGAGGGTCTTGCTTAATTCTTAAAACCACCTAATGAAGTAGGTGGTAACAGGTATTTTTATCCCCATTTTATGGATGAGCCTCAGAGAGGTTAAATGATTTAGTCAAAGTATCCCAGTGTTTCTTTTTCTCTTTCTGGGGGCAGGGTGGATGGGAGAGTGAGCCCTGAGTCCAGAGCCTGATTTACTTGAGGATGAGGAACTGTCCAGTTTGTTCTCTCCTTACGTGGGGATGGAGAGCGGGGGAGGGGAGATAGGTTGGAGGTAGGCAGTGAAGCAACAGGAACTTGGACTTGTACCCCTCTGCCCTCCATACACTCAGCTCCTTTGTTTGGCCTTTTAGGCATTAAGACAAGGAAAACAGAAGGAAAGAAGAGGGACACAAAGAGGTAAAGAATAGCATAGAGGGCCAGGCAGAGACAGAGATTATTAAAAGGCAGAGAGAGAAGAACTTGGGAGAATGTCTGAGACAAAGAGAGAGTGTGTGTGGGGTAGAGAGAGACACACAGAGAAAGAATGAGACAGAGAAAGGCCAGTTAATCCCCTGGGGACAAAAGCAGGTTGTGTTACTATGAGTTTTGATTGAAACTGGACTTAACAACAAAGCAATGTAAATGAGAGACTGAGATGGGGTGGGGTGAGAGGATGGGGGAAAGAGCCTCTTCTCTGCTGCCAGAGTCTGGGCCTACTGTGGTTGCAAAGGAGCATACTGACCAGCTCCCAGAAACCACCCTCCCACTGTCATACTCACACTTTGGGACATCTCCAGGGAACGGAATTGTGGTGGGGACTCATTTTGTAGGGAGAGAACGGGACTGAGAGCCCAGGAGATGAACCTGGGCATCCTTCCTTGCTCCCCTTGCCCCGGATTCTTAGGTTCTATCTGGTTCTCAAGGACCCAGGAACTTGATCAATGTATCGATCAGTTGTGCTGACTTTCCTCCCACCCACCCCTACTATTTCTAATAAGGGATGTCTCTGGGGGAGGGGAAGGGGGAGAGACACATGGGATATACTACGGTAATGCAAGAACAGAAAACATCACTATCAAGGACCCAGAAGTCTGGTTACCTCTCCCTCATCAGACCCAGGTTTCTGGCTCACTCATCAGGGCAGGGAACATGCTAAATGGCTACTCCCCTGCGTTAGTTCGGGGCCACCACCTCCCCTAATTAGGCTTATTAACCTCTTGCTCACTCACGGTCAGGGCCACCCTCGGTGGGGAGTAGGAGAAGAGTCAGTAATTGAGGCCTGTTTTTCATGGGGGTCACCAGCCCAGCTTCCTCCCAGTGGCCAAGACCAGTGTTTACCTCAAGGCAAACCCTACAGCCCTCACATCCACTTCCTTACAAGGACTCAATCCCTTCCCTTAAACACCCCTTCACTCTCTAAGTCTCTGTTGTCCCTAGGAACTAACACTATCCTGGCTTCCCAACTACATTCTAAATACGAAATAAGCCCTGGAAATCCCCTTCCATTTCTCTCTCCAAGTTCTTCCTCCCATGAGGGGTCCAAACATCTGTCACTACCCCCTCCACTTTCATTTCCTAATTCCATACTCCCTTCAGGAACTTTGTGTCATCTAAGCACAGTTGTGAAGAAAATATATTTTATGTAATTAAATAAGCGATATATAAATGTGGTATATCAATACTCCCCTCAGGGACCTAAGTACTTGAGTCCCAGCCATATCTCTTGGGGGTGGGGGGAACAGTTAGGTGACTCAATAGAGTGCCAGTCCTGGAGTCAGGAAGACCAAGTTCAAATCTGGTCTTAGATGGTTACTAGCTGTGTGACCTTGGGCAAGTCATTTAACTTTTGTTTGCCTCAGTTTCCTCATCTGTAAAATGGGGATGATAGCATCTACCTCCCAGGGTTGTTGTGAGAATGAAATGAGAGAAATATCTATAAAAATGCTTAGCACAGTGCCTGGCATAAATGAAGCACTATATGAATGTTAGCTGCTCTTCTTGTCCTCCTCCTCCTCCTCCTCCTTCTTCTTCACCTCCCCCCTTTTTTCATCACAGGCACCCAGGTACATGAGTCCCTAGCTCTGGTCCTCCAGAAAGGAGAAAAGCTAGATTCTCATTTTTTGGATTCCTGGTTCTCAAGGGACATTGGCAGTTGTGTTATGTGTGGTAAGGGGTGAAGAAGTCAAATATGTGGGTTCTGGAGGGAGGATTAGGGGTTTGGGGTGGAAGCCTGATGGGGGTGAGTAAAAGCCTGGAGTTAAGATATTTTGATCACGTGGTGTGAGTGGAGGTCCAGGAGTGTGCAGACAATGTTGTCAGTCAGGTCAGGATGCCCAATTCCAGGTTAGGCAATTGAGGTATGAGGAGCAGCCAAGTCAGGTGAGAGGATTTATTTGGGCCCCAGTGTCCATACCCGGTGTTACCTGATTCCCTGACACCTCTGCTGAACTAGCAGATACTGCCTACCGATTAGTCCACCAACTCTTGGCCACACCAACCCACCCCAGGGCAACTTCCCTCCCCCTGTCCTTCCTTCCTCTCTTCCCCTCCCCTCTCTGCTAGGTGACTCCTGCCTGGGGAATGTACAGCCCTGCCATAAAGGACCCAGTGTCCAGAGCTGCCATCAGTCAGAAAGCAAGATGGGCACGACAAGGGCAGCCCAGTTGGGGCGAGGGAAGGGTTGCCTACTCACCCTGATGGTGCTGCTGGTGATTGCCCTCCTCCTGCCAGGTAGGAGACAAGGGAGCGTAAAGGTTTGGGTCCTCTCTGGGAGCAGAAGGTATTGCTGAATGGGAATGAATGAAGAGTGGCATACGTGGGTACACCTGGTTTGAGAATCAGAAAGAGATTGAGATTAAGAACTGCTTGCATGTTTGGGGAGAGAGGTTGAGTCCTTGGGAGGGTGTGGGATATGGCACTGGAAGAGAAGGTAATTAGTTATAGAAGGAAGGTGAAGAGATAGGAAAATGAGAATTGGGATTATATTGTCTGGAAGCATTGTGTGTGGAGGGAAATTGAGGGCATTCAGTTTCAGGAGATACCATCATGGGGGGAATTTTCAGAACCAACCCCTGTGGATTTGAGAGTTTAGGAATGGGCCTTAGCAGCAGAGGAAGGGAATGGGCTTCCTAGGGGAGGGTTAACGAGTTATCAGTGAAAGAAAGAAGGCTGGATCTATTACTGAAAAGCAAGATCAGAAACCTGTATGAGATTGAGAACTTGAGGTAGAAGTCAAAGGGTCCCTGGAAAGTATGAGAGAAACGAAAACATCTGTAGAACATCAAGGGGTCATGGAAATCTGGAGAGAGTAAAGGAGTGAGTGGAAATGCTGTTACTACTCCCAATAATAATCTACTTTAGACTTTATAAAACATTTGCATATGCATTATTGTTGCTACCATCATTTTAATTTATTCTTCATGACTCTGGATTACTAAGCAGATGAAGAAATAGATACTAAGAGGTGACTTGCTCCAAGTCACAGGGCTAGCAAATGACAGAGCTGTGATTAGAACCTAATTCTTTCCCCTTCAAGTGTTTTTTCTAATACATCAGAAATGGGACTTGGAGATTGGAGAGGGGGAAAATCTCAGTGGTTCAGGGAAAAAGAGAAGGGACAAATGAGGGCAAGCTGAGCTTGTAAAATGGAGCAAGTAAGGCTTTTAGGGAGCTGGAGACAAAGTAGAGGTTAAGGAATCCAAAGGGAATGTATGACCTGAACGAAGTCAGATTCTGATTCCCCAAGGGATGGGGAAGCTTTACAATGTTTATTTCCTGGGTGGAGAATAGGGAATTCAAATAATGGAGGAGTGGTGCCTTTCAGGACCTTAATCTCAGTGGAGGGAGAAGTTTCAGGGCGTCCCTGAATGGGGGTGTCTTTGGGTGTGGTGTCTGGTCCGGCTGGTACCAACAGGTTCTGAAGTAACAGGCCTAGATGTTCCTGGGCCCTGGCTCCCACCTTAACTTTCCAAACATGACCAACAGCAGGGTAGAAGATGTTAGGGATCCATTCCTAAGCCAGATGCTGACTCACTTGGGTCAAGTTATTTTATCTGTCCCTCAGTTTTCTTGTTTTCTCTGTCACTATTCCTTCCTCTACCCCTAGTGCTGTGACTTCTTTCTTTTCTCTGTCTTAGTCCTTCCTCACATATTAGTATCTTCTCTACCTTATCTCTCCCTGGGTCTCCTTCCCCATCTCTCTTTGCTCCAGGGTCTCTGATCTGTCGCTTTTCTGTCACACCTTAGTCTGTCCTCCTCCCCCATTGCACCCCATCCCTTGTTCTCTGTCTCTGTCTTTCTGTTCCATGATATCAAAGTTGAGTCTCTCTGCAGTTTTAGCCATCTCTCTCTTTATTCTATTTTAGAGTTTCATAAGCCTGTCACTTCTCAGCAAGCAGAAGATCAAGGTCTCTTAGTAATGTTAAACTTTTGGAATGTGTGTGTGTATGGAGGGATGGTTAGGGAGAAAAGAGAAGATTCAGAGAGCAGAATAATTGATTATAACAGGGAGGAAGGAAGACTTTTTATGACTCTACTGAACTTTCCTCTCCTCCCCCAGAAACCCTGGCTAAGAGTGTCCGGGCCTACTATGATCCCTGTAAAGATCCGAACAGAATCACCTTTCCCAATGACCCCTGTAACATAGGAAGTAGTGGTTCTAGTAGCTCCAGTGGTTCCAGCGGCTCTAGCGGTTCCAGCGGCTCCAGTGGTTCTAGTGGCTCCAGCGGTTCTAGTGGCTCCAGCGGTTCTAGTGGCTCCAGCGGTTCTAGCGGCTCCAGTGGTTCTAGCGGCTCCAGTGGTTCCAGTGGTTCTGGTAGCTCCAGTGGTTCTGGTGGCTCCAGTGGCTCCGGTGGCTCCAGCGGTTCCAGTGGTTTCAGCGGCTCCAGCGGTTCCAGTGGTTTCAGCGGCTCCAGCAGTTCCAGTGGCTTTGGTGGCTCCAGTGGTTCCAGTGGCTCTGGTGGCTCCAGTGGTTCCAGTGGCTCCAGTGGTTCCATGGGATCCTTATCCTCCTACTCTAGTTCCTCTCAGTCTGGCTCTAGTCCTGTTCTATCATCTAGCTGGTCATCCCAGTCTGGATCTGGTGCCTCTAAAACTGGCTCTGTCATTTCTCAGTCCTCTTGGATGTCCTCTAGCAAAGGTGGTGGTAGCCCTGTTGTGTCTGTCTCTGGTCTAGCACCCTGTGGTCCAGACAATCCTTATTCACACTGCAGTGGGGGCCCTCTTCCATCCTCTGGCTTCAGTTCCAGCTCCCACTCTATATCAGGGGGCCATAAACCTGTGGTGGTGGTGGTAGAGCAGCATGGTTCTGGTGGTGACCGGGTAATAGCGGGGCCTCCATGCCCCAATGGGGGTGCTCCTGGAAAGCCCTGTCCCCCTATCACCTCCTCCAATTCCTATGGTAGCTATGAAGTGGTAGGTGGGTCCTCTAACAGTTACTTGATCCCAGGTATGACCTATAGTAAGGGCAAAATCTACCCTGTTGGCTACTTCTCTAAGGAGAACCCCCCCAAGGGTTCTCCAAGTGTCCCCAACTTTGCTGCTGGGCCCCCCATCTCTGAGGGGAAATACTTCTCCAATAACCCCTTCATCTCAAGCCATGGTTCCAGTATCTCTTACCAGTCAGGAGGCTCTTCCCCACTT